>NC_056555.1:14065304-14412804 GCF_910596095.1 Thunnus maccoyii
CTAAAATGTGCAAAAACACTGGCACATCCCTTCAGCGAAACCAATGTCTGCCACTTTTATAGACTGAAACCATTACTATGGTCAGCGTTGCTTATAGGATCTGTTTAAAAAAAAAAAAAAAAAGTAAATGCTGACAAATACGCAAGAAAAAGTGTGCAAACAGCAATAACAGGTGATCAGAATACCCCAAGAGAACTGTTCATCCTTCAAATAAATATGCATGCATTCTTCCTTTGCACAGAATTCTTAAAAGTAGTAGTGAAGGCTGTTTTTTTTTTTTTAAAATGGGCGAGGGAAATCTTTGAAAACATGACATGGCAAAAGTATTTCCAGCTGTCACAAGGGCGAGAAGCTGAATTCCTACTTAGATTGACACGAAGGCAACATGTAAGGAACAATGGCAACGGAGGGGGGGAGGAGGGTTGAGTAAAATCCATAAAACATCCCACATTGATTTTCTGTATGTCTCATCGCTCTATCTGCAAAAAAAATAAGAACAAAAACAACGAAAAAAGGCATCCCATTGTTTTTGGTTTTAAGGCGGGGCTACGTTAGGCGAGGGGGAGGGAGAGGGTGTTTTTTCCCGAGAATTTTGCTGTGAATTAAATTCTGTGCTCTGTCAGACCTCATCTCCTCCCATTCCAGCCCTGTCCTTCCCATCCATTCATCTGTCTGTCCTCCACTGTGTGTGTCCTATTTCAAGCGTTCAATGAGTTCCTGTGTGAGGCCCAGGTTGAGCAGCTGCATGGCGGGGAGTGACGTCAGGTGGGGGAAGGCCTTGAGGAGCCTCTCCCAGCACAGCTCCAGCAGGCTGGGCACCGCTAGCCAGATCTTAAACAGAGAGCCAGTTCTCTTGTTCTCATGGATGTTCACTACACCACCGTGAATGTACATGCAGCCAGCCTAGGGAAGGACAGAGAGACATTTACAAGTCATATAAAGTTTGCTTCAGAAAAGAACAGTATAGAAGTGCCATTTTCTTTAATTTCACCAGTTTCACATTTTATTTATATGCCTTAATTGTTTGTTTATGGGATAAAATTGGTATTTGTGAGAAACTATAATTGACCGATTCTTTTTACTGTGTTCTGGGCAAGGAAAATTGAGAGCTTTCTAGGTCATAACTATCCATGCAATAGTAGAAAATATTGGTGCCATGCAATAGAATAAAATGACAATAAATCCAGCCCCATAATGCAACCTCTGTGTCAACAAAACCAATCAGGGAAGTGGGCTGTAGTATGATCTTAAATTGTTCAAAACATTGAGTGATTAGAGAAGGTAACGTTGTACTAACTGGGGTGACAGCAGCACAGTGGAAGTAGGCGGGTTCAGGCATCACTGCTGGTAGTTTACTCCACTGGAAATTCTGCAGGTTTATCTTCCACAGATCAGCTAATATCAACTCCCCGTTATAGCCTCCGCAAATAAATACATCTATAACAGAGAGAAATGATTGGTCAGATACTTTATATCGTAGCTGTATCTGTTTACTGGCCAGGAGTCGGATTGAAATCAAATAAATAATGAAAGTTTAACATATGAGGATGTGATACACGCTATTAAAAATGCTCACCGTTACGTATTTGCACGCAGCTATGGCATCTCCTAGGAGCAGGATATCCTGTCAAAATCACAGGTGTTTTAGAACATCTTGCATGGGAAGTAACACAGATTTAACTGATAATGAGCTGCAGCATACAGACCTATTTTATCATGAGGTTTAGTTGTAATCTCCTCCCAGGAATTAGTTTCCAGATTGTATGCATGTATCTATTAAAACAACAACACACAGACACCATTTACCATGAGTCTAAATGACTGTTTTAATGAAAGATTAAGATGGATTTGGATAGCATGCAAAAAGAAATGTGATTCAAACTGTAATTAACTATTTTAATGGAGACATTCACTTGAACATTTATTGCACTATGTACACATCTTATTGTATGTGGATGAAGAAGTATAATTCAATTTATATCTACTGCCTCTTGTGTGTATATGTATTATCAGCAGTGTACAGATCTTTTTTTACTCTATATATATTTATAAAACCACTGCAGGAAATTTTGTTCCCTTTCAAATATTCTTTTTGATCTTCCTAAGCCCCCTAAAAGGTGTGCTAAGGAGGAAGAATCCATATTTAGATCAGCTTTTGCTTCAGCTGTCATGAAAAATAAAGGTGTAAGTAAGGTGTTCAAAGAGGCACCCTTGAAACATTTCAAACTTGAAAATGTGGCTGGTGCAGTTTTGATGATTAATTAAAATGTGTTTGGTGAGTCCACAGTGTTGTAGTACCTTGTCCAGAGGGTAAGATGTCCAGGAAGTTCCTCCTCCCAGAATATAGATCCTCTGTCCATCATGTGCTATTTCATGTCTGTACCTGTGACACATGCAACAGTCACATGTCAAGATTTTTTTTTTACAACACTGAAAAGATCTGTAGCTTGGTTAGATCTTCAGATATCATGACAACCTACCGTTCCTCAGGCAGGTCGTCAGGAGGGTTGTTGGGCTTGAGGTGGATCCACTCCCTGGTGGTCAGGTCCAGCCTGTGCAGGTCTGTGCTGTAGATGTAACCCGTTGTCCCTCCAAACACGTACAGGAAGCCATTTATAATGACCATTGCCTGGAGTGGGGAGGATACGACATGGCAGCTTTGTCAAGTTTGTACATCCAGCAACTGGTTTTTGAAAAACAAGTTCAGTATTACAAAACCAGAAGATCATTGATCATACGTTCTCTAAAATCTCTAATATTCAGTATATGTGGTTCTGATAAATGCTAAGGATTGGTTTTTGAAGATACCTGTCCATAGATTCTGTTGGGCTTCTTTCCCCGACAGTTGAGCAATGACCATCGCTTATACTTCACATTACAAACATGAACGTCGTTGCCGTTATTTTCACCAAAGGGGATCCCAGTGCCACCAAACACCAGGAGGTTGTTCCCGTGCAAAACAGCTGAATAAAAACGAAAGCCAATTTCAATTTTCATACATAGAAAACAGGGTTTTATGGTGTATGAGATATAAATGAAGTACAATTAAGTATTAAAATGTTCTCAACTATTAGATATACAATATTTCACCTGACATAGATGCTAGCTCTGTGGGCATGTAGCCCTCTGTTCGAATCTGCTGCCAGCAGCCTGTGGCGAAGTGGTACCTCCAAAGCTCCCTGAACAGCGGATAGTCTTCATTCTCTGAACCGCCAGACTCATCATAGTCAGGATTGTATCCTCCAAACACATACAGGTTAGTGTTGTCAGCGACACAGCGATGTCCACTGCGGGCGGGGGGAGTACGATGACCTGGAAAGGAAGGAACAATGCATCATCAGATGAGTGTCAGGGATACTGGGCAGGTAAAATATTGAACCAACAAGAGAAAGCGTTATCACTGGCCGCACAAAAAAAGCTACTGCTGCCTAATACAGGTCAAGTCAAGTCAAAATACAAGATAATGTCAACTTGAGTAGATATCTCTGTTTTTGTTTTTTTTTACTATGAAACTGAACCTTGAAAATATAAAGCACATTCACACAGTTGAGGGCTTCTCACAACATTAGAATCCCAGGGTGGCCTCACAGAAAGCAGTCACAGGGCTAACACTTAAACACGGGTCACCAGTCAATCAAAGGGCTAACACATAAACAAAAACACGTCCATGCTCACATTTACAACAATTAACAATTCCAAAGTGTCCCTGCATGACTTTGTACTCACTGTGAGATGAAACCTGTGGGGGAACATAAACACGCAAATTTGATAAAGAAAGCCCCAAGATATTTTAGCTGTGATACGACAGCGCTAACAGCGAGCAGCCTTGTGTGAAAGTAATTGAATTTAAGTAAAATGTGGTCAAACAGGTAGCTAGGACCACACGTGTACATCACCACCTGCTCTAGTATGGATTTTATTAAGGCACTGCCCTAGTGACAGATCTAATACTGTCATAGCATTTTTTGAGCATTGTGTTTGCACCCAGTTGGATCTCAACATAAATGCAACTACTTGGATACAACAAGCTGTACAAACCATCAATGATACCTTCTCATCAAACTGTATGTACGCCCTTTGTCATGCATTAGCAGATGGCTGACAGAGAAAGAAGTCTATTCACATTCACAGCAATATCTGTGAGGCTCACAGATTCACCTTATAAGGAAAACTATGCAAATAGCCTATAATATAACGTCATCATTTTAAAAACGAAGTGGTTTGGCCTGAGGGTTTAGCAGGTTTCTAACTGCAGGCACATGATGACAGAATACAGAGCACATTAAACAAAACTCTAATAATGTACCTCTGTTTAATGTACCAAGAATAGCGCTGAGGCCCACCTACAACTCAACTCTAATGCTTCAGCCACCTAATACATTTTTAATAATCAGGATTTCTAATGGATTGGGAAAGCAAAGCAATGAAGGGAGGCACATGGAGACAAAGTGAGAGACATGACTGATACAGATCTAATGCCACACAAATCAGTAGCCTAAGTTCAATACTTTTGGCTGTTTTGTATTATTGTCTCAAAAACCTAATCAAATAATTCAGAATCGCATCAACCCCTAATTCAATGGCACACTCCTATCCTGGTGCTTTATCTTTACATTTGGCTTACAATAAGTGAATTAAAACTCAAAAAGGAACAAGAACTAGATGTTGTCAAAACTGTGAGGTGCAACCCTACCAAATATACAACTACAAGCATGTCCAGAGAAGAAAGAAAAGGCTGTTTTTATTCCACAAATCTTTTGGTCAATTAGCTCTTTTACAGCATGTTGTTTCTACTGAGCTGTAACAAAAAAATACTCCTAAGATTTAAAGGAAATGGTATCAGCTTGCTTTTAACATTTCTTAGAAATGTCACTATATTTAACAAAATACAATGCTGTTATGATATTAAAGTAATTAGTCATTTTAATTTGAGAAGCAAAAATATAAAAGCATTGAATGGTATTGACTACTATACTAGTCTATGATGATGTCATCAATCATCTAGGTCACTAGACATTTGTTTGCAGCAGCATGCCAATATCAGTCACAGGGAACCTAGTTGAACTGTGTACCATACATTACTGGGCCCCAGGTGTGACCGGCTTTGACTGTAATCATGAATCTGGGACAAACTTAAAAAGGAAAACAGCCCAGAAACATGATTCGTACCAAAGATAGTGTATACCACAACATTAAAACCCAATACTAACAGACAAGTGTAAAATACCAGAAATCAAAGTCTTCATTTTCTGGCTTTTTCCACACATGGTGGAGTATCTTAATAATGTCTGCACACCAAATCTGAACCACTGTGTTCAACAAAAAATGTCCATCCTCAGAGTAACTGGAAAGGAGAGATGCAGAAAAGCAACTGAGAAAAAAACACACCTGACCAGAAACTTACTTGTGGATATGAACACCTTTAAAATCAATCAATACTGGATTGACAACTAACCTAGTCGAAATGTAACATGTCTTTTGAGTCTCTTACAAACTCAAAGAAAAGGATGCAGTTCGCAGCTGTATCATTCTCTTACAAATGGCAACAAGGTGTTTGCAGGACAGCACAAACAGTAATCAATGATGGAGCCAGTGTGTGCTAGGCCACATAAGAAATTGGCTATACAGCTAAAAGACAAGACTATACGGACAATAAAACTGTATAGTGAAGAGTTTTTTTAATATGCATGTTAGCTAGGGCGTGATTGCCAAGAAAGATAAACAAGCAGAATTGTTGGATATTGCTAGCTTGAACATCGTATTTAGCAATGTCACTAGTAAGGGCAACGTTTAAACTCTTAGCAGGCAATGGTGACACTGGGTGTGGAGCAGCAGATCTCAGTCACACAGTGTTTATTTGACTGGAGAAGTGTGACAAACGTTTTAAGTTAAAATCTATCGTTAGCATGTCTAATGCTAATGTTGTTGACGGACCTGCTAACGTCTCACCGTGCGGCGGCCTGCCTGTCAGTTTCTCGAATTTATTCAGCTGGTCTGGACTGCGAGCACCTTCAGCGTCCGACATCGTTTCCCCCGTTACAATCCAGTCCTGAAGAACGTCACATCGAATAAAAACAACATCTGCTAAAGTGCTGATAAAACATTATAAACCCTTCCTCATCTCAATCAGTTTGAAGCCATTCACAAATTTTGCCCCCCCTTGGACCGTGAGGCACTTGACCAATCAGGGGACTTGTTGTGCGGATATTGCGTCATTAGAAATAGGGGCGGGACTTCGTTTGTCAGTCAATCAAAAACAACAACAGTCTTTTTTTGTTGTTGTTGTTTTGTTGTTGTTTTGTTTTTTTCTGACAAAATGTGATCTCCAAAGATGATTCATGTGGTTAAATAGACGTCACAAAAAACATGATAAAAACTACCAAAATTGACTCAGTTTATTTAAAAATAAGCCGCCTTATTTAAAAAATTACCTACTTTATTGCCCCTAACTCATAACTGCAACAAAATTATTTTTGCTGAGCACATGGTTTTAAATCTTATCTTTTCATACTGGTGGTTACAACATTTTTAAACATTTTAACATCATTAAACTTTGTCTTCTAGGCAAAGATCATATTCACAAGGCCCCCAGTTTATTTATTTTCTTCAGTTTATGTGGGAATTTTTATGCACCATCTCTGTAAACAAAAGGCACAACAAATTTTATTATAATCAATTTAATCTACTTTTCATACTGTCCCTGCCTTATGTTGTATTTTCAACTTTTTGTGCAATAACTGCCATCTTTTCATATAGGCTATATATTTTTTAAAATATATGTATATATATACATACTTTTCAAAAATATATATATTCATATATTTTATAGCTTTTTATATTTTGTTATTTTATTTGTCTTTTTATATATATTTATTTACTGTTTTTATTGTAATGGAGACTCCCAGCCAAAGAGTTTCACACGACTGTACTTGTATAACCAGAGTGACAATAAACATCTTGAATCTTGAATCCAAAATTTTTATTTATTTTTTTTCCAGTTTGGAGTCTTTACTGTTTGGGACCCCAGGTCTATAGGGGTCCACAGCTCTAGGGTTTCTAAAAGGTTGATCCCACCCTGATCAGTATGTCTAAGTACTGTTCAATTTTAAAATAGGCCCACTTGTACTTTACTCGGGTATTTCTTTTCATGCTGCCTTATATGTCTACTCCACATTTAAGGGGAAAATTGTACTTTTTACTCCACTGGTGATTACAATTCATACTGAGGGGGGCATGAATGTGTGCACCAAATTTCATCCGATATTGTGGAGACATTTCACTAAAAATCATAAATGTGAACTCCTACCATGGTGTGTGCTAGAGGAAAAGTCAGAGGGTCACTAAAGTCATCATGATCCATCATCTGGGGACCATGAATGTCCATCTGGCAGATAGGCCTATTTTACTAATTTGACCTGCTTGTGGCATTAGATCACCAAAGTCAGTAGGATTCATCTTTTGGAGACCACAAATGTCTGTACAAAATTCTATGGCAATTCACCCAGTAATTGTAGACTGGCTAAAAATAAAGCAGGTCATCCTGTCAAGTGAGGTAGTTCATTGTGAGAGATGAAAAGCCTTCAAAATGGCCAACAGCTTATTAAAAATGTGCTTTACACGAGGTAAGGCATTCTGTCAAGTGAAAAAAAGATATCAACTTTTTTTTAAAAAAATGCTGCCTTATTACAAGCGTTTTATACCAGTTACTGTCTGTTCTGATATCATTCATTAATGAATTATCTGATAGGCGTTCCTGTTAAGGACATTGACTACTAGTATTAAATTTTGACAGGCACGCCCTTCCAGATATAATGAGTCGCTTTTAATTGTCAGAAGAACAGCTGGAAAATTTTCAGTGAAGTTGCTGAAGTAGAACCAGCCCGGTTAAGTAACTGGTCGGGGGTGTGTTACAAAACGGAACGATAGATTTCAGGGTCTATTTTCCGGGGGAACCTCAGAGCCGATCATGGCGACTCTCGGCGGCAGTCGTGGGGATCGTCACGGCAACTCCAATCAACAAAAGTCTTCTCTTGCATCTCCAGAGAAAGTTCGCGAAATTCTCAACGAGGGAGTCTCATCGACAGGCATCAGACCCAACAGGTGCATTTTTTGAACAATCGCGCTCGATCTGTTTGATTTAAAGGGGCCGAAGAGCAAGTTGACACGAGCTAGTTTGGTTAGCCATTAGCCTGGCAGCTCTGCTACTTTAGCCGCCTTCAGTCAGAGGGACATGTCTCCACAGATTCGGGAGCATGTGGGCCAGGAACGGGAGTTTGCATACCATTGAAATTTTATTTTGTCCGTTTATCGTACAGGTTTCGCATTATGTTATCGCCTCTGTGCACTGTTACAGATAAGGGGGGTGGGGACCCAAAGTTTGACGGTAGCATGCCACTGCGTTAGTGTTCTATTATTCTACAAGAAAGGAAGACTTGAAGCAGTTTTCCATTTTTTTCTCTCATTTGTTACCCATGTTTTATTCAGTCGGGGGATAGAATCATTATTCCTGATCACTCGATCAATTAAAGTTTGCAGGCCTGCACACAAAAAGTGCACCAAGTACACCAGTCTAGCTGTGCAAGTTTATTTCGTGGGTGGGGGAGGTTAAGAATCTCATAAAACATATCAATTGAATCAATTGCATAGTTTTATTATTAAAACAATCCGGCAAACTGTGGAAACTGAATGTGTGTTTTTGTTGTATATCAATTTCAGTGGAAAAGGAGATTTGAATGTTCTGGAGGTAAAAAGCAACACTCAAGCACCTTGCGAGGCAACCAACAAAGAAGCCTTTTTCTCAAGAGTGGAATCATATTCAATATCCTTCACTTGTTTTAACCTAGTACATTTTTATATTACAACCCTATAATCCCTAATCTGGTTGATCTGTGAAGACATTGCTTGTGAAGATCTTGGTATTTGATGTATGATGAAACTTAAATGAATAATGTGGGGGATGTGCATGCATATCCACTTTCATCCTGAAAGAATGAATGGGATTGTATTGTTTTGTGTCTGAGTGAATTTTTCCTTAGCGTAACACTGTTTGAAATGGGCAGGCAAGCCCCGAGTATTGTCCCCTCTGATGTGTGCCAGATACGGCTGGATCAACGTTGGCTGCGACATGCTCAAGTGCTCCAGCTGCCAGGCCTTCCTTTGTGCATCACTACAACCAACTTTAGACTTTGAAAAATGTGAGTTAAACTTTGGGGAAACTTAAAAACCCACTATAAAAGCAAGAATAAATTTCAATTTGGCAAAGTCATGCTGACGTTGCCAAACTAAAAGGTCACACATGTCCTCTTTCGAATAGATGAATCCCGCATTGCAGAGATATCGAGGCAGCTTCAGACACAGCATGAGAAATTTTGTCCTTGGCCTGACTTTCCATGTCCAGGTAAGACCAACATTTTTATATAGTATGTGTATATTAACAAAAATGATCTTTAATATGAAAATGCTATTTCCAGTGTATTAAGATTTTAACTTCGCACATGGAAGTCACATGGATGTTGCTATCATTTCAGAGCGGTTCTGGCTGGTTCCAGCCTGTGAGCCATCAGCACTTCTCACTGCCTTCTTAGAGCGCTATCAGAGCGCCTGTCTCCTTGCACAGCAGCTGCCAGCCATGAAGCCTGAGCATCTGAAATCCATGGTGAGGAATGTTAACAGTCTTAGCCTAGTCTTGCGGATACGACAAAACTGCCCTCTTGAACATTACGGATACAGTTAATATTGCAGTGAGGGTTTACAAGAATGCATCCAGGAGATTATGAAAATGGTTGTCAGATTCATTGTATAAAAACATGAACTTTATGTACTTTTTAAAGACCTTGCATTTATAGTTGTGTATGTGTAATTAATGTCCACTGTTTCCTTGCAGTCTTTGACTGAGGATGTTATCAGTGTCATACTGCAGCTGATCGAAGAAGAACAAAAAAGAAAGGGAGGGACTCCATGTTCCGAGCCTTTGGCTGTGCAGGTGGCGGCATGCATAGTCTCTCTCTGTGGCTGGGCTGCAAGGTGAGGTGAAACTCCTGTTTTGCTGCATTTGACCTCTCAAATACAACAGAATGCCTTAATGTCACATTTTCCAGCAGACACAAATTGATGTTGCCATAAACTAGGTAAGCATACACACAGAAGCTAATTCACAATGTCAAATGTATCTTCAATGATTGACTATCTGTATGGAAGAAAAAACTGAATGAAAGGACAGGGAGGCAATATAGACGCTGAGAGAAACATGCCATAAAACATATTAGCATTCCTACCTGATCAAGATGTCTGAACCATGGATTTCTTTATCTTAGCCCAGCTCTGCACGCCATGAACCTGCCCATCCTCACCTGCTCCTATTGTATGCGCAAAGTGGGCCTGTGGAATTTCCACCAGATGGAGGGAGCAGGAGGTGAAGGTGATGGCTCACCAAACACTGTAAGCCCCTCTACTCAAGTAACAGGTCCGGCTTCAGCTGTGCCACAGGAGGGCCAAGGGGACCATTCTACGTCTGCATCACCCACCCCCGCTACAACTCCATGTCGCATGAAGCTCAGGAGCCAGGACTCCACTCGCTCTGACCAGGCAAGCTTTAAGCAAATAAAGAATTTCAAACTAACCGAGACATGTTAATATGTGCATATATAGAATTTTAACCAGAATGTCATGTGGCAACTGAAATCTTCAAAACATGCTAGGCTGATTTTTCACCAGGTTCTGGTATGTGTTACAGGGTGATGGCACCACCTCCCTTGTGGCCCTGCGTGCCCGAAGCAGAGACTCACCCAGCCCTAGTGAAGATCTGCCTAGTCCTTTGAGCAGGGGCAAGAGGCCTGCAACCCGCAGTCGAGGGCACGGGGATAATTCTGGGGGTGATGGGGCTGCAAACCTGCATCACCCTCCCAAACGCCTATGCCTCTCATCAGCTGGTGGTCCTGTAAGAACTAACATTACTTCTCATTTCACACCTTGATTTTCACAATTCTACTAAGACTGGGAACTCAAGTGTGAAAGTTAATGATCTCATCTTCCCAGTTCACATTCATGACTTGTGCGAAGCATTGCCTAATCATTAAAGCGGCATCTTGAGAGTAATACATATAATTTGAACATTTCAATGCAAATGTTCACTCATTGTATTAAAATCACAATTTGAATCATGCCTCTATTCAACTTCCTTCTTACCTGACAGATTCTGCTATAGTTGCAGAAGGTTAGATAGAGGAGAAAGAAACAAAAGCTAATCTCACATGTGACAGAGAGGCTGAAGTAAAAGGGACAAGCTTCAGAAGAACAACAGAAACACGAAATAAAGAAGTTGTGATCAAGGAAACCCTGCCAGTGTTGTTGTGGATGGGAACATATGCATCCAAAAGTGTGCCGACAGGCCTATATTCTATTGCAACCACCTGAAACAGCATCACAAATTACAATACGAAGCTATGGAGTTCACCAAAACTACCAGAAAATTCGTGCACACTGACCACACAAACATCCGTAATTGAAGAATTGTTAGGAAAAATTGGATTTCATATTTTATCCAGAATCATGCAGCCCTAATTTAAAACATGTGTAAACTGAATTCACATCCTAAACTGAGTTTTGCATTATGTATTGGTTTAACATTTTGTACCTACTTCTCTGTTTCAGGATGGGCTTCTGCACAAGAATGCATTTGACCCCCTCGCTCAGCACAGAGACTGGTGTCCCTGGATCACTGTGGGAAAGGAAAACTTGGATCCAGGGGCCGTACCCTTTTTAGGTGGGGTCTCTGCGCTTCATCAGCAGGGCTGGAAGGCTGCTCTCAACCTCCTCATGCCCATGAAGAAGAACTCCAATACAGTGGGAGACAGTCCAGTACAGGCAAGTCCTAATTTGAAAGTGATGTGTAACAATACATTTTGAGAGAGACTTCCGCTCATTCAAACACACTAAAGCTTATTCTAATTTCAGTTTTGTTGGCCCTACAGCTTGTGGCTTTACTTTAAGCAATATCTGACATTTCTCTCTATTCTCTCTTTCCTCCCAGGGCCCTCGTGACAAGTCTAAAAGGGTGTTTGCTATATTCCGTCAGTGGCAGGTATCCTCCTCTCCATCTCAGTAGATTGTTTCCATCCAAACAGCATCACAACACTGGATTGAGGAACTGACCTGCCCTCTTTTTGTGGTACAGAGTTTGTAGTACCAGTGACAGGAGTGTCCTATCATATCAATGTGTGTGCCATCCCTTAAAGTTGTCTCTGGAGGAAAATTTGATTGTCTTTAGACAAATGGATGAGTGTCTTCTCTGTGAACAGTGAAATATGTGAAGGATGCCTGTGTGGCTTTAAAACATTTGAATTGTGCTACATGAATATTGGGATGTGCAACTTTTAAGGCCTTGCATCACGTGTCATGATATAGAATACATCTCGGTGTATAAATTGGCCACAAGCAAGGTATCTTCTATTAACCTCACATGAAGTTCTGCTTTGGTAGTCCTTCATGGCATCATGATGGTCGGGATTTCTGTGGAAAACGAAACAAGGAATCCGTGATCGTGAGAAAGGGCCAAATGGCTTGACACTGGAAAGGCAGTGTTTACCTTCAATGTATGTTGAGTCATTTGGAGTGGTAAACATTAACCTCAAATTAACAAACTGTGAGGAAGTCCTTTTTTTGTATGTTCACTTTATTGCTTAAAAAGCAATGTGGTTATGAGTTCTCTTTGAAAAGAACCTATTCCTTTTGGAGTAGTGAAATGTTTGTTTTCATTTAGTCAGTGCTGAAATCCTGATTAATGCAGGCAGATAGAACCATGTGCCATGAACTTCAAACATGTTTTCAATTAGATTTCAGGATTGCCTGTACTTCCTTTCTGCCTTCCTGTGACATCTCATTGCTGATGCAGTCCTCACTATCCTGCATGTGCTTTTATCTCTGTAGAATTTCCTTAGGGGGTTTAATAAAATACTCTTCTGAAAGTTTCTTTGACATTGCATGTTGTTCCCTTGACATATTTTAAATAAGAAATAAAAAAAGATGAATTGGATATGAATGAGATTATTGTATTGAAAATATAGTCAGAGGCATGGCTTTTATAAATGTTTTATTACCCACTGTTGCAGCTTACACGCTGATTCTGACTCTTGTTTTTATGTTTCAACATTGAAGGTAGCCTTATGACTTGATCATTAGTGAGGACACAAGAAAAAAACAGGTACTGTATGAGGTTGTCCTTGGAGCAATGGTGAAAACTTGATTTGGCCCAAAATAGATCCTGTAATACTGTATATTTCCAAGACTTATTATTTAGCCATGTAACAGCAAGAAATTCTTGTTCTCCCCAAAAAGAGATGATGACATCAATGATGTACATGTGGCAAAATGTCTCTGCCTGCATGATTGAGATAACCTTTAAATTGTTTCCAGCTGTGGCCAGACATTTTGAGGTATATATCCTAACATCAAGACAGAGCCAGTATACTAGTGAGGATTATCTTCTAAATTACAAACATTAAAACCATGAAGAAAGACTTCATATTAATACTTATTCTCGGTCTTACCATTTCCATGTTATCTCTAAATTCTTAAATAGAAAACAATAACTGGTGTCAAATTGCTTCCTAACATGAAATCAAAGTTACAAAACTACAGATGCTATAAATAAAACTACAAAGAAGTGTGGTCGCACATATATGACGTCGTCCGCGGAGGGATCCCAGCTTGTCAGAACCATGGTCAGAGCGTTGAGAGGCAGTGAACAGCAGAGGTCTAACGTTAGCTCAGCAGCACACTAGGACAGAGAGACATTCAACAGAGAAGACGTTTTGCGGTGAACATTTCTGAAAGCAAATGTTAACTTTCGGATAGTACAGTTTGCTAGACTGTCTAGCGTTTCGGGGGGCTAGCTTTCAGTTGACTCACTGGTGTTCTGCGGTGGAAATAGCAAAAATGTCGTCTCCAAGTCCGGGTAAAAGGCGAATGGATACCGATGTGGTGAAACTGTATCCTTTTCTGGACATAAACAACAGTCTCTCAATCGCTGTCTGCTAGTCAGCTATGTCAGAATGTATGTGGAAATGTAATATGAGCTACCCCTATTTATTAACGCTGCTTGGTTTAGCTTAGTAACCTAACGCAGATAGAGCGTTCATTGTGAATGACTGGTGTTTTGTGTAAACAACATTTTGCTAGCAAAGCCAAGTGTTAGCTATTTCTGTCCTGCGAACCTTCAGTCGCTTATCGGGACAGCTGTATTAGATAATCTGATCGGTCCTTACAGCATTTTTCCAGCACTATATTTTCGTAAGATTCAGCTTTGTTGTCTAGCTTGCTGTCTATATTCGAAAATTACTGCAACAGCCGAACAGACGCTAACGTTATTCTCCTTTTCCAGGAATGTCTTTCATCTTGTTGCACCACTGGCAGCGGTAGACTATATTAAGCACCTTATGGCAATTTTGGTTTCTTTGTCCAGCCTGTTGTCAGGGGACTCAAGTCAAATTGCCCCTTTACACGTTGACACAGGAGCTTGTTTACATAACGTAAGGCTAACGTCAACTGAAAATGTCTTTTGTTCTACACTCGTAAATACGTTGACGTTATTGCAGCATGTGTAGCTTTCTGGGTCTAATTAGCTTTTGCTTTGTAACCCTACTAATGTTTTTCCAACTGTGTTATTGCATCTGTCACTTGAAATGTTACCTTGTAACGCTGCTGAGCTGGCTGGCTAGTCTGTTGGTTAATTTCAACATCAAAATGGCCACCTGATCTATGTGTCTCACTGTACTTCAGTGTCTGCAGGCAGATACATGGCAGGCTAACTTATATCATTTTAAAAATGGTTATAGTTGGTTGTTTTGTTAATATTGGAATTGGACTTGATCGTGGCAGCTGCTTGTTTAGTGGCACAGCAGGTGTCATGAGGCAGCAATCGTTTTCACTGTGGATAGCTTGAACTTTCAGGCAACATCTAGGGTGTTCTGTTTTTCCAAGTCTTTGTCACCATGTTTACTTTTGTAGTCCTGATGTATTTGTTTAACTTCAATTATGGCTGACAGAGGGAGCTCTAAAAAATGAACCAAAACAACATATTTCCAGTCCATACAATGTTCTAGAAGAGTATGAAAAAAGTAGTTTTGTTTTTGTCCCAGCACAGTGGAAACCAGCTTAATGATTGGGTAGTCTGTTACTAGCCGGAAACCACCAGAGGGAGGGACTTAGAACAGCTGATGGGATGGCTGCAAAGCTTAGTCAAATATGGGGCTAGAAATGGGCTGGTCAAAATAAATCAAAAACAAGGGGAAGTTGTCTCAAAGGGAAAAGTTTGAAAGTCTTTTCAATTTGATCTTTTAAGTTTTAAACTGAATGCAAGAAATACTGTATTCTGAGTTCTTTTTGTATACATGTATATATATCTTTTCTGACTTATGCAATACTGATTCTACATTTCATAAGACACCCTGCCTCATACCATCACATTAGAGTTGGAATATCACTAGCCCATACATTTGAAACATTTGGCTGCTTTATGTAAAAACACATCAACAAGAAGGCTTTTATCTAGTTCTTCTCAAGCTACAATTCTCTTGGCTTTTGGCCTGTTGCCTGAGGCATTTTGTTACGTCTGCTAGCTAGCAACAGTGCTTGTTTGAGCAAGTTATTGCTCCCCCCTCTCGACTCCACTTGTGTGTAGGCTGTGATGTGGTGTTGAGGCAGACAGAGCAAGAGTTTTTATGGATTGCAACACACACACACACACACTCACAACTTTGCAGTATCGGGGGTAGTACACCCCCTCTCCTCCTTGAGCTATTTCACTGACAGGCAAGAGCAGGTTTGCTGTATGCCACCTGCTCAATTCCATACAATGACCTGTGTGTGTGTGTGTGTGTGTGTGTGTGTGTGTGTGTGTGTGTGTGTGTGTGTGTGTGTGTGTGTGTGTGTGTGTGTGTTACAACACCATGGGTGAGCAGTGGTAGGCAAGTATTGAGAAAGACAGCCCTCTGTGTTTAAATGTAGGTCTACAGAATTGAGATTGACTGAGTGACATAGCACATGGGTTCACTGCCGACTGGGCTATCTTATTGGGTTGAGGTAAAAAGGGCTACCGGTCTGGGCAAAAGTCCCTTCCTTCTGTTTGTGTCCCTAGAGCAAAACTAGCAGTAACAACCTCTTCTCTGTGCTCCCTATCACTGTGTCTCCCCCTGGTGAAACCAAAACCTGAAACTCGCACTGCCTTTTAGACCGGAGCAGCTTCTTTCTTACGGGCTGACACTGAGAGCCCCCACGCATTAATTTGCTTCGGCCACAGGAGAGCTGAGAATCTAGAACGGGGGGCATTAGGGAATTCATGAAAATGAATGTCAGAATGACCTCAGCATGTAGTATCACTGGATTTAAGCTTTGAGCTTTGTCCTAAGCCAAGCCAATGGATAGCAGCCTGCTTTTTGTGCCAAATGTACAGTCTGTGTGTTTGCATGCCAATAGCCTGAAATCTTTGAACTATTTAATGAAATAATAATGGAGAAGGCATTAGGTGTTGGCTTACACTGACTTTACATGTATCTTTATTTGTCCACTACTCCTTCACCCTCTCCTTTTCAAACTTATAGTCTTGAGTGTTTTCGCTTCAGGGATGGATGGTATTTTTTTTTTTTATTGTCCAGTTCTTGCCAGGCTTTAGTCCTAAGCTAGCGTTATTCTTCAATGACCTGCCTGACCTTTGGCCACTGGCTATTCACCTTTGCTCTCGGACATGTTGCGTTAATTTTGGAACATGGTGTACTTGAACAAGAGTCTTAGCAGAGAGTGTCGTTTCAAAGAGGTTTACATTCAGCTTGTTGTGTGGGGTTGACTGCACATACTGTGTAGGTAGTTGTGCTATTATTTGCATGCATTCATCACTGGTCTCTGGCTTTACAAATGCTTTTAAGCAGTAAGCTGCTGGAATTTGAGCACAGGTAGATTACAAAAGACTAAGCCTATTGTGAATGCTAACACAAGCTCTTGTGGTGTCTGGGCCTATGGATTTTAATGCAGAGAATGGGACAGAAAAGAAAATGTGTGGATTATCTGTACTACAATTAATACACAGTCAAGAAAAATCTGAAGACAAATGTGTATTTTTATAATTTTTCTACCGTCACAATGTTTGCAAGGTTATCAGGTTTTTTTATGGAAATTTATTGATTTGTTTCCCACAACAAGGCTGTTGTGTGTAAGCTTGTCCTGCTGGTCTCCTTCGAAATTCCCACTTACACAAATCTATTTTATATTTTTTAAATATAACTAGACTGGTAACCTGGTAAAATCAATAATTTTTTCACATGGCCTTGGATAAACACACTGTACATACTATGTGGCATGAATGCTATGGAATTTAATAAGTAAAAAATATAGGCACCCTCCTAAAAGGCATAGACAAACTAACTAATGGATTCTTAACATCAAAGAGCAGAGTTTGAAAAATGTTGTCAAATCAGTAAACCTCACTTTGTTCAGCTCTTTGAAACTGCACTTCTTTAATCACTGCTGAGGCCATTCTTGTATTTATCTTCACAATAGCATGAAAACTTGAGGTGTACATTTGTTCATATAGGAAATGTCATTACCTCAAAGCAGATGTGAGGGCATTTTATATAAACTAAACTGCATCTCAGCTTGTGCTGTGCAACCTTTCATTTGCTGCCGGAAGGTCTGAAAGTGATGGGATAGCAGTGCTGTGAAGCATGACCACCAATGAATTATGTTCAACACAGTAGTGGTGGAGTTGGGGGGGGGCGGGTGTTGCATGCTTCATCAGCCCCAGTATCCGTCATGATAGCTGGCATCAATACTAGTATATATGGGTCTTTATCGTTTATCCCTAAATTAGCATCTTCACATGATTCAGGTATGTCATATTTTGTGTTTCATCACCGCTCAAGGTGAGTTTCAGGGGTCCAATTTTTTTCCTGGAAGTGACTGTTGAAGTAGCACTTGGCCTGCAGTAAGTCTGATTTATTCAGTTGTCCACAGTCGGGGGGTAGGCTTGTAGGGGCACTGTCCACCTCCTCCCTCTCTCCCTTCCTCACCACATCCTCCACCCTCCCTGAAAGGAATACCAATCCTGAGCTTTATCTGCCCTCCGCTTGGTGTTTCGGCCCCATTGTGCCCTTGTAACATGACATCCGGACAGCATCAGCAGCGGAGCCTTTTGTGTTTCCCGTTTACAGGAGCCCCTGTGACCTCCACCTCCCGCTGCTGGGTCAGACCAAGTCACACAGTCACAGGCAGCTAATCTGCACTCAGCGCTATTATTGCAGGACTGAACCAACTAGATGCAGTTTACTGTAGGGAAGGAGCCAGCAGTTTTCTGCCTGCTTCTGACTGAGAGATTGATTGAATGAATAGGAGCATGATGAACCCATGATGAGAATGGGGAACGCTCTGGTCTGGTGATCCTGTTCCATAAAATAACAATGTGCTTTGTTGTTATGGTGTAATAGAAGTTAAGAAAGTTACAGAAAACTTGCCCATAGTACCATTTTATATTATGCTGTCAGCAAAGACAGCATACTGTAGGTATAAACTTATATTGTCAACAAAAACAGATGCTGCAATTTGATCATTGTTTGGAGGAGAATCTATGTCTAGAGACAAGTGTTTACCTGAGCCATGTTTTTTTCCTCTACTTAGCCTTGCTTTGATAAGCATTGTTGACCCTGATGTCGAGTTATCACTTCCTAGTCCACGTTCATTGTGGCTTGAGGTTAATATGTAATCTGTAGTAACAAGCTCAAACACTGCCTTTTATGTTGGAAATTGCTCATCTACTGGGTATACTCAACCAGTCACAGTATGGAATTACGAAGGCTAAACTGAGATAACTATGGTGTCATTGAATCCTGGGAAAGCTTTACAACATCTGAAAATACAATACCTACATTCAGATGGTTTTGTTTTGTATACAGTTAAACAGAGATTTATATTTTATGGTTCTCAGACTGGATTTTTGCATGTGACCAAAAATTGTCTTTCCAACTGATATTTGACTGGTTCCTGTAATGCAACAGGAGCATAAAAAAATAATGTAATTGCAGGATAAAAACATGTCTCTTCTTTGTTTGCTACAAAAGAGGGGAAACTTAGGCATACACTCATTCTTTAAGAGGTTCCCTAATCAAACTTCTGCTCTTTTTATTTTTCTTTGTTCATGAATAGACCTAAATTAATGTAGTAAACTGAGGATGGGAGGAAACTGCCACAACCCCCCGCCTTCCCAGTCTAGTCAAGGGCCCCCCCCCACCTTGATTGACAGTCCTGTTTTTGGGGTTCGGGAGCAAGGCATCTCTGACAGTAGGAGATTGGAGGCCCTCACTGTTAATCCCACAGTGCAAACAGTGAAGCTTCCTGCACGCATGGCTGAGTTCTCTTAGAAAAACAGATGGACTGAAGTTCCTCTCTTTGTTTCGCATGATTTTTTTTTTCTGGGGAGCTGGGGAACTCTGCCTGCCTCTGCTGTTCACGTGCACTGCTCCTTTAATGTGGAAAATCAAAGGAGTGACGATAGGCTGGCTACATGTTTGATCATTATGTTGGCATATGTGCCTGTGGCACTGAATCCAGTTGTCTAAAATATATTTATATTACTGACTTCTTATTGTCTCAGCTAAAATAGCCTATGCATGAGGCAAACGAGGCCTTATCAAGAAAGTGCAACCTACACTATCCACACCCTATACATGGCATATCTGGCAATCTGCCTCTGCTCGTCCCTTGTCTGTATCAATTAGATAAAATTAGCCGTATGCCTGCATTTCACACTAAACTGAAATCCAGGTTTGCCCAAGTTGCAGTTTCTTCAACACGTCAGTGTTGAAATTCGGGATTCATCTGTTCCTTTATTTTGTCTGCACAACAGACAGCAAATCTTGTCTTATCTATCAGTAGATTTGCTCATTAGACAGTTTCCTCAGATTCAGGTCATTGTACCTCCTGCCCTGGCTCAGTTTTGTGATCATTAACGATCATATTGTTTGTGTGTACACGCACGCAGCTCACACGTACGTGCATACACAGAGAGACTCTGTGCTATTGCTGTAAATAGACTGTTGATTTAGTGAAGGGCTGAGAGGAGGAGCAGCTGAGGGATTCACGTTAGATTGCAGTGGGTGGGCTCTCATCTCTCACCAGAGAAGACAAAGAACTTAGCCTGTGCAGTACTGTGCTGCTCCAGCTCTCATACAGGGAGGTAGCCATCAGCTAACACAGTATTTTTGATGCCTGTATCTCGTGGAAACCAAATCTGCAATGCAAAGCGATTATGATATTTGTGATTATCTGTGGAGCATTGAGCTGGGTGTTTTTGTTTTGTTGTGGTTCTTTGTTTAAAACAGCAGGCCTTTATATTGTTTCACAGCATGTGCTCTTTGTATAACTGCAAAGATGCAAAGACAGCTTTTTATATTTATGTGAATTTTTAAAACTGTTACTGTAATGTTGGTTTAAAAGGTACATTCCAACATGTTTTCACCTCAGGGATGGATGGTATCTGTGTTTACATATGTAGGTTAATGTGATAATGTAGAATAACTGGATAAAATGTACACAGATTCAACATATTAGACTACCTGTTACATAAGTATAGGTTTTATGTGGGCTGTTTTATTTTCTGTAAAGTCATATTTGCAGTTGGAGACATAATCCAAATATCATATCATATGTTAAATATGTCAAAATTCTAGATGTTGAACTTTACTTACCAAAGCAGAAATGAAACTGAGGTATTCACAGAGTTAATATACTTACCATTCACCATCCAGTGAGTGCAGCACTTAACAGCTACCAGATATTTACATGTGGATTTCAGTGAGTCAAGCCTATGGGGCCATATGTCCATTGATATGTAAAACTTGCTGCAAGGTTTTCTTTCGCAGAGGCCGCACATGCTGGCACCAGGCACTCCATCAGTATTTCAACACTTAATGTGTCAGAAGGAGCTAGATGCTTTGAGAACAGACAAGCCCAGCTTTGCTCAATAACACCATTCATTTAGATTCACATACTAGTTTTCAGTACTTTAAGAGAGAATTCTGCTTTGTTTTTGTGCAACACATCAAAACCTGCGACCTGTCCAAAGTACAGCATGTTAACATGAAACTCACATACATTGTTTTGCTCTTCAAACTTGAATGAAGGTTGGAAAAATCGCAGATAAGGAGATGTGATGATAGTGTTCATTGTTTAATTTTTCAGTTTCCTTAACTATTCTCCAGATAATAAGAGCAACTTTGAGGCAGTATTAGTAGCTGGCAAAGTTAAGAATGTTTAAATGTGTTGTTAATCAGGATTAAAGTTTGTCAGACATGTATTTGATTTCTTGTCAGAGATCAATAAAACTGGTGTGTTTTTAGTGATAAGCAGAGGTTAAAGTAAGTTAATGTGTCTCATGTCATGCTTGTAAAATTTTGACTTGGTAGCTGTGACCTGAAAATGTCCTGATCACCTCCGCTTAAATTTTAGTAAACGGAGTGAGCTTTAGTACAACTATTCTAGTCGAGTCTTTGAAGGATTAGGTCACTCCCTGTGCCTTTTAAGTTATTTCTGTTCCACATAGAACAATCACATGCTTAATTTGTTTACAAGTGAGTTGTAGTGCACGTTATTAAAACCTTAGTAGTGCAGATCCACCGAGTTAGAAGGGAGATCCCTTGTATCTCTTGTGAGATGTGGTTAGGAAAAGGGGAAGTGAGAACAGCTGGCAAAAGACCACAGGCCCTACCCACACACCTCCTTTCACTTATCAGTGCCTGCCAGGGCAGTCATGGACAAGCAGGACCCCATTGCCTCACAGGAGAGCTGAGAACAACCAGGCCACACTGACAATGATGAAACTTGACTCAGTTTCGTTGGCTGTTGCAGAACTCGTCTAAATCAGATTTGGGGCCGTGAATAACTCGCAGCATTACTTTTTAAGATTCCATTCCAGCGGAAGGTACCATACTTTCCGTCAAGCAAACATGCAAACACATTTAAGCTCCTTATTACTGGTGTACCTCTGGTCTACCATTGGCCACCACACATGTAAAGAACACTAAACTGACATTTGTGACCTTTGAGTTCCATCAAGCTGGTTTGATGATTAGCTAGTTTTCAGCTATACTCAAATTAAACAAGACTTCCTCATTTAGAACTGTGAAAATGAATATCAAAGTGATTGTTTCTGTAATGTTTTTCTTCCACTTATTTTAGCATTTTGTCCATTATAGCTACTGTAGCTAAATTTACTTTTAATGGTTGATCAATGGCCTTTTAATGGTCGGTCTATCAATGGCTTACAATTGTGAATAAAATTTGTTGAGGCAGTAAGCAAATTGAAAAGAATAAAGTCGTTTTTACTAGACAATACAAGGAACATAAAAGTTTAATATAAATGGTTTAGTGACAACTGAGTGGATATTAAAGAGGAACAAATTTGATTGATATTGCCAGATACTCATTATTGTGGTATCAGTATTGTAAATGGAAAATTTGCATCAAGGTCTGGTTGAATGGGAGCTGTTATTTTTGTCCCCCTTCAGCTCAACATGTATTCATAGGATTATCTATCCGCAGAGTTAATGAGCCGGGGGTTTGAGGGGGTTTCTGACAGTTGGAATGATTCAGTCAGGCTCCAAATCTGTATTAAAATTGAGTTGGGAGAGTCTGACATAATGAGTAATAAAAGAAAGTAAACAGCTAGGGGAAAATGTTAGCCTCAGTATGAGAGGGAGAGAGAGAGAGAGAGAGAGAGAGAGAGATTGAGGCAAAGAGTGGAGGAGTGGGTCAGTAGGGTTGGCTGGTGCTGGCTGCAGGGGAGAACGGTGTTTGTTTGGTTTTGAGCTGATTAAATCACACTCTCACAGCAACACCCTGCCTATCACTCGCTCTGCCTTCTGTGGCAGGATGGTTGCTGTGCTACACTAGCTGCCTCTGTTTTCAGACCGCTGAGTGTAGTGGAGGTCACACAGTAATCCTGCTTGGCACGGTGCAGCACACTAATTCGTAGAAATCTATAGATAAAGGTGTATACTGGCAGAGACGGCATACAAGCAAACATTTTACACCTATGGTCACACACTTAGATTCATTTTCCTCTTTTTTCACTTTCAATATCAGAGAGTAGGCATTGAGCTCATTTTGGAAGGAAGAAGAAGGAACAGCTTTGTTGTTGGTGTAATGTTGGTATAGACTTTGTTGTCTGTTCCCTTATTGTCTTTCAGCTGTACAAAGCTGCTTTCTGTCACCGTTGTTTTTTTTTAGAAGTAGGTCTTCTTGTCTTTGTCTCTTGCAGGCAATGAATCCTAGCTTGTGCATTTCTTTTTGGTAGTTCTATAGTTTATAGGAAGCCTACCCTTGCTTACACGTTGAGGACAACTTATATATTTCCTGCCTTTCATCTGCAGTGCCTTTGATTGTATATTGTCGCCACAATGGGTGTGTGTGAGAGGAGAGAAAGCGAAAGAGAGGTTGCAGCCTTGAAGTTCCTCATCTCTGAATGAAGATGTACTTCTCAGACAAGTTACTCTCAGTGTTTTGTCATTTAAAACGGCTAAATTGACAAATTTATGTCATCCAATTCCTATGTATTTTAAAAAAAAACGTTCTCACACCACATTATTTATCCAAGGCCACACTACTGCTCAAGGCAAACAAAGACACCGTGCTGTCAGCATGCAGTTCACCTAATTTCAGTATGCGGCAAAGCATTTCACCTCCCTCAGACAGAGCTGTCTGAGGGAAATGACATGTTTGCTACCAAAGCAGGCTGGTTTGTAGCATCTGTCTGTGGAATATAATTAGTATGCTTATGATATGTAGATAAATTCTGCAATAAGACAGTTTTGGGGGGTTATAACATGTTAACATACACAGTAGTAGATGAGTTGTGCTGTATGCTAGGTTGCTCTACTTCTGACATTCTTGTTTTTATAGAACCACTGCTTCTGTTTGTTCCTGCTTGGTTACAACCTCTTTTGTGTTGACAGATCATTTAGTGGTGAGGGTGTAGCACTGTATCTCTTTCAAACTCAATTTTGAACAATTTTCAGTTGTTATTGGAAATGTTTTTGCTCCAAAAGCAACAGCCAATATATTAAACACTTTTAAATCACAGTGAGTTGGTAAAGGTGTACCACAAGGCTCTTAACTTGGCCCCACTCTCTTTGTTATTTACCTCAATAATCTTCCTAGTATATTTCCAATGCGTTAATCCTTTTCTAAATTTTTTAACAGATGACAGTTTTATATAATGCTACAAGTCTACTCTACTCAAGTCTTATTTTACTACTCTTCGGAAATAAAACTGCTCAGTACAAAATTGTATATTAACCTCTCTAAAAATAGGTTTATTTTCTAGAAAAATCTTCTAATGTCGACAAGTCAATTGCAACTTCGATGGATATTCATATAGTACATACTCACTACATGCACCAGGGAATTTAGAATCACAAAACTCTCAACTATCACCTAAATTAAAAAGCTATTAATAGCTTTTCTCGATAAAGTCATATCCAGAAATGTTTTTTTGTCTTTTGTGTCTGTGTACACACTCATCATCACTGGCCTGCAGTCCACAGCAATGATGTCATTCTGCCTGCAAGGCTAGATCAGCATTCACCAGGCTGAACTCTGTGTCTCATTATCTCTCCATCACTATCTCTCTGCCTCTCTTCTGGCATCATTCTTTCCATGTTTCTTTTACTTAAATCTTTAACAGCTCTCTCCGTCATCCTCTCATGCTCTCACTCACTCTCACTGTTTCAGCTCTCTGTTTAGTTGGCTGACCTTATTCTACCTTCTCCTTTTTATGTTCTTCTTCCCTGCTGGCTTTTGGGGGTTACTGACTATTAGTGTCTTTCAGGCAGACTTCTTGGCTTTGCTTTCACAGTCTGAAATATAAGCAGTGTGTCTTATGTTGCGTTCACACAATACGTCTAACAGTCTTCCTGACTTATCAGTACCATTAATAACTGAAAATTATGCACGGTGTACATTCTGTTATTCAGTAACCCCATGCTCTCCCCATGTTTTTTGGATTCTTTGATTTGTCTTTTCCTGTTATTTGAACCCAGTCTGCCCAGAAGCATTATACTTTCAATTTAAAAGGATTACTTGAAGCTGGAGGTGTCAGCAGGTGGTCAGAGTATTGAGTGCTGGGTTTTAAATAACCTGAACTGGTCTGTGGAGTCAGTGTGGTCTCTTCAGTACATGCCTAAGACATAAGGATGTACAATATTAGAAAAAAATGTTTTGTTCATTTTGTGCTAATATTGTCATTTTGAAGCTTACTGGCACTTTTTGATTAATTTGTTTTTCCAGAACTTAAAAAAAAAACACAAAATGAGGTAGAAAATAAAAAGTTACTGCTCAGAAATCCATTTTATTGTGTTCTGCGTGTACTGGTTAATTCTGGATTTTTAAAACATATTACATCACCCTGATGATGAAAGAAAAGTGTGGGGTTTTCCTTCCGTTCCTCTCCTCAAAAGAAAGATGACAGAAGCAGGGAAGTGCTTTGAAAGCAGCCGGTGCCTCCCCCCTTTACCAGATCAACAACTTCTGCGTCCAAAGAGGGAGACACTGGAGCATAGTTGACACCGCATTGTTTGACAGAGTGCCGTTTATGATTCACCGCAACGTTTGTTTTCCATACTCAGGAAGAGGCTGGTCAGGATGGGATATTTTGATCCTGGGTCAGACAGGGATAGAGGCCTGAATGGACCAGTAGGAAAACAAGACATGTCTAGACCGCAACCGTAAATGCTATATACTGCATATTTTTACACTTAAGCATTTCTATGTGCTTTATAAAGTTAAAAATCAGGTTAACATTGAGCTTAGTACTTGGATAAACTCTAAAACATTTTATTGAGGCTTAATTGGTAGTCTGAAAGTAGCTCTTTTAGACCTTTTTCTCTACACTGCATTTTCAACTGTCAGTGAGTGTTTCAAGACAGTATGTCATGTATGAAGGAAGTTTGGCAGTGAAACAGTGTTGTTTACTCAGGAGACGGTGTTGCTGTTACAGTTCAGGGCCTTCAGGGTTGAGGATGTGTGTATGTGTATGTTCTTCTGGATTGATTGGGCTTTGTGTATCAGATTATATGTGTGTGTAAAAGGATATTGACCCGGTGCTGTCCACAGATTATGACTTATCTATACTAATCCAAGGTGGGGGGATGGACGTAGGCGTAATGCTGAGGATGGGGAAACAAGTAGATGCATAACCTTGATGAAAACACTTTTGGTAGTTCAGTTAATTGTGCTTGAACCAGTTGAATCTTTGTTGGGTAACAATGCGTGTGTTTACAGGCACATTAATATACAGAATATACCAAATATCCTGTCCTATTTACTGTACGTGGATTGCTCAGTAACTACTTTCAGGCTAGACTTTTTATATCCAGGATATAGGTTAAGGCCATTGTTAGTTTGGTTACAGTGTTTGTTACAGTACACTCTTTAACCCAGTTGCTTTCTTCCTTTCATGCCAGCTAAGGTGAAACCTATTTCCCTTCCCTTTGGCGAATGCAATGTATCATGTCACCATTATTGAAGAACAAACAAAAAGACACTGCGGCTCATAGTTAATTGGTATGTGTCCTGCCTATCCAGTTTTGTGACCGTCCACTTATCTGACTCTTTCTGTTTGGCCAGCTGAATGGCTGCCTGTCACCTATACTCCCAATCCTCTTTCCACCAGTTGGGAGTTTACAAGCTCTACTAGGAACTCCCTCATGTTTTAACAGACCTGCCAAACTCCTTCATAGTGGGATGGAGTTGTTGTCGACAGGGACTCGAAGTTATTTACTGGGTGGAAGGAATGAGTGCTCAGAGTCTTTGGCCTCTCTGTTTGAAACAAGAGGCCAGTGGGTTAGGCCATTGTGTCATGATGACATGGAAGATTGCAAGAAACCAATAAATTAACTATTGATAAATTAATAGTTTTGGGATTGGCAAATAAGAGGACATGGGTAGAGTTGTGAAGTTGACATCAAATCCAGAGATTATCCTGTAAGATAAAAAGTATCTTTTTGTCTTTTGTAGTTGTTGCTGCCATGTTTACTGTTAGAACTGGATGCGCTTATTTGTGACTCTTGACTGCACTTGAATTTGCTCACAAGTGATTTGTGTGTGTGTTTGTGTATGTGTAACTTGTGTTCAAGTCATTATCATGTGAGTGTAACAGAATGTGAGAAGTCAGACGGTGCAATATGAGCTACTCCGTTTACCTACCTCCTCCTTCTCTCACATGATCTCACTATGGTCACATGAATATGTACAGATCACTAAGAACCCGACCACTGCAGATCTGCCTGCTTGTAATTTTGGTGTTTTGTGGAGTAGAGTAAACTCATATCAGTATCCTGTAAACGTTTCCTCATACAGTTATGTGTCAACTAAATGTGTAAAAGGTCTCACTGACTCACAGCTGGACCTGTTTTTCTCTTGCATCTCAGTCACAACGGTCAGTGTCTATTAGCCTGCTGCATAATCAGGGTTGATTCAACCCCATTAATAGCTTTTTCCCCCCACCCTGCCTCACTGCTGTCTTCCATAACATAACACTCACAGTCCATACCATCCCCCTACTCGGCATCGCTGCCCTTCTATCATGTGGTCATACACACATTCACTCACACACCAGTGGTTTCACTACTGGTTAGATGCATAGATGTCCTTACATGAAGGGCAGAAGTGGGTGAACTGTAGAATATGAACAGAAGGCATGCATTTATTTATGAATGTACCATAACAGGGGAGAAGTGTTTCTTTAAGTGCTGGAGTCTCCCTATGGCACGTGGGCTAGTTGTTGTTTGCGCTCATGCTGTTTGTGGTTATTCGCTCTGCCTCGGACTTTGCATCAGAGAGCCTCAGAATGGCTTCTTGACTTCCAACAGTCAGAACAGAGAGGTTCCTCTTCTGTCTGACAATGACACATTTCCTTGCCGAAGCCAGGGATTCAGTCTGTTCTTCGCAGACTCAACCAGAGCTTAAAATAACCTCCAGTTTGATTTAACCCTTTGGGGGTCAGTGCTACTGCTAATGGGATACACACTCAGTCAGGATTGACAAGCCAGCTGCTACTATGTGGCATGGAAAACTGATTTTTAAGCCATCTCTTGTACCTTTTGTCTCCGAAGTGTTCTTGCCTGTCTTCTATTCTTGTTTTGTGATCATTTTCCTCTTTCTGTGACACGTGATTATTTGTTCTCTAAGTCTCTCTCTGCTTCAGTCTGATTTCCTGTACCTATTTCCTCTGCTTATATGAAAGAAAAATAATTTTTCCATGATGAATTTGTGTTAGAATGGGGATCAGAAATAATCAGAGTGAGTGTCATTACAGTATATCCAATTTGCCATATGATACAATGAATAAAAATGCACTAATGTACTGTAGGGCTTGTTATTTCTGTAATTATGTCAGTAAGTGGAGTTGTAGAGGCAAACACTGGGTGCTTATTTTCTCTTCGCCAACCGTAATAAACCTCTCCTGTGGCTGACGATTTTAGGAAACACTGCTTTTTCTAAATCTCAGCTGCTGTATAGGTTTGAAGTTAAATTAGAAGGACGCTTAAGTAACAACAAGTTATAAAAAAAAAAAAAAATGACTGGTTGGCCAAATTGTTTCTAAGAATATGTGTCATGAGCAAGTCTGGTGTTATCACTTACTGGCACTGTAGTCGACAGAAAAGCATTTGTACATTTAAATAACAACCAAAACTACATCATCTGCAGTCTGAGATGATTAGATTCAGGCTACAAATGAAATGGTCAGACATACATAGTACCGTAATAA
Source organism: Thunnus maccoyii (assembly GCF_910596095.1). Taxonomy (NCBI): domain Eukaryota; kingdom Metazoa; phylum Chordata; class Actinopteri; order Scombriformes; family Scombridae; genus Thunnus; species Thunnus maccoyii. Next base: position 14,094,109 of record NC_056555.1, read on the forward strand.
TGAAAGTTAAGTTCTTCAACTGCAAAGAAGTCTTACACAACTACGTAAGATTACATGAGAAAAGTATTGAGTATCTCAATTAAGTAACTTGTATATGTTGACATGCTTCGTCAGAAAGCCTCTCTGTCACTGTCTGGGTTATGTCGGTATTTGCAGACATAATTTAAAACTGATGTTTTGATTGATTTCAGATAGTAGATTCTATCAAAAGCTTAATACTTTCATAATAACATATATGTTTTAATTTAATGCTGCACTTACAGGCAAGGCAGAGATTACATTGGGTTTTGTTAGCAGTATACAGGATATCTGCAGGTCTTGAAAAGACTTAGTCTTGGTTTCCTAAAAGACCTGAGAAGTTGTTAAAAATGTACAAGAGTCTTCAAAAAAGTAGGAATGATTTTCATATACTGCGGGGAAGTACTGGAAAAAAATGTGACATAATAAAAAGAATTCTTGGCCATATCATCCTCACCGGTTTTCCATCATACTTTAATACTTTGTACGATATGATTGAGAAAGAAGTTTTAGATTGCTTTATATGTAGCATTAAAGAGGTCTTAAAGAGTCTTTCTAGCTTAGTGAATCCTGCAGACACCCTGGTATGGGTGGTAATATAAACTTGTAGAAGCGCAGAGCTTCTTGAAGAAGACAGACCCCTCTCTCTGTAGGGACTTGTGCTTTATTTCCAAGAGGGCTATTAGAGAGTGACAGGTGGAAGGAGGCCTGCATTGCTTCGGAGGGATTGTCAGCGCGTGTATGAGTGTGCATGACTTTTCTGTTTCTTAAACTCAACAAATTGGCATGTAGCTATCGATTTTTACCGAAACTGTTTCTCCAGGAGTAGGGGTCAGAACTGAATGCAAGTGTAATTTTCCTGCATTGATTTGTTTTCATTATCTGTCAGAAGCTATAATTCCTTGTTAGTCTTCATAACTCTGTACGACATCAAAGAATGATGAAGGATCAGAGAGAAGGAAGAGGTCAGATTCTTCTTGTGTCATCTTTCTCACAACAATAGGGATAGGGAAGGATAGGGAAGCCTAATAGTTTGTGACCCCAAAGCATATTCAGTAATTGTTAGTCATTTTATTTCCACAGGTTGTGTGTTATTTATGTGTGTGTGTGTGTGTGTGTGTGTGGTCATGTGGAGCTGTTGTCCTTAACCGCCTTCCAGCATCGAGAGCAAACATGAAGTCACCATCCTCAGCGGACTCAATGAATTTGTAGTGAAGTTTTTCGGACCACAAGGAAGTAAGTGTTTCTTTTTTTCTGGTTTACCAAAAAGATTATTTTTTGACTTGCTGAATGAATCCTTGTTGGGCTAATTAGTGTGTCCCAGAAAGTGGCCCTAGGGTCTAGTGTGTGTTCGCCCAGGTTCTAAAAACGTGAAACGAATTATAAAAAAAAATGTGTGTTTGCCAGTAGTCCACTTGGGACCTTAAATGCTCTACAATTTACAGTCCTTCCTTAACCAAACACTTAGCATTTTTAGGACTGGTTGTAAAAAAAAGCAGATAAACTGTTAAAATGAATAATCTGACCGCATCTGATGTGCATGAAGTGACAATAAATGTTGTCCTGAGGGCAGCCAGCAAAGGAATCAGTCATTCTCCTGTTTGGAACATGAAGAGAGGTTTGTCACAGTAGGCCAGGAATGTAAAACGGATTGAAACCAGGCTCGAGGCCACGAAGTGTGAAACGGAGACTAGCCAGGCATTTGGATGAGGAGAGCAAGCCTCATCAGCAGGAAGCACTTCTTTCTTAGACTTTTTTCGCAACATCTGTCGCTCTAAAAACCGCTGCCACTTATGCATCACCAAAGAGAGGAAGTGGGTGTTTTGACCCTGTTTGTGATGCCTTGAAACTATGCTAGATGAAATGGTATGGGTATGTGTGTACATGCTCACTGCTATTCATCCTCGACAAGCGTGGGGGGGGTTTTTTGTCATTAATGTGCTGTTCAGTTTTGGCACATGAGGGTCCTGTTACACACTGCTATTCTGGGACAGAAACACACACACACAATCTCATTCTCTTCCTCTTTGATGTTAGCGTATTATATGAAGTGATTTTTTTTTGTTTTTTTTTTGTTGAGGAAAATAATTCTCCTGGGGTGAAATACATTACTGCATAAAATAAAAGAAAAATGGCAGAGGGAAGTGGCATGTGTAGCTCATTTCTCTGCTGTGTTTCTGAGCAGATGAGAAAAGAGTGCAGAAAATTGATACAACCCCACAGCGTCTAAATCCATCGGCGTGCATGAAGGATGGAACGAAAGTCTCTCTTCTGTCTTCCAACAGCGTCCTTTCATCATTTTTCTGTCTCCTCCTTACTTACAGCGCCGTACGAGGGAGGCGTGTGGAAGGTGCGAGTAGATCTTCCTGACAAATACCCTTTCAAATCGCCATCAATAGGTAGGAGCTCTGACTTCACATGCGGGATAACGAATTGTGAGAAATACGTTTCTTAAAGTCACTCCTCAACTGCTCTGCCTTTCTTTTTCAGGATTCATGAACAAGATTTTTCATCCCAACATTGATGAAGCGTAAGTTCACCACTCTCATGTGCTTGAAGTGTCAATGTTTTTCGATGGGTTTCTGTTACTTGAGACCATAATGGCGGTGTAGATTATTGGATTATTGATCCTTAACACTCATGTGAAGGCCTTGTGTATTAAAGCTCATCAAATGATGTTTGCTTGCTGTTATGACATGTTGTAAACAGCTGGCTTGTCATATTGTAAACTAAAAACATTTGTGGAATTTATTCATATTTTTTAGTGTTTTCTATATTGATTTTTTTTTAATTTTTCAAAGCGTTGAAATAGTAAAAAAAAGATTAACTTATGTTGTGAATGTTTTATGTAATAACTTTTTATTTTTAGCCACCAATTTCAGCATAATCGGCTAAAATGCTTAGCAGCAAATCAAGCAAATTACAAACCTGGCCAAGCTCTTTGTTTCTCTGTGCCCATTAATCCACTGCTTAGAGGCAAGATCCTCTGAAGGACGTAGCCTATGAAGGTGGGTCCTTGGGATGACTGGAAGGACAGGCTAAACCTGTGCCTGCTCCCCAGATGAGACAGTCTAGCCTAACAAAGGCTGAAACTAATGGTGCATCTGGGCGGTCCTAAAGTCAGAAAGTTTTACGTTTAGCATTAGGAAACTGCTGACAAAGTTTAAGTACTAGTGGTTAACTGGGGCAAATTACCCATGTTTCCAGTACAAGTTGTTACATTTTAGTTCAACACACAGTAGACAACAGGCAAATAATGTATAAGGTAAACTAAATATACTGATACAACTTTCATTTTCTGTGGTGAAAACATATTTAGTCAGCTAACAAGAACAAACAGTGGTGTTTATATCAGGCTTTCATTATTCAAATCTTGTAGGCACTTTTTCAAAGGTGAAGCTAAAGCAATATATTTATGAGTGGCTAGCATTTTAAATGTAACTACCTGGTAAATCTGACCTGGTCATGTGATATTTTACAACTTTACGAGTTGACAAGACCCTCAATTAACTGCCAACTAAGCATATGGGTTACTGAGGGCTGAAACAGATATATCAGTGGTGTCCAATTTTGGTGGCCGCATTTCTCCTCTACATTTGAAAAAGGGACAAGCCTCGTTGTCAAGTTATAGTGTATTAAATGCAGAAATGCTGACTTAAGAGGATCTAGCCTCTCCATAGGGACTGCCCCCCTCTCTCTCTTACCGCCCTTTGGCCTTGCCACTTTAACTCTGTTTTCTTCTCGGTTTCCCAGGTCAGGAACAGTGTGCTTAGATGTCATCAACCAGACATGGACAGCCCTTTATGGTGAGTGGCTCTGCTGCGTCGTATGTGTCCATATTAAGTTTCCTCACTGGGGTCTGTGTGATTATGTGTGAAGAACTTGACACAGTGCCATCAGCACCAAAAAGGTAGCTGCCAGCCCCCTCGCTAGCAACTGTGGGAGCATTAGGCAGTGGTGCAGAATTGTCCCTAATCTACTTACTGGGGGGAGAAGTGAACACTAATGAGGTAATACCCTCACCCAGCAAGGTCAGAACACATTCAACTTTGACAGGAATGATTTACAGTCTGTCAGCTGTGAGGGACAGGGACATGCTGACATACTCTCAATGGCAGTGATTGTACTTACTGTTTCTTACCGTCTCTCTCTCTCTCTGCTGCTCTCCATGTCCCTGCGCCCCTCTCCATGTATATTTCCCCATTAATTTCTCATTACAGCCCCTCCAGCTAAGATAGCTGTTGAGCAATATAAATGGTTTTACAGTAATATCCTTAGCAGATGTTTCAGCATCACTCCCTATTTATTTTCACTGGTGTTCTGGATATGAATGTTAAAGCCCTAACTGGCTTTTAAGTAATTTCATTCAAAATGAACTCTGATGGAGTGATCTGAGTGGTATAAAAAAGGAACAGATTTTAGGTCATTGACGATAATCAAATGAGGTAACTTGCTCAGTTCTCCTTTTTAAATCAAGTCAGACCCTTTGGAGATTCACATTTGTGTAGCACCTTTGTTTGTACTTGTGTAAAATGCTGCAGATGTTGTAATGTGGAGTATTTGGGAAAAAGAAAATCAAGATTGGACATATACATGGAAAGAATAGGCTAATCAATCCAGCATTGTCTGTAATGAGCCTCTGCAAAAGGAAAGCAAACAAAAGCAGCTGATTAAATCATCAAAACATGATAATTCTGTACAATAGACTGTAGGAAGTGTTTGTTTTCCCAATTTGGATGGGCCCAGTGCTGACACCTAGTAGATAAGAGCTGAACTGCAGGTTTTCTGACTAGGCCTCAGCACTGAGAGAAAGATGAGGCCTGTTAGCAGAGAGCTAGTGAAAGGGATTAGTCTGCTTCAAGCCTCTGTGAAGCTGTCGAGCTGAGGATTTTACATTTATGACCAATGCAGCTTTGATTATTTTTGTATGGTCATCAGTGACTGACATCCGTGTACATTGATTGTGACCTTCAGTGGTGCATTGTAACAGTTTTCATGTGGAAGATTAACAGAGGCAGGTGTTTTTATCAGACATAGAGAACCAAAAGTTTGGACACACTCTCTCATTCAAGTGAATGGCAAAGTGTGTCCAAACTTTTGACTGGTACTGTATGATTGTCAAAACATTAGGTGAGCGTTAGTTTCTCCATCAAGTCTCCTCAGATTAATGGTTACATTTCAGAGAAGTCTGGATTATATTATCTGATTACATGTTTCTTTCAGTTGGTAAAGTTTGACTTGGTCGTCTCCCTCCCCAGATCTGACCAACATCTTTGAGTCGTTCCTGCCGCAGCTGCTGGCTTACCCAAACCCCATCGACCCTTTGAATGGAGACGCAGCTGCCATGTACCTTCACCGGCCAGAGGAGTACAAGCAGAAAATCAAAGGTTCAGTTTAATTTTTTTTAAAAATCTGTGGGGTGTAGACCCCAGGTATCTTAGATTCTTAATTACACACCTGGAAAAAGTTGTTTTTCCAAATTTATTATCTAACAAAAAAAAAAAATGTCCTCCTGAGAGTTTTGGCTAGGTTTGACCACACTCTCCTCTTTGTTTTTCCCCTCCACAGAGTACATCCAGAAATATGCAACAGAGGAGGCTCTGAAGGAGCAGGAGGAGGGGGCTGGTGACTCTTCATCTGAAAGCTCCATGTCTGATTTCTCAGAAGACGAGGCCCAGGACATGGAGTTGTAGTGAAAGGAGGGCTCCCCCATCCCGCCCCCTCCTTTAACCCCCACAGAGACTATATTTGATTTCCTAACCATGAGAAAGCAGACTTATAATATTCATATTTAAACAAGTTGATTTTTTTATTATTATTATTATTACTACTAAACAAGGATTTTTATGGATATCTAGCCTTTGGTGTGTTTGACAGACACCCCTCCCATTCTGTAGCTGTTTCTCCCCACACAGATGTCGCGATTGCTTTCATATTCTCTCCCTGTCATCTCTGCATTTTTAAAAGTGTGTCATGTAGTCATAGCCAGAAAAAAATCCCCCCCTCCCCTCCCCTCCCGTGAACTGCTCATTTTTTTTCAAATTTCACTTTTTAAAATATAACTTTCGAGTTTGACCTGAATTCTATTTTTTTTGTCTTTTTTCCATGATACCAATTGATTCTGACCAATGATTTTTTTTTATAGCTCCACTATAGAGCTGCTTGAGTCTTGCTTGCCTGGGTGCACAGCTCTCAAATATCATCCTGTAGTCAAGACAGTATTTATTAAGATGCACAAAGACAGACGCTATCTGATTATACTTAACATTAAAATTAAAAAAAGTGTAGTGCCAATAGACAGACTAAATTCTGCCTAAGCATATCTTTTTCAACATATTGATTGAGGCATGTCGGTAAAAAAACAACCTTTCTTTCTCTTTCAGTTCGGATGCTATCTTGGCTGTTACTGAACTTTTTGTTACTCTTTGTCGACCTGCTGCAGCTGCCTGTCAATGTGTGCCGCTGTGCAGTACAAGATAAATACTGAACAAGGGTCAAGCCTTAGGGAAAACATATATATATACACATGTCTTATTAAGGAGTGAGTGACAATGTGGTGAAAAAGACATATGTCGGGTGCTATGAGTGTTGATCTGTTGGGACGTACACTAGTTGCATAGACTGTACTGAGGAGATGTGCACTAAGGCAATGAAGATGGCTCCATTATGAGGCATTTGTGGAGATTCTGGTCAGACTCAGTTGGTATTATGGGAACTGAAAATAGACCAGAGCTACTCTTTAACCATCTGACCATATGGATTTAATAATTCATGCAGCTTACACTGGTTTTTCTGTCAGGAGGCACCTTGAAACACAGGTACCGAACAGTCTCATTTAGCAGGATGCCACTATGTTACAATCATCTATACTCCTGCTATTAAACAAAAAAATGTATCCTCATTATTAACAACCCTCCTGGCAGAGTGTTGACATCACCTATTCAGGTGAATTTAGGAAACCAGTGCCAAACTCTGTTTTACTTTTAGTGAAAAGAAATAAACACAGTCATATGGTTATTGAGTGGATCTGAGTGAGAATGAAGAGTGATATGTGGAGCTAGATTCAGGTTAGTGTTGTATCGGTCCTCCTTACATTCCGCTGTTACCTGGAGTTCACTCCAATGCATGCCCCTTCATATTGGTCTGACCTGTGGTATTTACACCAACTGCATCGACTGGACTCTGCCTACCAGAATTGCTATTTGGATTACTAGTTTGAAGATTACGAAATAGGACCCGATATATGACATTTAGGCTTGTAGCAATTTTTATTGAGGGGAATTAATTTGCCATTGATTTCATATGTACAGATTTGACTTCTTAAAAAAAAAAAAACAACCTCTGGTGTCATTCATCGTTGATTCAATGTGGCAGGTGAAGATGTAAATCCACGATGAGTGGAAAGAGATTGCAATCGCAGCTTTTTTTTTTTTTTTGACTGTTTTGCCTACTTTATTTCTTGTATTTCTCACTTTTTGCCCGATGGGGGGGTCAACACGTTTGGATTTTTTTTTTTAATTTTATTTTTTTGTGTACAGCATCTACCTTGTACAGTGATAAAGACACCTCTCTGTAGCCTCATGAAAAGTCAGTGTTGAACCCGAAACACTGAGCGAGTGTTGCTTTGTCGAGGCGAATATGGCAGTCAAACTACCTAGACAACCTTGAAATGTATTCACTTCAGAGATTGCAGTAAAAAAAAAAAAAATCACTGGTTGCTTTGTGGCAGATTGTGGATTCCCAAAAGGGAGATTCACAGCTGAATCATAGTGGGGGAACCACCTTTTCACCTCTGATCTCAACTCCCCCCTCCCCCCTCTCTTCTGTGCCTCATCACAAAAGGAAGATGACCATTGAGGAAGTCCCCTAAAACCATGTTTCCAAAAAAAAGCCATGAAGGTGGAAGAATAACTAGAAAAGCACATTTTTACTCACCATACTTTTCTTCACCTCTTCCTGCAATTTGATCCCGTATTACATTTGTGATTTCACATCCAAATTTTCACTCTGTTGCAGAGTAAGGGGAATTACCCAGGGCTGAGTGGCATTGGGTTTCTTTGAGCTAATGTAGGGTTGTTAGACTTTTATGGCTCAGGTTTGAAATACATGAGTTTGGTTGTATCTTGCATAGTGATTAACATTTTGCACCCAAAAAGGTATTGAAAGGATGGAAATCATGCTAATATTTGTTGAACTGTGTTTTTGACATGTCAGGATAGTTAGTTTTGCTGGGTGGTGACTTCAACTAAACAACATATGCTATATGGCTGTATTACAGATAGACTTAGCTAGTTTGGTATACTTACCTGATAAAGCATTCATTGCTCATCTGACTTTTAGTTAGTGTCTGTTGTGTGATAATATGTAAGATACTCCATAGACATGCCTACTTGTCCTCCTCCTGCAGATTCAGAGTTGTACAGATGAGTGTGAGTGATTTCAAACTAGGGTGACGTTTGACTTGTAGAGAGCCTGATAGATCTAACTGTACAGAAATCAAAAGTGTGGTTCAGCCCTTGACAAGAGATTGGATTTTCTACAAAGGCCATGATTTCAAACACAATTCTGTGCCCATAATTATCACCACGTTTGAATTCAGATTTAAAACCGAGACACGTCCTTGGTTTGTTTTTAATTTCCAATGTTTATCGGAAGAGTTTGACTGTTTAAAGCTATGAGATAATAATTTCTCTCTCATCCAGCTCGGGGGAAGTTTCAGATGTTAGCTCGGGGTTAGCTTCCAGCAGAATGCAGCCATTTTTAATTGGAGCAGAGTTAACTTGTGTGATATTTGACATGTTCTAGGCAGTATAAAGCTATGTGAATGTTTTACATGTGTTCGGAGTGGCTGTGGTGAAGTTTGTGATCCACATCCAATCAAACAGAACAAACTTGCAAAGCTGAATACAGATTCCCTGTCTCACACTTGAGTTTTCTCCCTAAGCTGCCTATAAATGTGTATTTATTCCTTAAAGAGACCTCTTTTTTTTTTTTCTTTTTGTTTGTTTTTAATCTTAATCATCAAGCACCACTGTTGTAAGTTATGGTTCAGATAAATAATCACACTGAGGAGAACTTTTTGTTTTAAGTAATCCAGATTGGAATAATTGTTTTACTTTACATCTGTGCAGTATTGTACTTGAGTGCTGAAAATACAGTATATATCCCAGTTGAGAATTTTAATTTTTAAAAAAAAGCACATTATGATGCAGTGGTGCAACAGGGAACTAATGATATTTTTTGTCTTTTTTAAAAACACGACTCTTGTGTTAGGTGAAAATCATAGGTTTGGTTTTCAGCATTGTGCATCTGCTGGGCAATAAATTGATGATATACTCAGCTGTGGCCTGGTGTTGCTATGGTAAACATGACAACCATCTGATCTTTTCACTGGCCTCCTTTGTTCTTTTGTTACTCCCCAGACTTACTTCTTCAATGTCAAGAGGAATAATTACTGCCTTTGTGTTTCAGATTGTCTCTTAACTCGAGTCAAGAAATATCCTCAAACCAGTAAATGATAATTCTTCCCATTGCAACTTGAATTATTTTTGAAAAAGTATGGAAATACCTGTTTGTTGTGCTTTTTATTTAATTTCCTTTTGGCTTTTCCCCCTCCTCCTCTTCTGCTATACAACCACAGCGTTACAGATAATGTCTTAACTATCCAGAGTTTTAAACAGTGACTCCAAACAATTAGATTTCACACGATGGGACTGATGAGTCCCCGCATTTCTAACTGCAGACCTGCAGAAAAAGTCCAGTCCAGAGCCATAGCCCTCCAACCGTACACGCACAGTCCCCCCACCTCACCCCCCCACACCCTGCCGGACACAATAAGGATGAAGGGCCTCAGCGAAGTGAATGGACTGGCCTATCATTAATCCTTAGACAGGACATCCAGGGCTCATTCCCCATTTATGAGCACAGCTGCAAAGAGCCAGCACCCTGATCCTGTAATACCACCCCCCCCCCCCCCCCCCCCCACCCCGTGTGTTTACCGTGTCTTCTCGTGCACTTGCATGCTTCTGGTGTGGAGTTGAGGCTCGCTTGGTGCACACCATCCCATTCTGTCTTGTGCTTGTGTGGATTTGTGCCCTGTGCTGGCCTACTGCTGCCATCAGGGGATTCAGCAGGCACACACAGCATGGAAAATAGCAGTTTTTTAAATAAAAAAAAAAACAATGTATTTGGTACCTAGTGTGTGATACTTGAGGGTTAAGAAGTCAAAAGGTTTTTTGTTTTGTTTTCAAAAGTCCATCCTTGGTCTTATTTTCTTCGCCCTCACTTTGCCCTCCTTCTCTTGTTTTTTTCTTTGCATTGTGAAGTGGGCATGCTTGTCAAAAAGACAAATGCTCTCTATTAATAGGCTTATAACCTCATAAATAGTTGTGTATAAAATAAACTGTTATAACTTCTCTTTTTTAATAAAACATTCAATGTGTATAAATGGTCTTTGTGGCTGATGATTCTTATCTGTCTGTTTTGCATAAGAGGAACTTAATTTAACCTCCTGAGGTGCACTCTACTCTATGATCTGTTATTACACTTTTTATGGAAGACATCGGGACTTTGCAGCAAAAAACATTAAAGAACACTATTATATTTGACATCTTCACACATTTAATGTACATTGCAGGTTGCTTTCATAGAGATTTAATCCCAACTTCACTGAATTTAGAACTTGTGGATCCTCATCATCTGACAAATGTGTGTCTGAATCGCTGTAAGTGATTCTGTGTTGCATTTTTCTCTGTTAGTAAGGTGGTTTCCAACTGTGTAAGATGGCTGAGATATCCCGATGTCCTCTGCACCTTTGGGTGAACAAAACTATCACAGTCCTCTAAAACTCACTTAGAATATTCTCTTATAAAATAAATCAGCAGATTCGTGTGAAAACTGATGAATTACATTTCAACACACAGCTCTTTCTTGCAGCTTTTTTTTTTTAAATATAGAGCTTGATTGAATGAATTTTGAAGATCCACATTACAACTGTGATATACGGTATATACATTTTACATTTTTATATACTGGGAAAATTGCACAGCCCACCCAAATACTAGGCTAGTATACATTCACATAATACTTAATACATGTTACACATATTATAATTTTCTGTGTTTGAAATATTATCCATTATATTTCTTTTTTTTAATTCTTATTCGTGTTCTTTATTGCACACTAGCCTTTTGAGCACAGGCTGAACAAAATGATCTCTGCATTTCACTGCATATATTGTATGAGCATGTGACAAATAAAACCTTTGAGTCTTGAGTCCAGAAAAAGGTTCAATCACTACATTTGTTACATCACTGAAAATCCCAAGGTGTCCTATGTCTATAGCTTTAACACAACTACATGTACAGCCTCAAGATGAAACAATTGGCAGCAAATTTACTCAAAATCTCTTGAGCAGAAACATTTTTGAATGCAATACTATTAAAACCAAAGACTGAAGTTCTTTTAATAGGTTGCCCTAATAATCCCAAAAGATGGCAAAAAAAACCTCTCTCTCAGTGAGTCAGACAGCTTCCACACTTTGATTTTATATAAAAAATATTATATTTTATGTTCTTCAGAGAACTAGCTTGAGCCTTCCCTGTAATAGCAGCAAATCCACAAGGTGTCAGTGTGGCACAACGCTCCTGAGTCAGACTCCTCACCGCCAAGTCTCAGGGACCTTGTACAATATGGGCCACTGTCTGACATGATCCCTGTGCGTGCTGTGAAACTCGAGAATGAGGTTAGAGCACCAGTCCTTCCAGTCTGCTATGGTGGTGATGAATGACCACAGCCATCAAAAGACAGCACTGGTTACAGAGTTTTCCTCCAAAGCCAACATATGGAGGATTAAAGAATGCTGTCTTTGGTTCTTGTTACATTCAGTGACTGATGTCTCAACCATTCATAGTGTTGGTTGGGTTTATATAGCATTGCATGAGTCTTGTATACTGCTGTGATCTGTGCCAAATCTGCTAAGCATCTGAGCCACTGACTAGGGTTTTATTTTAAAGGGGACATTGGACTGTGTGAGATTAACCTTGCTGTGAGGGCAGCTTCAACATGCAATGATGGATGCAATGTCACCGTTGAGTCAGGTGAGGGCGCCGCCTCATCTGTCCTCTATGCTCAGCTGAAACCCCCCCCCCCCTTTGTATAATCACAGCAGGGGAAAATAAATTATGTGACATAAGGCTGTTTAATCCCTTCTCCTCTGAAAAATGTATTCTGTCACGCATCAATCTGCTCTCTCTTCCTGTCTGTCTTTATTTCTGCAGCAGTCAGTGCCGAGACATGAAATTATTCCCCAGTTTGAAATTTCTCAGATCTTCGGATGGACGATCATTAAGCTTAATGCTTTTGTTGTTTTGTGTTTTCAGAATCATCTTTATTGGCCAAGTACGTTAACACATACAAGGAATTTGACTCCAGTTTAGTAGCTCTCAGTGTACTTATAATGTAACACAACAGGTTACAAATAGTGCAAAGAAATGAAGAGTGGTGGTTATGTACAGTATGTACAACCTGTTCAAATATACAGTAATGAATGAAATGTATTGTGCATTTTTGTTGTGTTGTGATGAATTGAAGGATATAATAGAACAGAATCAATGCTGTCATACACACACATAAAAGGGGTGGACAAAATACCAAGAACACCTTCAAATTTAATGCAATCACTACAAAAGCCCTAGAAATGTTTGTTTAGTCATTCCTGACACTGTTTTATCAGGGTGTTGTTGATTCATCTCTCTTGTATTTTTTGGCCATGGCAAGTGGTGAAGTTGTATTGGATTGCCTTATAGTGTAAGGTACTCTTCCTGTACCCACACCTCTGTGTTTCTCTGTAATGTACATCCTGTGCCAGGCCACAAGCTACAGCGTGTCCAGATCAGAGCCCTAGAGGGTCTTCATCCGGGCCAGGAATGTCAGTCAGTTGATGTGCCAACAAAAGGCCTGCAAAACAACTAAAGGACTCTGCAGAGAAGAGATGGCTGCTGACATGTTTAGAGCTAAATTTCCTCAAACTGAATCACCATAAATATGCCATTTTGCAGCAGCAATTTTGCATCCTTTCTGGTGAGTATTAATTTTGTATACAAAACATTTTAGGCGGCATAAGTCAGTATGTGAAAGCAGCAGCTCATGACTGACAATCCCTCACTGTGAACCTCATTCCAAACCCCATGGCAGAAGATTATTGTTCATACAACGCTCTTTTAAAAGCCCAACTGTCTGTTTTCACCCTGCTTCCCCTTCTTCTGCATCTGATGAGGAGGAGGAGGAGGAGGAGATGGAGGGAGGAGAGGACGAGGCAATCAGTCTCTTCGCAGTCCTGACCTCCAGAAGTCCAGCAACCTGAGATCCTCAATGAAATATTTAAAGCTTCTGTTTTATCCGCAGTGCGTTGGTCAAGACAAACTGCGGGCCTCCATGACGTAATGCCAAAGCCAATACACCAGCTGTGTGATTGGTCCTCACAGAGCAGGGTGGTCAGGTGACCTGTGCCGCTGTGGCCTTTTAAGGTATTACAATGCCCCGAGGCTCCACATTAGGCTCAGGGGCTGTCTGCTGCAAGTTATGATCAATCGCTGTTGGCTGCAGTGTTTTCCATAGCAAGGCTTTTAGCAGCAAATCTGCCTTACGCGTACATTTTTTAATGAAGTTTCTAGTAGTCGAGTTCAAGTCACGCACGTTTATAAAGGAGTTTCGAAAATTGTTGAAATTCTCCATCATGTCTCATTTAATGACACGAGGCCTCCACAGAAACATTTCATAAATTCACAGTCAAGGGGCAGCAGATATGTTGTTTTTGTGTAATTCTGAATGTTCATTGACATAAGATGGTGCAATTGTATAAAATAAAAATCGCATTGGGTTTCATATATGACCATAGACACCTAATATATGTTTGATTTTGCTTCTTCTCTTGTATAGGCTATCTCCTGCTAATTCACTTATTTTACATCCTTCAAAAATACGTAGCTGATGGTGAGCAGACAGCCGCCTGAGATGCCAGCCATCCTCGTTGAGCAGACACCAGCATCCAGCCTGTGTGTGTGTGTGTGTGTGTGTGTGTGTGTGTGTGTGTGTGTGTGTGTGTGTGTGTGTGTGTGCGTGTGTGTGTGTTGGGTTTCTCAGACTGGGGCTGAGTGGCAGGCAATGGGATCTCTTAGGTTACAAGCTCTGTTTCACTGGCACAGTTGGGGGGATGGATGAGGTAGTGATGGTGGTGGTGCAGAAGCAGCAGCAGTTACACAACGATCCCTGGATCTTTACTAATAGATGACCTACTGATTAACATGCCCCCCCACCCACCACTGCATCCACCCACCCCTCTGTAACAGGGGCCCACAGCAGGAGAGACATGTGCTGGTGGTCGTAGTGGTGTAGGAGACCCTGCAGAAGGTGGTTTGTATGGACACAATCACATACATATTAGTATCTATACTACTGAAATAACACATTTTCAGTTCAATAAAACTGATTTTTGCCAAGAAGACAGCCAGTTGTCAGATATATATTACTCTTGGATTACTATTTCATGTTTTATTTGCTTGAGTAATGATGCTGCATATGCTGAAGGCCCTGAATAATCCCATATTTAGTAATCCCTCTGTAGAAGTAATGATGGCTGAATTGAAAATGTAATTTCATATCAAGAAGGTTATGATTAAAATTTGTCCACTGAAATTAGTAAAAAAAAAAAACTCAGATCTTTTTTTATTTTATATAACTGAAAATATCTTATTTTATCATATTCTTATCCTTATTTATTCCTTTTATTTTCATCCAGAGTAATGAATATTTAGAGTAATTTACAGCACACGTCAATACAGTTGGAGGCTATGATAAAAACTATACTATTCAGCACATCCTCTTCCTTGTAACATAAGTTTATAACATCAGTATATCAGGATGATTGATCTTTTTCAGCACATTTTCAGACGTTTTTATGGATTTATGTTGTATATGGTCCCTGCCTCTTCCTCTCCTGGAGCAATGCCTTGCTTTAATAAAGTGATATCTATTGTTGCCATTTTTTTTTTCTTTTGGAGCAGCAGACTAAATCTTGCCGCATTATTATTTCATCCAGAGTCCTATCACATTGCCTGGATCTCTTCACGGGAGACTGGTGGCGGCACAAACGCACAGAAGTCCATCTGATCCCTCCGCTGGCACCTGTTTCACCTGGCTCCTGCAAGACAGCACAGAACCAAATGAGTATTTATTTAAATATTCATCGAGGGCTACTCATCTTCTATACACGCCTGCTTCTCAAACAGATGATCCGCGGCTCAAATTGCAGCTTCTCCAGGTGGAAACCACGTCAAGGCTTGGAGAGCTTTTGGGCTCAGGCTCTCCAACGCCGACGAGTCACCGCGGATTGATTTCACTGTCGCTATTCACTCTGAAAAGAGTGTAACCAAACCCAATCCCATCACCTCTAAATATTAGACGAGTTTTGTCCACCTGTAGTTATCTGCCTAATTATCAACAGCAGGTAAATGGACCTTGGCTGACCATCGGAGAGGCGCATGGGTAGAGCTGCCCTCATATATTAGGCATCCAAAAGTGAACTAGGGACATTCCTCGGGCCTTCACTTCAGCTAGATCCTTGTCTGGTGATGGGCAGCTCTGCGTAAAGCCTAGAGAGAGGATGAGGAGCCACACTGAGGCCCCTGAGGGCCCGGAGAGCTGCTGCAGCTGCTTGCCAGGACATCACGCCTACATCAGGTTGTATGGGTTTGACTATGAGGGTTTTAGTGACAGAATAATTTACCAATAGATGGAAAATAGCCAAAATATGAAGGACAGCCAAATAAGAAAACCTGTTCCGGCTTCGGTGTTATAGCAAAGGTATTTTGCCTGCTTTCCTCGCACAGGAAATGTTATGCAATCTGCACAGAGTAACCACTAGTGCGGGCTTTAAATGCAGTATTTGATAATCATTAGCCATCTGGACGTGGTCATTTGATCCTGCAGCATCTCGACCCAAGAACTGCAGCCTCAACAGCATCAGCCGACTAAAACTAATCCTGGGATGGGGGGCTGGGAAGATGCGCCAAATAGTCTAGCTGATGTATGCTCGGTTTAATATCTGAAAATGCAGCGCAAGCCATGTTGTACTGGACATTAATGAGCTTTCTAATCTTCTGTTAATTTCAGAAATTATAGCCTACGGTACTCTTTTTAATGCTCTGTAGCCTGATTTCTACCCGAATCGAGAGACCCAGGAAGAATAAAATTGTGGAATACAGGGAAAATTGTATGAATTTATCATTATTTATCATTTGATTAATTTTCTCCAGCACTCTATCTCTCTCCATACAGACAGTATTGTAGTGTGCAGGTGCTGGTAAACGATACACTATACATACACCACAGGCCTGCAGGCCTCCTCTCTGTTGCCTGTAAAGGCCTTTTAAATCATTCAGCCTCTTTGAGACATTGTAATTTATAAATAATATATAGTAGAAGGATATTTTTGCTCCTTTTCAGCATGCAGTAAATGTCTGAAGAGGAATATAGATTTAGATTAAAATGTTTATATATGTGGTGTTGAGCCTACCGCAGAGCATTTGAATTTTTGTAAAGTTATTATAGAAATATGCTATAATTTAATGATAACATGCAGCAGACTCTGAAAATGTTCATCTATTTATACTATATAAATGGGCCCATTTTAAAGGTGCTCTTTTTATTCCTGTTTTTTCTATTTAATTGGTCAAACATAAATTAATGTCTAAAACTGAACCTACATAACATAAAACTAATGTTTGAAAAAGAGAGATGTGGATGTCCCAAGCAGAGCGTTTGTCTTTTCTCGGGTTGGGACAGCCTAAAGAGGGGGTTGGTCCAAATTATTCGTCAGGAAATCGTTTAATCCGGAGAGACAAAACCAATCCTCATCCGCTCAGACTGCAGCAGTCTCCGGGTTGAAACAGCACCGCTTTTACGGTCTCCTCGCCTCCAGAAAGATCCGCCCTAAAGAGACTAGAGACCCTGGTACCTGCAGGGCCTTGAACGCAGCATGAACAGGAGAGACACAGGCTGGTTGGATTATTGCTTTTGGTGCGGGGTTAGATGCTTAAAAACGGGGAAATCTCTGGACTGGCAGACCAAACCAGGTGGAGGAAGACTGGATGGAAGCTGTTTGGGTCCCGCTTCTAGAAAAACGTCCACTATTATGAACACAGGTACACAGAGGTACGTTTTGTACCCTTTAAGGTTGCGTAAAGGGAGTTTCCAAGAAACATTTTACAAGGTAGCAGTACGTGTCATACATTTAAAAATATAAATGGCTGATTCATACTGGGATCCTAATCTAAAAACACACACATCTACTAAATCTTAAATTAAAAAACGAAATTACATAACCTCACATACAGAAAACAATCTGCCCGGTCGTCGTTTTACAGTTTTTCATGTAAAATGCAGAATATTTAAACTTTTGCACATTTTTTTAGGGCGGTTCTTTTATTCGTACACATACTGTTGTAACCTGTTGTTGATCCTTTGTGTGTCTGCGCCTTTAAAAAGGTGCACAGAGCACCTTTCTTTCTGCCAGTGTGCAGTTTGGACTCAGGTAAAAAAAGGGAGGAGGTAGAGTTTGGAGAGAGAGAGAGAGGGAAGAGGTATAGGAGAGAGGGGAGAGGAGAGGAGAGGAGCGCAGGGCTGAAAATGACATTTGATACTCAGGAAGTTCAGGACACCGCTTGGATTTCTTTTGTTTCATTGTAATTCTGCGGTCCTGCTGCGGGCAACACAGACCGGAGGCTTGTGTTGCTCCCACACAACTTTAAAAGTGGAAACCCTTTAAAATAATAATGCTAGTTTAAAGGAAGGAAAATGTCTGATGGGGCCGACTTCAGTGCACTTTGTAGCCTCAAATATGACGCACAACGATGGACTCGGAGGAAGGTATGAACTACATTTTACATTTTTCAGCTTAGCTCCAGTTAGACTATAATGAATTATAATGTTATATGTTAAACTATCTCACAGGAAGTCAGGGAAATGTTCGCATAAAAATAAGGAAAGATGAGAGATGGAATTTCATAAAAAAAAAAGAGGCCATGTTGCTTCCCCCAATAAGAAGATATTTCTGAGATTAATACTCGATTCTCCAGCTCATTCATCCTGAAAGAAATCCCTACAGGATTGTAGAATTGATCTAAATGAAAATCAAAAACTTAACTGCCTTACAGTAAATCAAATCTCATGCAAGGTGGGACTTTTTTTTACCATCCTCTGGACTGGTCTTGAAATAGTCCAAACAAGTTGAATTCGGTTAAAATAAAGATAAAACACAAACAATTACAGTGGTTCGAAATGAAATTGTCCAGCATTAAATCACCATTAAATGAAAGGATGTTTGGTATGTCTTAATCACATTGCACCTGCTTTTTCAGTTGCAATAATTACCAAGGGAATATCGTCGAAGTTCCGAGGTTTTAGCAGCCTAATCCTGTGGATTAATGTAGAGTTTGGCTTCTTGTAAATTTATATTCACGTCCACAGATGACAATCAGGATACAGAATAATAGAAAAGGCTTTTACATGAGTTGGATATGCGTGTTGTACAAACTATATATTTTAAGAGTAATAATATTCCCGAATTTAAAAGTAATATCATTATAAACTCGCTAAAACTCCACATTTAAATTAAATATGAGTGGTTTTTCGTAGGATTACATCTTGTTTAAAGGCCTTTTCTCTTTTTTAAACCGGGCTTAGAGTCAGATATTTCAGGTTGCATGACTGATAGTGAATTTGGACCTCGCTGCAGGACTTAGAGGAGTGATAAATCCTCCTGAAATAACCGTGAAGTTGAGGACTTGTAGACTCCCTATTCAGACAAATGCGATTAACTGAAGGGGCTTTGGAGCTGCTCTGAGGTTAAATGAACGGTGGCAGAGACAAAAGGCAGCCCGGGCCACGCAATGTTAACATTTCAGCAGAATATTCACATGCTGCTTAATGATGAGGGGAAAATAATTAGTGCTTTTAAAACATCCATGTAGACTTGTGATGTTTCTGGAATGGTCAGTATCTTTTTAATCTTTAATCTCATTGCAATATAGACAGATATAAACACGTTTTTTGCATATATTTATTTGTACAGAATCCTTTTGAAATGTATTTTGTCACTGTTGTTCATTAAGTGAAGTAAAATAGAAGGTACATAATTACTCAAAATAAGCCAAGCTCAAAAAATCAGACAATTTTTACATAAATTATATCATTTTGTAAATTATCATCTTGAAAACAAGGTGGTTCCAGTTTATATGGGCAAATGAAAATGGACTTTATATTTTGAAAGCTGGCCTTGATGGCTTTATATGTCATCTATTGACCAGATAATTATCCAGACAAAATGAATATTTACTGAATTATCAAAAATAAATTGTAGATCTACAGGAACAAACTTACTAATAAATAATATCATTATGGTCTCTTAGACAAAATAAATAACTAATATCAAGTAAGTTATATGTTCCTGAGGTATGCTACTTTTTTTGTCCAAAAGTAACAATTTGTACTTATTTTTCCTCTGTGCTACTGCCATGGGTCATAAACTCTTATGTGCCAGCATATTACAGAAATCTTATCTCATTCTTAACTAATTAAGGTATGGAAAAACAAGACACAGGCAAACCTTTAAAGGAAACAGGTTCTTTTCGACTTGGCTTTTTAGTGGTATTGATTTCTCCAGGAAATGGCAATGGGATTCTTGCTCAGGGAGCCATTTGGGCGTCTGAGGAATCACTTAGTACATGGTTTGATCGCTGGAATCAATGGGAGCTCCGCGCACTGCAGGGCCCAGGGTGAGGGAGCTAATGGCTGATCAAAGGGTGGGGCGTCTGGGGCCCTGGCAGGACAGAACAGAGCTGAGGACGGGTAGCCTCTTCGATTCAAATCATCTTCGGTGACAAGATGTATTTGACAACACATCCAAGGTCAGGAGATGGACTGAAGGTTATCACTCAGCTGCAGTACTATGTATCATAATTAGTATGGACTTATTAGTCCTACTGAGCTGAACTGAGGAAGTGACAGGATCATATTTTTTGTAGATTTTGTATGAAAGGCCTTTAATGCTCCTTAGAAGGACATTTTGAGATTGTAGTTGTTTGCCGCAATGTCCCCATCTGACTCTGATGGCAGCCATTTTCTGGGATTTGTGGTTGATAAGAGAGAAATATCTGTGAACTGTACTGAGACATAGTGCTACATTTAACCCAGCTTGGATTTAGGTTATACCATATTTTACAGATAAGACAACAAAAGCCTGCAAGCTGACTAGTAATTTTACTTGTATAGTTAAATATTTACCATTAAAAGCTTCCCATAGATGACGAATAGATTGGTCTGTTACCACAAAAGAGAAGAAGAGAGAAATGCACTTCCATCAAAAAAGATTTAACCGGCCTTAAAAGCTAAAGCTAGAATTAAGATGGCTAAAATATTCAATCTTTCCGATATATAATTTTGACTAAAAAAGAGATAATGCAGAATTAATTCAGTCAACAATTTGTCTTTCTCTTTACTACATATTTTTGTTATAATCAGCAAATATGAATTAGGCCTGCTGATTTGTTGTGTAGAGGAGGTGGCAACTTGTCATGAAAAACACTGAAGGGTCATTGAACAACGCTAATCTACAGAGAGAATAAAAAGGTCAAGTTTAGGGTGTCACCCTTCGGACAAGTTGTGGGGTATAGGGGGAGTTCAGAGACAGGACATAAAGAGATAACCTATAACCATAAGGACCCTCTGTGTGCCATGTTTCAGACACTGAAGGGTTTAAACAAGTTTCCTCATTGTGTCTAGTAGTTATTGCAGATTGTTGTATATGTATTTGATCAGCTGCATTCAGTATTCGCCCACTGGAATCCAATTGAAAAATTATGTATGAATGAAAAATGGCATATTTGATTTATTCCTGTTTTCATCATCCTTTGAAGTTCAGACTGTTTTCACTTTTTGTCTCATGTTGCAGTGTAAGAGGAAAAAATAATTAGCTCAAAGATAGCAAAATGCATTAAATCTGGTGTTTTGATGTAGCTTGTGTAGGCAAGATCTCAAAGTTTTGGCATTCAAGTCCCTCTTGCTGTGTCATAAGTACTTCAATTTAAACAAAAATATTCAACTAAAGGATCACTATTATCCAAAAATCTAAACAATATTGTCCCAGAATCTACAATTAGGATTTATAACCGTATTACATGCTTAATATCATATAATAGCAGAATAGTCTGTACATGACCACCTGCCTTGTAGTTTCATCCGTCAGCCTTACGTATCCTTTCCTAGAAATCTAAAGATGGCAGCTTGGGCGATTAGCAGTAAACAATTAGATGAGGATGTGTGCTCACTCCTAGGATTGACTGGACTTATATTTAGTTGCCCACATGGAGACGCACTCGTCTTTGACCTGTTACTCAATGTGTGGATCAATCCACTGCAGTGCATCTTGAGTTTCAACTGCGTCACTGCAACACTGTGGACATACTGACGGCTCCTGGACGCTCCTTTTCCTGTTTCACATCATTTCTTCACTTGCCCCCATATCTCTTGTCCCTCCTCCTCTCCTCTTCTCTCTCCAGGCTCTTGTTTCCGCTCTCCTCGTGTGGGTCGGTGGTCTAGTTTGCATAGTTTTGCTTTGCTGGGCTGACTATCCTAACAGGCTGACTGGCTTGCCAAGGTGTTGGGGTGATAATGACTCCTGTTCTGTGTATGGCACTGGTAGAATTCACTGTGAGAGCTCACTATCAGTGAATTACCATAGGGCCATAAACAGAGCAGAGAAAGAACCACTTGATGATGCTCGTCAATATGAGCTTACAGTCTGTGGCTCTCCTCTCCTGCGCTTGCGGGTGGGGTGAATGTGATGTAATGACTCTGGTGCAGTTGTATGAGCTGTGTTGCACACGTCTCGCTGGGTACTTGGACATCTCTCTCTCTCTCTCCTGATGTATCTCTATAACAACAGCTGCTTGCATTTGGATGCCCCAGCCACTCCTCTTCTTTGCCCATTTTGGCACTAGCACATTTTTGCTTCTGTATATATACTTTGAGCAATTATGTGTAGTGCCAATATAGGACAAGACAGACTTCCGTCGCTTTCACATAATCTTGGATTGTATTCTTCTCTATTCTAGTTACATTTTTTGGTGTCTGTCAGTTAAAAAATTGCTCACGATTGTCTCCTGTAGATAATTTTCTCCTTCCAGTTGTCCTTTCACTGTATATTATCCACTTCATTATCAAACAGAAGTTTCAGTGGATGTGGAAGACATGCTGGTTCTTGTGTAATATGGTAATGTGCCAGTCTGTTTCAAACTGTGATCCAGGAGGACACTTTTAGTTCAACAGAGCCAAAGATTTCATAAAAGAATTTGCCCATGTTTCTCTCTCCCTGTTTATTAAAGAAGACTCTCCTTGCACAGCATCTTAGCAGACTCCTTGTATCAATCTGAATCACTCTACATCCCAGGAATCCATGTGGGCTTGAAGGTACCCAGCAGCTCTCTGGTGGTGTTTGGCAATGGTAGAACTCACACTGGTGAGGTAGATGGATCCGGTGGTTCTAGACTTGCCAACTACTGCTTGAGAGCGTCTACCAGCAAAAAAAAACAAAACAAAAAAACAGTGCGCAGGACAAATCCAGTCCACTCAGTCCCAAGCGGAGAAACATCGTAAAGATATTTCAGTGAGTGAGTGGCTGAAGGTGGTGAAGGGTGGGGTGAGACTCTGTTCCTCCCCTGCACACCCCGGTCTCAAAGCTCCAGTAACTCTTTGAAGGACAGTCTGTATAGTGGTCGGGACATAGAACATACAAGATCATACACTGATGAGGTGAATCCAGTTAAAACCCATTTTCAATTTCTCCTCTTAAACTTACAATTCAAGAAGCAGAAGAAATAGAGAAGCAAAGGAGTCATCTCGTTGTAAAATGCTGGATAACATCCCCAGAAACAAGAAAAAAAAAATCTTCTGGAGGCAAAAATCAATTTACGTGTTTCCTGAAACAAGTGTTTCCAATGCAATCAATGCAAAAATGTTGGCGACCACATCAGCATTTCCCAAAATGCTGCATTGTGCTTCCTGTTATCTGATAATAGTACTTGTTGACTATCTTTTATCCCAAACCAAGACCAAATAACCTGTTAGCCTTTAAGCTTTCTGTGCTGAAATAATTACTTGATTAACAATTGGTCAATTAACAGAAAATTAATAATAATAATGGTAATGGAGAGTAGAATCAACAATGGAAAATGGTTTTCTGCAGTGCTGATATCGGTATGATGATAATGGATTTCTCCGCTCATCAAATGGTCTTCAGGTTTGACAGGCAGAGTTCATGTGAGTGCAATTCTGCAGTATGAGGGACTCACTGGTCTACATTACGTGTAGAGGTTCAGCTATTCCGCCTTCCACCGGCCAACAGGAGGTTCCTCTCTTAGCTCTGTGGCATAATTGGCGAACCGAGCGGTGTCATCTTACCCTCCTCTTTCAATGCGGCCTTTTTCCCTCCTCCCATCCCAAATGAACAGGGTGGAGAGCAAGCGAGTCTTTCTCAAATGTTGGTTTGGTTTGCTCTAACAGTCCATTGACAGTATGCCTCGAAAAAAGCTGCTACATACTGAGCTCCATATATCTGGGTCAGGGTCTGCTAATGTAGGTGACAGGGGGATCTGGGGATTAAAACCTCTTTATCTGCCTTTGCATAAATCCTGCTTTATAGCCTACACTTCAGCTTTAGCTAATATGATTTGTATTGTTACCAGTTTGCCTCCAGGCTAGCTATATTTGATCTACGTGGACCTCGTCATCGGACCTGTGCTGAGGCTCTTTTGCTTTTGTGCTGGTCGGCCATTAAAACAGAGCAAGAGCTGGTAAGTGCTAGGATTGTGGTGATACTAGTTGACATAAAAGAGTGCAGCTCAAGCTGTTATTCACTGGACAACTGATTCAGGTTAGCTGTGGTCTCATGTTACAGAACATATAATGCACATAAGACATGTATAGTGTGTTACATGTAACCAAAAAGTGAGCATGTTCTCAATTTGTTCTGTATGTGCACCTGCTGACTTTTATTTATCAAATGACATGTTTTTTTATCATACATATTCTCTTATCTGTGATGCAAATAAATACTTTCAAAAGACTGATCCATTGTGTCAGACTCCCTCTAACGATCTTCTCTGCTGCAAAGTGCATTGTGGGATAACCCTTGTCAATGCGAGGCCTTCTCCAGATGGGCCGAGCAGCTCAGGTTACACCGCATTTTTCAGTGCCCCCTCTATCCCACAGCCCCCCTGGCCCCTTTCTCCATCTCTCTCTCTCTCACACACACACACGGTTTTTCCTGGGTGGTTAGAGTCGGGCTGAGACAGTGCTTCGCCTGTGTTCTGATGCAGGCTGCAGAGCATTAGTGAAATGAGATTATCATCGTTCTTACGCAGTGTCTGGAAAAGAGGTGGACAGAGGTGTGAGCTGGGAAGGTGAGGATGCCATTATTAGACTATTAGACTACATTATGGGTGAGGACGATTCAGCAGCACAATGTCTTCTCAGGCTTCAGAGGAAACTGTGCATTAGGCCCAGATGAATATTGAGATTGATTTTATTTATTTTTTTAAGAAAGTTGCTACAGTATGTTTAAGTTTTTCCGCATTACCGTAGATAAGAAAACAGTTTCTATCTCAGGCCAAGGGGTCAGACATGGGTCAACAGTTGGGGGAATTTATTTTTCTGACTGGTTAAACAGTAGCAGATATACAAGTATTAATCTTTAAGGAACATAATTTCAATTTTGCAGGTTACAGAGTCCATCTCCTTGTATGAGAGGGATGGTTTCTCAAGTTATGGCCCAACCCTACACTCAGGACGAAGGGTAGGAGATTATCTCTTGTTAGAGCAAGTGGGGGCTTGGACCGCAAGCAGTTTGTGCATATGTGTGCGTGCCCATGTGGGACTGTGTGTGTGTATGCGTGCAGGGTTGTAGGGCCCGGGATGCACGTATTAAGAAACGATTAGTGGAGATTAAAGCTCTGCCCTAGAGTCTGCCTGCACGACTCCAGGCAACAAGAATGACCAACCCCTCCCTTGTCACCCTGCAGTGCCCCCTGTGGAGCCAGGTCACTGAAGCCCTGGCTGCAGCCTTGTCCACCGGCTGCGGAGAATCAATAGCTCTGCCTCCCCTCTGCCCAGTGATCTTCCCCCACTAAACATATTGCCCCCAGGATGAAGCGCAAGCACTCACGCTGTAGCTTCACTGCATAGATTGGATGGTTTTAATGACATCCAATCAGGTTCAAAGTCAGTTGATGGATGTGATGATTGGAAGAGTGCACTGCGGTGTGGTGCACAGTGATGTAACTTGTAACAGTGTCACACGCAATGCAGCACTGGCTCTTTCCTTGGAAAAGCAAGGCTCTGAGGCCTAGATGACACCATGCAGGTGAAGCAACCAACCAACAAACATCTGTTCACCCAGAACTTTCAAAAGAGTTTTAGCCTAAGCAAAATTATTTGCTATTGACGGTTTAAAAGAATGTGCTAAAAAAAGAAAACCTATAGTATATTTGCCGTTGAATAATGGCGCAATGTTTCTTGACTGAAGGACAGTTTAAGAGGTTGTTTTCATAGCAACATCGGTTTTGGATTTTGTCACAAGCACACAACTTGTGCACAAAAGCTTTTTTTTTTTTTTTTAACCTTTTCTTTGGATAGAGAAACTTTTAATAGAGGTAAACCTATATGAGTGCCTACAAGGCTATGACAATCATTTTTCTGGTTCTGGACCTGTTTAAGATAATAGATTCTCTTCCAGTTCCAATTTGATCCCAAAATGTGCTTTATTGCATCTAATTTTATGTCATCAGTTTAAAAATGTATATAATATGTGTCCATATGGTTTAAATTTTTTTTTCCCGTTTTGTTTTCTCATTTTGGCACGAAACTCCTCAGACTTTTTTTTAACAGTAATGCAAGTTTATACAACTATTATAATTCAAATAAATTGAAATTCATTATAAACTGCAATATTTTAAATTTGTAATAACTTAGCTGGAGGTATTTCAAGACTTTTGCATGGAGATAAATGGCTGGAGTAGACAGATTCTGTCTTTTTTTGAACCAGTGCAATTTCATAACTAGGCTGGGTTCAACCTTAATGATGCAGTTGAAAGGTTTCAATGCACTTTGTTTAAGTGTAGCTAAGTGGATGGGTGGTGCAGAGAGAGATGGAGATGGAGGAGGGAGAGGCTTAGGCAGCATGAGGTGTAGGCCTTTTTCCAAGACAGCATGCTAATAAGGCCTCCATAATCTGCAGTGACAGTTTGATGCGCATGTGTGTCACACATCTACAATGACTCAAACTTTATACAAAGTTTTCTTTTGCCAACACAGAGCCACAACATGCTCCTGACTGTTTTCCAGCTCACGCAAGGGATCCAATCTAAAAATGACAGGAGAGAAAATAAAACAAACAAGTGGGAACATGGGATCTTTTCATCTGTGTGAATGCAACCTGGTTCAGCTTTAATCTGGAGAAGGCGGGATATACACTGACGCCTGATAGATTAAGGCTTGAACGCTTCTCTCTCTGTTCTACTCTGCAACAGAAGGGCCCTGCTAGCAAATCCCAGGCTTTAAAGCAGAGGAGGTTCGGGCAGCTTATGATGTAATCATGGCCCTGTCTGTCACGGCAGGGAAGGTGGGGGAGCTGTAGAGGAGAGTGTGGAGGTTATTGGGTTTTGTGGCAACTAAGGGACAAAATGTAGAAATGTGGCATCCTGCAAAAAGAGGAGGTACATGATAAATTGTCACCAGTGACAATCAAAAGGTCTAACCTAAAGCTTACATGTACAGGATGTTTCTTTTGCTATAATGGCAGAAGTCCCTGTTTTCAAAGTCTCAAGTCAAGACGGACAAGTCCAAGTCAGGTCCAAAATTATAAACACTGAAACAAATCGTTTGCTCTTCACAAATTTTTATGCTACTGACGCTCTTTCACAAACACACACATGCAAAAATTCTGCCTCTTCTGCTACAATGTTGCAGTGCAATGTCAAAATGTGCAATTAGTCAAAAAAAATAATTTCATGATTTTCACCGCCATGTTTTTCTTTTTGGAATCTGTTTTTTGTTTATCAAAGAGAGCTCTTACTATCCAAATGTAATATTCTTTGCCTATTACAGTATGTTTCATCATTATTTGCACTGTATGAAATGCTGACTGCTGTTGGATTTCTTCAAAGCAGATCTGTTTGAAGATTTGCATTTTAACAGGATCATTTTCAATCATTGGGTATGGAGAGGTATCAAATCAAAAGCCTTAAGTTGCAAGTCTGTGTTGATTTTGTCAAGGACTCAACTGAACTCATTTGACTAGTAATGTGAAAATCTCATAACTGTTCTTAGCACAGAACTAGCCTAAAAGCTGCATTTAGATATAATTTATATACTTTTTTGGCAACTAGCAGTTAGAAAAACATCCAAACAAAATGTGAGATACACAACCACCATTATACCATCAGCTTTGCATTAGCAAACAATAGACCATTACCACAGAAGACACTGTCATAACAGGAAATGCACAGGTGTAATTAATAACATTATTGATAGCTGAATTCCATTTAAGCAAGCCATTGCAGGGCCCTAATATTGTGCATGTCTCACTGGCATGTCTTACTCAGACACTCAAATGGAGGGAAGTCATCTTTAACGTCTTCAGTTATGGCTCACTTGGGCTTGGGAAATTTTGAAATACATTTTTCCAGACATTTTATAGGCTAATCTAGAGAGTAATTGGCAGATTAATCAATAATGAAGTACGAGTATTGTTAGTTGCAGCCTGACTGCAGCTAGACTGAAACATTCATTAAACTTGCAATATGTTGAGCTAAAATATACTAAATATACTATACAAAGAGCTGCAAAATAAAGAGAACCCCTTTCACATTATGGTCATTTAATGTAACTTCAGTATGCAAAATACTGACTTATGTTGCTTTAACGTTTCATTAAAGTGCACTTATAACCAGGAGAGGACAGTATGAATGGTGAACAGCAGCCATTTTATTGGACTTTTTAAATACATAAGTGTGGAGAGATTCGAACCAACTGTTACAGCTGTATCGAACTAAGCTGATTCTGGGCAAGCAATTTTTGTTGTAAGACAGAAGAAATGCTTTTTTTTTTTTTTTTTCTCTTTACATTTGCATCACAAATACTGCAGCTCCTGTCCAAGTGTGACCAACTTCCTGTGCCATACAAAATGACGCAGACCACCAAGTTCTAAGTGACATACGAACGAGTTCATGTTAAAAAATAACATACCGAGGGGTGCTCCTATCCATGCACATTAAATAAACAAACCTGGTAGACAAAATGGCTGCTTCAGGAAGTCAGCTCAGCAATTCCAGCAGTAAAAAACACCTTGATGTATATCCTGAGTCTTCACAAATCTTGACATGTGCATGGACTACAGTAAAACAGCACAGGGAAAAGCACACGACGAGATGGTATTTCAAAGTATTATTTCATCATCTATGAGAGAAATGTCTACAGCTCAGATGCTGGTTCATATGCTAAGACAGCTCAAGGTGAATTGACGTGATAAGGTTGAAATTTAGAATCGTGATCGAGGACACAGGAATCAGAGAGGAGTGATTCTGACTATGGCACTGAATTATAAATGCATCCTAAAACAGAACAGTCAAACACACGAAAAATGAAAAATCCAGAACAGTGATAGTTACACAATCTGGGTGAAGCAGTGGTGGCTTTCCTCCCGGGTATTTGGTTCATCTTTGTTTTAAGTAAAGGTTAATTGTAAAGAAATAAATACTAAATACCTAACATCACAGAGCTAAAAAAAAAAAACCACATGAGGCTAAATGGAAAAAAATACACCAACAAAAGCAATTTCTTTACATAGTAAACACGATGAATTGAAAACTCACTTTGACTTCCCCTGCAGACGTACATTTAAAAATATATTTGACATTGTACACAGCGTGTTGTCTTGGAAAACAGTAGGATAAACAAATCTCCGAGGTGGCCATTCAGTGCCTCCTACTCCTTCCAGGGTCTTAATTGTCACTGTTCCAGAGTTACAACCTCCACCGCCTGGCCGTCCAGTGTGACAGTGTTGTCTATGCGTGTGGCAACAGGTGCCATGGCAACCTGGACGGGCCTGTTGCCCTGGGCGAGGCTGGTCACTACAGTCTGGTACATGCTGACCGGGATCTGGACGAGACCTGCGGAGAAAGAAGTGGGACATTTTTGGATTTAGACACAGCAACAGTGTCATTTGGCTAAATATCAAGCCTGATTCTACAGAACTGAACAACTAATGTTTGATCATATGTTTAAGCTCAGTACCCAAATTACAACTGAAACAATCAGGTGATTGACAGAGAACTGATTAAATGATAATCAGTGGAGTCTTTTATCAATCAAAACAGCCAAACATTTGTTGGTGCCACCTTATCAAATTTTAGAATTTGCTGTCTTTCATTTTAAATTCAATATCTTTCAGCTTTGGACTGTCAGTCGGACAAAAAATTGACAAAAAATAACAGAAATTGTAATGAGGTAAGAAAACAATTAATGGAAAATAACAGACAGATTAACTGATCATGAAAATAACAGCTGTAACATTGGATTATTCTTATCATTATTATATTCAAATAGCTGTTGGTAACCCTTTATATATGGACAATAGTTTGGGGAAAACCTTTTTTTTTCTTCTTGTTCAAATCCAAATGAGTTTACCATGCAGAAAAACGTGGTGTGAGCATGCCAACTACTGCAGATATGATCAGTTGGTTATTCAAATTATGGGAGCCAACTGACAGAAAATCGATTAACATCAGTTTTCATCGGTTTATCATTTCCTTATCAGTAATTTACAGAGTAGAAGTTAAAAAAAGATCGCACTCAACCAAATAGGGAGTTTGCACAACCAAATGAATTAGACGTTTTCTTTTTATTTTGTTTAAATTGTCCAATACAAGCACAGTATGCACCTCTGAAGAAGGCAAAGCCGAAACACTTGTATCGGACAATTTAAATGAAATAAAAAGAAAATATCTGATTCATGTGTGTGAACCCCATTTTTGTGCTTTGGATTCATCAGGATCATCGTGAAAAAAATCGTTTCATTGAACAAGCAATACATACATAACAAATTAATTAATAATGAAATACTGCTTGTTCAGCCTTTGGCCAGCCAGAGAGCAACCTTTTTGAGAGAATTTAAAGTTGACACGGTGCTTGAGAGTCAGTCAAGACCAGGTAGTTGTCTGTGACAGGAGGCGGCCATGTTACAGAGACAGCATTACTGAACAATGGTCCGATTGAACGTCCTCAGCTCGCTTCCCCCATGCCCAGCTGTGTGTGTGTGTGTGTGTGTGTATGCCTGTGGGGATTATTGCTGCAGTCACGTGGGCCTCTGCCCCACCCTACAAGCTGTCACAGTGTCACAGGCAGGCTAGAAGGTCAGTGCAGGAGATGGCAGTGGCTCATACCCGCTCCCATTACTGTGAGCAAAGACACTGAACTTTAAATGTACCAAACACACACTATCCACAGATCCTGTAAAATGCATTCCTAAGACGACACAGGGCTGCATTTATATCCATATGAATGCCCAAAGTATTAAAGTATTTGAGAAAGAAAAACAAATGCATCTCTTCCCGAAAAATAAAACTGTGCCCCTTCTGACAAGTTATCTCGTAATTGTTGGTCCTCTAATGTGAACTCTTGCTAAGCCCACTCACCGGTGATTCGTGACAGGGTTAAGTTGTGCTGATGCAGGTAATTGTGCTGCAGTGATTATGGAAGAGGGCTTAGGGAACAGGGTATTGGCCTGGCACATTGATGTACGGACACAGCGCAGTCACTGAGTGAAGTGCCTCACTCGGCCACTCAAACATTGTTACTAAGACATTAAGGGTCGTGCCTGGTGTGGCCGTGTGCGTGTATGAGTGTGTGTGTGTGTCTGCGTGCCTGTGTCAGTGAAGGGTCGCTACACAAGCCAATCAGCGGTGTCTGGGCCAGTGCACTTCAAACGGTGCTCTCCACTCCTGGGCAGCACTACAGTGATTAGCTAAGGTCAATAGTCGGGAGAAGGACTGGCTTTGGCAGCTCCATTAGTTGTTTGAGTGAGCCATTGCAGCAAAATGACTCCTTATGGTTTAGGAAGAAAGATGTCAAACAAAAAAAGGCTGCAGATGTAAGATTTGAATAACTTTAATTTACATTAACGTACACATGTGAAAATATAGACTGGCAAACTGCACGTATTTTTGCATTTTGCATGTCCTTTATGTTATGACTATTCTTTCATTTTTACAAGTGGGTTCCATCTTTTATGCAAGTATTTTATGAAACTTCTCTACAAAACTTAATTATGCTTGGACTAACCTAATAAAAAACTGTTATCTTAACATCCTATATTGCTCCTGCTTTTGTTCCTTTTAAATATGATTTAGTGTTAGAACAAAACTCAAGAGAATGTAACATCCAAAGTTCCCTTCACCTGCAACAATCCACGCAAACATTTTAGAGTGATTTGTTTTGAATTTTGTTTCACGTGTCTGTCTTAAACTGGATCCAACACACTCTGAAGTTGGAAGGCTTTACGGTGCTTTACAGTTGATCTGCCTGATGAAACAAGAGACTAATTTGGAGGTTTAATGTAAACGACCGAGAGAAAATTGTTCTTATGCTCATTTCTTCTACTGTGCATGTAATGCAAAGCTAATCAGCTTTGGTGCTTAAATACATGCTTGAATGCTGTGCTGTTCATTCTACTAATGCAGGATGTGGGCGGTTAAGACGAGGAGACAGCAAGTGTGTGTGTACGAGTAAAAAAATATACAAACATTTTGAGATGCACACATGCATTCGTCTCAAGTTAGAGAAGGGCTACGTTCATGTATATAGTAATAGCATGTATACATTTATAAGGACAAGCATGAGAACCTGGGGGTTGTGTGTTGACAGCTGGCCCAGTGATTAGACATGGACTGATAATGGAGTGGATCAAAGCTCTTTAGGAGGGCCCCTTGGGGACGTGCTCATGCCCCTGGACTAGTGTACTTTATGTGAGTGTGTGTGTGTGTGTTTATCCCACTTTAGGACAGTACTGATTGACAGCTTGACAAGATACAGTATGTATGTAGCCAAACTTCATGCTATAGTTTGGAGATTTACTTTGATTTTTAAATTTGTTAGAATTAAAAACTGGGGTATAATAATTCATTTGTTGCATCACTGTGTTGATTATAAATTTTGATGATTCAATGCATCAATCTGCTAAAAGAAGCAATTGCATCAAATTCTCAAGTTCTGGCTCTGTGATAATCAATATACAATGAAACTGTTGTGACTAATTGTTACTGCATCAAATAGTAGTTTCCAAAATACAATTACAATGTGAAGGAAAAACAACTGAATCAAATCTCCAACTTCAACAATTGAATGAGTATTAATCCGGCGACTGACATGCCTAATATTAACTTTTATTATCATGTTAAATTTATTATCACAGTGTGCTGACAATTATGAAGTTTGAAGTAATGGTTAGCTCCAGGAAATGACAGAAAAATGACTCTAAATGACTCTCTCTTAGTTTCACCTGTATATCTCTATTCATGTGCAACAGGCTACTCACATTAACATACTACACATTTAGTAATCAACATCAAACTAGTGGTCCCTTGATGTTAGTCATTGAAAAGCAGTAGCTTTACATTCCAACCTGAGAATAGTGACTGAACATGTACTTAAAATGGTTGTTAATGTTATTCAATAAGGATGTGAGGCTTTCATTGCAAACTGGTGCAGTCCCACGCACTGCTGCAGCATTGCATACAGTATGCATGTGAAGAGGTTAACCATAGGGTCATGCAGCTAACGCATCATTAAAAGAAGGGAGTATTGCTACAAGAAACACACCATCTGTCACATCAGCACAGAGTAGATTAGAGTGTAGGAGCTCACTGCAGTGCTACCAGAGGGAAGCTTACACTTAGTAACACTAATTAGAAATTCCATTGGCTGGTGAATACACACAAGTACAAATTAGTAAAGATGTGATGCCAAAATGTTTTTGATAAAAGCGTTCAGTTAAACGTTGTATTTACATTTCTGCTGTTGATACTTCTGTAACAAAATATTTCTAACTCATTTTTGAGTCTGCGACTGTAACCTAAAATAGGTTGAAATAAATAGATGTCAAAGTTTTTCTGATTTTCAAGCTCATCTGCTCAGATCGCTGATTTGAATATATTATAAACAAGCTGGCAGACAGAGACCTATCAAATATCACATGAGAAGAAACTAGTCCAAGTGGTAAAAAGTAAACCCTCTAAACAGATACACAGTAAGTATAGTGGGACTGTGTATTGGTCCAATCACATGAATAAAATAAAAGTTGTCGATGCAATTTCTCCATAGACACAGATTATTCAGTATATTTTTAATTCTCTGAACAGATATGCATTGTTACAGAATTAAATTTGTGGCTGGGATCTCATCTGAGCCAGTTTAACTCAATGACACCTGCTATGTGCCACCTGCCTGAATTCACCTGCTAAACAAGTTAATTTATTCGGTGCTCATGCTGATATAAAGAAAGGACTGAGGGTAACTGGTAATGTCAGTTAGCAGGTTATAGTGTGTTACTTGTTCAGAGTGGCACTACATTATAATAATATATCTGGTGCAACAGACGGTGATAAAAGAGATATTATAATGTGTATGACACTATGTAAATGCTGTCGTTTGAGGTGTATTTTGCATGTTTGTCATGTTGATGTTAACACTGTAGATGAATATGTACCTGTGGCGTCTTGAACCCCTGCCAGCGCCCCAACAGCAGCTGCTGTCTCTGCCAGGACAATCTGACCCCCTCCTTGTAGAGTGGCCTCTGCCAACGTCGCTACAGCATGGGCTGCTGCCTCACTACAACACACACACACACACACACACAGACACACATCAGATTAAGTGTACAATATGTAAAAATTCAGGCAAATAAACCTCTTCTGCGCGCACAATTGAGAATTAAAAACACATATGAGATGGATGCGTGTACATATCAGGGTTAAACACACAATCTTTGGTACAGAGTTGAAAAGCGCACACACTCATACACTCACACACGATCTGCTCACAAAGGCAGGGGTTATTAGAGAGATGTGGGGTGAAGAGGTAGGAGTGTATGAGCAGTAAGAGGCTTTTCTAGTCTGGACTTATGGAGAATCTGTCACATCTCCCTAAAGGCCAGGTGCTACGGGTCTAACAAAGCAGTTTTATTAACCAGATCTATTCAGTGGAATTACCACGAGCCTATTACCACACCAGCTTCGTTATGAACTAATGGAACTGTTCACAGCTTGGTTGATAATCACATCTGAGATAGAAATACAGACGGACACATAAGGAGGAGGAGCTGTGAGAGTGCAGACAGAGACGGTATACAGTAACCATGCATTCACACTGTGGTGCTAAATGGATGAGTTTACTGCCAAAGAGAATGGAAGTATATTTTGGCTAAACTGGTACAAAATGCTCCTGTGACATCAAACTATAGCTTTCTCTGCAAAACATAACCTGTGTTGAAACCTAACTTTATTGTGTCAATGCGTGTGAAATGATAAAAAGCTCAGCAATTAGCAGACTTCCATTACTGTGCTGTACATTTGACCATTGGTGTGTCATAGTGTCAAGACAGCGAGAGAGAGAAAGAGGCTGTGTTCCCCCTCTGGAGCTGGAAAACAGACAAAATGTTCCAGAGCCTGTGGAGCAGAGAGCCCTGAGTAGCTCAACACAGGTAAACAGCAGGATGGGAGGGGAGGCGGAAGGAGGACTCAGGTGGGTGCAGGTAACAAGCCCCAATGGGACATACCCATACACATCTGAAATTATTGCCTTGACACTACTGCAGTAAAAAAAAAAACAACACAAAAAAAACAGCTAACATGTCAGCATCTTAGTGAGTCTGGCTGATGAATTCAGGAATTTAAAGACCTTTCAAGGTCTTCGATGGCAGTCTTATAGATCATGAAAATCAAAATTGTAGATCAAGAAGTGGTGATGGATAGCCTAAGATCTACAGGCTTTAGCTACAACCAAAGACTACTAACTAATTCTATTGACGAGCACAATTTCAACCTGCTGTATTCTTGTGTTGTAATCAGATCCTGCACACACTTGGTCCTCCATGGGAGGTGACTTGAGATCTTGTCGTAGATCCCATCTGAATACGAATACGTGTGTGTGGCTGATTTTCCCTCCAGAAAAACAGTACACCAACAACAACCCCTGTACATGTTTTATAAAATGTTTTATTACAAGTCAGTTAAAAAGGCTTATGTTGATTATGTGTGATTTTATTTCAAACTCTTACTTAGTCACACCACGAAGCAATTACACATTTAACACCTGTACTAGTGTTTTAAACAACAAATTATACTAAGCTGTTAGTACATGGAAATATGTGGCTAACAGCCAATTTAATGGTTGTGCACCTTGCACACTGCCGCTGTGAAAGCTACAGGCTAATTAATTAGATGCTGAACCAGGATGAGAGCCACTTGACTCATCTCCAGGGGACCCTGGTGACCTGCCCCGACAGTTGTCCCATTCTCATCAAATTGTTAGAACTGCCTTTGTGATTATGGATTCTTCTTATGCTCTGCAGTGCTGGTTAGCTCCACCACCAGCAACTCAAGACCCTTGAGTATTGTGTCAGTAAACACAAACCCCTTCTGTAAATTTCCAGTTAAAAAGGTGAAAACCATTCAGCAATGGCAGCTTTATGCTACCAATTGTGCTTTTCTGCCACCAACAATTCAACTTGTCATCATTTCATTAACAGAACGCCTCCTCTAGATGTAGTTCACTTATTACTTAAAAAGCCTGGTTCCTCTGAAACCTGCAAAATAACTTGTTCATCAGTTTTACCCTCCTCACCTGTTTAGAGCCATTGTGACAGTGGCTCCGGGCTGAATCTCCTGACTGGCAGCGACAGCAGCTTCAGCCAGGGATGCTACCGCCTGTGTGGCTTCTGAAGCCTGGGTGGTTTGGATTGTCATCTCCCCGCCCTGGAGGGTGGCCCAGTTCTGCTCCACCTGGACAGGGAAATACAATTTCATGACAGCAAGGTAGTAAAGCTCGTGTAAAAAAAACAGTTGTTGTTATGTTGTTGGTCTTGTGGCTCATGTTGTGGTTTTGTGGTGCTGAAAGGACAGCTCCCATTAAGTGCATTTTACATACATCACAGAAGTCTGGTTAGATCTATCAATTTATGTTCTTTAGAAGGTAGAATTGATTCAACACCTAAGTCAGTTCATATTATTCATTTTGAGAGTCTGTTAATGTAGTATGTGATCAAAATATGTTTTTTCATATAGTAGTTGTTATTGTATAAAAACTATTAAAGGGTGTGTGGTTGCTACCTCTCCATCAGTAACTGTAGAGTAGTTGACTTGTGCCACCGTCACACCGGGAAGCTCTGAGGCATCTGCCAGGGTGGCAACTGTGTGTCCAGTGCCAACCTGAGAGAAAAATACAGTCACAAAATACAGAAGATGACAGCTGAGCATACTGACCCTTAACCAGAATAAGATTTTGATTTGAAAAAGTGCCATCAACTAAAATGTACCTGGATGAGCGAGACTGTTCCATCAGGGTTGTTGATGGTTTGTACCACAGTTTGTGAAGGCACAAGGTGTGCGATGCCCTGCGCGGTGGTCAGGTGGTGCTGGGTGGTGGTTGCTGTGGTTACCTGCTGGTCTTCAAAAGCGTACAACAAATCCTCACGGCCGTGCTGCTTGTAGCAGTTCTTCACAATGGTCCGCAGTGCCTGCGTCCAAGACACCTTAGGAAGTACAGATGCAAGTTAATGTATGAATTATCAGCCTAAAATATTGTTTGCCTCATGAGGAATTAGTTCCATGGTACATTCATGGCACCACTAAAGCTCAATATTTAACACACCATGTCTCGTTTGTTTAATCCATACAACAACTGAAGAAAATATTTTTTGTTTTTGTTTTACCCATCTCTATAATATAGAAAATCAGGCTTAAAAAGAATAAATGACATTTGAATTTGTAAAAGTATCACATTATTATATTGGTATTTCTCTCACCCTCTGTTTTTGCTCCTCTGTGCGGACGTCACTGCGGACGTTGGCCCAAGGGATGTCTTCAGGCCACCAGACTGGCTTGCAGCTCTCCTTCCCCCAGCCAGGCTTCCCTCGACCCGTCGAGTACTTCAGCATCTCTGGGATGAACGCTCGCAGCTGGGCCTGAAGCAAAGGATAGATGAATAGAGAAAAGAGATGATTCACACATCAAAACTCTAAAGTGGAGAGCTGCAGTGTCTTACACACACACACACACGCACACACATAAGTGCACACGCCCTTGAGCAGGCAGCAGGAGGCGTGTATTGATCGGGGTACCTACTGCTGCCGGGTGCTGAGGTGGTCAAATCCTGCAAATAGAAACAGGCTTTCTATAAGGAGAACAATCTGCTCATGTTTATTAACACCAATCTATGGCTGTGGCTCCAGCCTGATGTGTCAGACAGACACCATGGGAACATCAAGGGTGATCCGACACAGTTCAGTTGTCAACCCGTCCCAGCAAAGGCTCCAATACATTCAGTGTGGGTATTAACAAAGACAAGCTGGTCAATATTGTTAAAATAAAAATCAGTGTCAAAGAAAAACATTAGATTAACTTTGATCACTCATGATGTGTGCTATTTTACGGACTTGTGTAGAGACTTGAGGAACTGTGTTTTCGTTACCTTAGAATGAACCCTTTATACCTACATAGGGAGCGGGTACTCCACCACGGAGCCTGCCATGTTGCACTGCCATGTTTCTACAGTAGCCCAGAATGGACAAACCACACACTGGCTCTAGAGAGGGCCTTTCATGTTTTTAACAAGTTTCGCTGCCACCGTAGGTTCTGCTACATGGTTGGAAGGGGAAGGTGAGTGGGAGGGGTATTCAGCTGGTTGCAATATGCAACCTTAGTGCTAGCTGCCACTAAATCCTATACAATGCACCTTTAAACTTAAACCTATGATATCAAGCACTAAGCTAACTCATTCATACTCTACGCTTTAACTTTTTTTAATTGATTGGTTTGTCTTTGTTCAATGTGAGGCCCACTTCTGGGCCTGTTCCAAAGCAGGGTGAGGAAATGGGTGGTGGTCCTAATCTAATCTGATTTGCTTGCTCTTGCTCATCCCCCAGATAAAATGAGCATACACACTTAGACACAGCTAAGCAGTGAGTGGTGTGTATGCCCACTCACCATCACATCAACACTTCCAGAACATGCCACACTCACTGACAGACTGGGGTGGGGTTTAGTGCCAATGTCCTCAGTGTCCTGGTAATATGCAAGCATCACCGAGGGATTATATTGCACAATGAGGCACTGCAGCGTCTGCCTGCCTTGACATCACGGGCTAAATTTGGTATTGGGAGAAATAAATCCCTCCCTCCTCCCCCCTAAAGCCCCCTTTTCTAACTCACAAACCACCTATGCACAGTTCTCAGTACATCACACAAAGGGATAAGACAAAATGGATCTTGATAGAAAATGGATGGCCAGTTTTGGAATAACACATCCAGTCACTTGACCTACTGATGCATAATGTGGATTTACCCCAGAAAAAAAAGACTTGGTGGCAAAAAGATGCTTGCATTTCCACCTGTGGCTACTCCATGTGTGGATGTATGTGCATGCATGTGGGCAAGACCAGATGGCCTAATTACAGTGGCTAGTGAGTTAAGTGGCATGTTGTCCTCATACCCACTACCCCACCCCCCCAATCCTAATCCTACAAGCAATGGTCCAATCAGCGTTTAGGAAGGCGGCTATGTTGCCGGGTCCCTGGCCCTAACAAGGCTAGGGGGTAATTATGGGCTCAGGGTAGACCCGGGATCACCTGCTACAGATGCTCCATATATTAGACTTGCCAGGCCCTCGGCCTGCGTCACTAAACCTCACTTGGGATTGCTTCAGCCACGCAAAACCTACTGCAGATGTCTGCATAGAAGATAGCAAATACTTTCAAATAAATAATAAATAAATATCCAGAGAACTACATTTGTATGAGCTCCCTTTCATCACAGAGATCTCGTTTTCATGCAACCTATTCCAGAGGGGCTGCAGAGCTGTCTCCAACACACATACCTCTAAAAACACCATCCCCCACACCTTTCCACCTGGCTTGGCCAAGCTGAGTGAGGCAACAGGTTACTCATGATAATCTCATCCTACAACCTCCAGAAAAACAAGCACCAACTAACACCTGCCCTCCGAGGACTCGTCTGGCCTTGGGATTGGCTACCGTGCTCCCAGGGTTGAGGACCGTCTCTGAGGGCCACTGTCATGCTGGCTACTCTGACAATGATGCAGAGAATACGTCAGCAGCACTGGGATGGCAGAGTAAACAAGCTGGGTTCCCTCGGGTGGACACAGGACTCAGGCTACCAATGGTACTAACATTGCAGGGAAAGGCCGACCAAGAGCAGTCTACTCTGCACTTCCTATCACTGCGTACTGGTGCCAAAGCCTGCCTAGCAAAGGGAGGAGGCTTGGCTTGTTATCAAAAGCAGACACGACCTCTGCATCAGATTTATATCTGAACTACAATTTCCTGCTCTTTAGCATGAAAATAAATGTAAGTTTTAGAGGAGTAAGTACTGATTATATGGCTGAATCAACTTATCAAATGACACTGGCGGACATACAAAAACAGCTAAAAATGACTGTTTGACCTTGATGCATACAGATAGCTAAGCTCTTGCTCACATTAGACATAAAACATAATATCTGTGATTCTGATTTGTTGCCAACTGATGCCCTCTGCTGGGAACACCAGCGTTGTGTTTCTGATGCTATAAAGAAGTTTTGAATCAGTCCATTTCTACAAAAGGAAATGCTGGAAACACAAGGGTGGTTTGGACCCTAATCGATAAGCAGATTAAGAGCATTGAGTCCAACCTCACCTGGGTCATCTTGTCCACAGAGACAGGGATGCCATCAATGGTGAGGGGGGGCAGCTCTGAGGCCAGTTCTCCGCCGGCTGGGGCGTGTTCAGCCAGGGCATTCTCCAGGTCCTCCAACATCATGCCCTTGTACTTCCTCACCTAAAGGACAGAAAGATAGTTACATCAGTGCTTCAGTTTATTGCCAAAGCCATTACTAACTAAATTGATCGAATTAACAGAAAATTGATTGACTCAATAATCAATTAATCACAGAGATCATTTATTAGATAAAAAAATACCAAACATTTGCTGATAAACATCATCAAAAAGGCTGCTTGCCTTCCTCTGTTTCATATCATTATATATGGATTGATATAAATGTATGTTTCAATGCAAAATGCAGTAGCTGCTCACACTGAGCTGAAATGAAACGAGTGCACATAAATTAGGTAAATAACATTAATAAACAGTGTCTACTGCGTTTTGCTGTCATTTATGGTTATGCTAAGCTTCTCTTCTCTCCTGTGTTTCACCGTGGGCAGGGCTGTGTGTGTGAGTGAGAGTGTGTTCTGAGCGGAGCAGCGGAGAGACAGTGAATCACATTAAGTACTCAAGTTGACGACAACTACACTCACTACATTAATGTAAGTGCAAGTCCCCCCCAGCATCGTCCATCGCGATGTTTCACTGTGGACATCATCATATGCCAATTCTGACTACAGAATTCTGACTTTAGAAGTCTGACTACAAGACTATAACACTCACCACATTCTCCAGGGGAGCAGCACCGAACACCTTGAACACTGGGTTGGGTTTGGAGGGAGAGATACACAGCACTATGGCCTGCTGTCCCACTCTGGTGGTGTACTCATCCAATGTGGCTCTCAGTTTCCTGTAAACATGCAGCCACCTTTACTTTCTGGCTCAGCCCAAAAGCCACAAAATACAACACCAACTACAAAGGGGTGCAACTCTGTCTTAGAATAAAAACAATAATCACACATGCTCATTGTCAGTGTAGCTGCTGAGGGACAGTATATGGGGGAAAACTTGGTTTCTTGGTGTTTAAAGCTCACCTGAGCAGGCGAGTCTGTTGCCTCTTGCGGATGGAGGGATTGGATTCAAAGATGTGAGGCCTCTTTCTTTTCTTACCAGTTGCCACAGCAGCAGCTGCTGCCATGCCCACTGGCCCTGAGAGAGAACGATCAGACTAGACTGTAAGTAAAACCACAGACAGGTCATCAGAGTGAACGACATTCTGTCATGAGTTTGAACGCTGTTTATAAATTTCTTTTTTTAAATTGAGCTTCTTGGCTTAAATGTACAGTTATTACTCTTCTTTTTTTATTCGGTTTTGAAATGTGTTTAATCTGGTGCACTGAGATGCAATTGTGGCCCACTGGCACAATTTGTTACCTTAAGAAGGGAAAAGGTAAAAACTGACACTAACTCTCCAAAGCAATCCACTAGCACCACCTGTTGTTCAGTTGACAGCATTACACTGATCTCAGGATGTCACGTACCTGTATGTTTTACTAGACCTGTAGAATAACTCACCTTAGATACAAGATAAGAACATTTGCTAAACAAACCAGTAAGAATAGGAAACAGGACACAGTTTCTTCAACTCAGTGTAAGTTATGAATAAAATTAACATCACACAAATGACAGAGAACCTCACAAAATTTGAAGGTACTGCCTGACACAGGTCAAAAAGAATCTGCAGTTCTGTTCTGTGGAAAACTATCATGGCTTTTTCTGGATGCTATTTATCAAAAGAATCCATCTGAACAACTAAATACTCAGTTTCTCCCCTTTGGCAAGACTCACCTGCAGCGGCCAGGTGGGCGGTGACCTCGTCGGTGCCAGCTGAGTTGAGGATGTCTGTGTCGTCATATGGATCATCATCCGGTGACGATGTTGAGTCTTCCTCAGCACTCATCATGGATGCCTCAGTAAAGGTGGTTACATGTACCTATACAGTTTAAGATCCAGGTAGAATGGGTGTTACATTTTAAGAAAATGTCATGGTAATCGTACCTGAATGGGGTGTTAGGATTTCTGTTTTAGTCAGTCTAACTAGCTGGTAAATTAGTTAAAGCAGCTTGTGAATAATGGGACTTATCGCTAAAAAAGACAACTTCCTTGTCATTCTTTCTGGTTTCTGCTCTGTAACTAGTAAGTGCACCTGCTGGACCTGTTGGCTGACGGCGTTGGCCTCAATGGTGGTCATGTGTTCCGTCTGGTGAACGGCGTGCTCCTCCATTTCTGACCACTGAGTCTACACAACTGGATCCAGGGTACAATGACTGAGGAGAGAGAATAAAAGAAATGTTGCATAAGATAATGGCAGGACAGGCTTCGGCCCAATTCTGCGTCTGAGCAAAATTTAAATGGTTCCAGCATTCAGTATATTTATTGTAATAATACAGAATGTCTTTGGTCATCATTTCTGTTGTAGTGACTGGTGCTATATAGCTTAGCAGATGCATCTTATTATATATAATCAAGACATGTAACCACGTATTGCCAGATATTAAAGCAGCTATTGTTAATACTGCAAGATGTGAGTCTGTAAGGCATGAATACCAGTAAGACTTATGGGAGGCACCAGTATTTTTAAAACAGAGATAATGCCAAGTATATAAATCTTTCAAGACACTGTATGTACTTCCTTTATTTACGTGAACTCAAGTGAGCCATAAATGCAAGTTCATTGAATTGCTGAGACCTTAGGACTTAAGACAAAGGTGTGAAATTACACAACTGTCACTCTCATTATCTGTGTCATGTTCACAGTAGTTTCTAATATATTAGGGCACAATATGTATCAGGTATTCTCCTTACGACAGGCCAAAAGTTGTGTCCATTAATAGTGCAACAATGGACCTGATGAGGAAAGCATTTGTTGTTTCATTCCTTTGGGCTTCTGAATGACATGATAGTACTGCTACTGCTCTGTCAGCCTCTAGAGGGCTTCATGGTGCATCATTAGGGGTTTCATTTGGAATACCATTACAGTGGTTTTATTTTCCATTTATTACGTGTTCAGTCATAGGTTTCACAAGAGATGCATTTGCAAGATGTGGATTCAACACATTAACAGCTGCTGCTTAGCGCTTTCATTCATTCCTCTGAATCTGACTGAAAGAGGGGTTTTTTTTTGTTTTGTTTGGGGATATAAAGTTAAGAAGTCAGTAGGAAAGTCTAAATGTAGTCACAGTGTGAGTCAGTGCAAGAGTCTGTAAGTACAATGGGAAATTGCATACTGGTATGTGTCCAGAGCAGAGTGAAACATAATCTGTCAAAGTAGGGAAAATTACTCCTACAATATGCTTCAACTGCACACTTTAACTTACAAATATAACATATTTTTGCCCACTTATCCATGAAATGAATTATTGAGGCAGTATACTGGGATAAGCTGCTCACTTGATTCAAAGTGGGCTGCTGATTTATGGAATATTTATTTGAACAGGTAATACACACATCAATGCTTTCTTAATCTCTCTCTTTGATAAGAGAAACAGGCCAGGAACATTATTACCATACAATACAAAACTGACAAAACATAATCCCGGTATTAATAGCAGCCAGGCAGGTTTATTTGCATCCATATCTCCAGTACAACTGTATGTATAAGCTGCTGACAGGATCAGTGAGATGATGCACGAATCGGTGCACGACTCAACAACAATAACATTCATGTATGATCTTAAGAGTCGCCTACAATGAGGCTCATTCTCCACAACACCTAGTGATCGAGCACACTACCCTATATTAACTAGACAATGTTATTGCAAACGCGTTACAGTGCAGTAATATTAGCCGACTTGCCGGCTGGCTGACAACGACTGCCAACTGAGCTAAGCTAGCAATGTCCTACATTCAGCTAATTAGCTAGCTAGCTAACCATTTGGCGGTGTAACCACGGACACCTGAATGGACATTAACTACGATCGAGAAGAGCAGTTGTTTCTCGATGTCGGGACGCTGAACATAAATTAATTCAGCGTGCAATGAAAGGTAAACCTTGGTAACGCAGCGGCTAGCATGAAACCCGCGCAATATGAAAGAAAACAGAGCGCTAACTACAACAGGCCCAGCGGCCTGCGTCCATCCACAGCTCTTCTATTCTATCTGAGCTTGTTGTCTTTACGCGCCTACAACATGTTTCCGCACAAAACGCCAGAAATGTATCATAACTCTGCTCCAGTCAACATCTAAACAATCCGCATCTTTCACCCCAACGCTGCCGGGTTCGATGATGCGGCTGCGCCGGGGCTGAAATAGATGGAGATTGCGCGGTAGGGCACTAACCTCAGAGCGGCTGCGCTACTTCGGGCCTGCGCCGTACAGCGGGGATGGAGCCGAGCTCTAATGGAGGACAGAGGGGAGCCAGCAGCAAACACAGCGAGCAGACCGCACACAACACTGAGCTGCACTAGTGCTGCCTTCAGGTGCCCCTCCCACAGTCACACTCATACACTATGGAGCGCTTTGGTCAACATTACAATAACAGACGGTTCAGTCTGGCAAAAGCAATTTTCATAGCGGCCATCGTTTTATTAATGTCGTTTAACTAAAAAGGCACAGTCGACGTTTAGCTGTAATTATCACACATTGTGTTGATGCATAGATTGAATGTGCTGACTCGCCAGA
Organism: Thunnus maccoyii; assembly: GCF_910596095.1. Taxonomy (NCBI): domain Eukaryota; kingdom Metazoa; phylum Chordata; class Actinopteri; order Scombriformes; family Scombridae; genus Thunnus; species Thunnus maccoyii. The sequence goes on from NC_056555.1 coordinate 14,138,843, forward strand.
ATGGCCTGAAGAAAGTTTTTTTCCCCAAGAGTTGTTAGTTAGTTTTTTTGTGCATCATGAACAAACGTTAGGGCAAAAATAATTTACGTATGTTGCAAAATCAGATAATTTACAGAAACGTAAAGGTAAACAAGCATGGAAATATATATGTTACCTTAATTACTGAAAATATAAACCACAAATGCACATAAATCTAATAACATATACTACTCTGCTGTCATTTGTTGACACAGTTTCCATGTTTTCCACGAATTACATGTCACTTCTATCTAACTTGTATATAATGAAATGTATACTTCACAGTCAGCGTCTATGCTTTTTTTTTGATGAACCTACAACCCCTCTAATGGTATTAATATATCCGATAGTCCCTGAAGGCCGCATAAGACATGGGAAACCACGCCTCTTTACACACAAACTGCTGCACTGCTTAACCATCCATTTAGTAAAGTTATCGACTTTCCAAGAAACAACCATAATGCCAAAAAACGAAAAGTGTTTAAGGTTAGTTGTGCAGTGTTATAAATGCACATATTATAATTTGTGAAAAAGTCACCGCCAACAAAGACCGACAGATACTAGACCAAAACAAACTTTCCAAGTTGCATCAATTAGCAACACCTGTGTCATTCAGGGATGCTGGGCTACTTTCCACATAAACCTGTTCATTCCCCGGGGGGTAAGTAAGCTATTTACTTTTTGTTGACTTGTACTTTTTGAATTTTGAGTTGAAGAAATATTATACAAACAAACAATGTACAGACTAAGCCTACTTTATTGTAGAAGGTAAATATCTGTTCCCCAATTTTCATTCTTTCTTGTGAGACCTAGTTAGACTTGTACAGGCACATTTGATGTTTAATGAAGCACCAGCTAAGTATGACATCAAAAGTTAAGTAGTCAGTTTTTAGAAATGTGTGTAAGGCATGTCAGGAAATAAATTGGAAGGAAAAGTCAGGATCTAATTATTAACTGGAGTACTCCATACTGTGTAATAGTAGTTAAAGGTAATGCTTCTCTGTTTTAACTGGATAGCTCTGATGCTGCAAACCTCACTCAGATTTTATTCCAAACAGGTATGAAGGACACAAGGTGTGATTTACAACTTCTATTGATGCAGTGGGGTACCCAATTTCATGGAGAGGCTGTCTGAAAGGATAAAAAGGTAAGTGTTTGGTAATTGGATACCATTAAAAGTGAGGAACATATAGTCCTCCTGCTGTAGTATGAACTTCACCAGAATTTTCAACTTTTATAACACAGCCATCCACAACTATAACACACCTGAAGAGGGCAGCGTTGTATTGCAGATCACACTTTGAGCTCAGCCTCTTAAGTTTGTAGAAACAGGAGATGGCAGTGAAGCATCATTGATGTGGCTCTCAGCGGGTGCCTTGGCATGTATTCAAGATGATGGATGTTTTACATTAGTGTGTGGTGACAGCAGCTTATGTTTGTGTCTCACTAAATGTCAGTAAGTATCATATTCAAAAATCTGGCAAGAGGGGCGCAGAGTGTGACTCCACATTTTGCAGCTTCCGTACTGTGTAACTGACCTTAATTCAGCTCTGTCTCACTCTCATGCCTCTGTCATTACATCTTTGCTTTCAACATCTGCAGACAGGGTGCCACATCATTAGTGTAGTGTCCCCTAATGCTACATGGTGGACAAATGATCAGGAACAGATGGGTGTACTTTATACTGTTGCTCACATAATCCTGTTGAGTTTTCTTTGCTTTCTTTGGTGAAATCCTACTTTTGGAGATATTGCTTTATCTGGCTTTATATTTGCAAAAAGTTAGTCTCAAACATGTTCAAGGTTTTATTACTTTGAATATATTTGGGGGTTTTGGCTGATCTTGCATTCAGCTGAGTTGTAGCTGTCTAGAAGATATAGATTTTGCACTTGTATATGTTTCTCAAGGGCACTGCAGTGGAAGACAGTTTCTGTTTGGTAGATGATGGCGTGTCGTAGATGGAGTGAAAAGCTGGAGAGTGTTAATGAACCAACGTCCTATTATTTGGTCCTATTGTGCTTTCTCCTCCGTGGGCTGTGGTTGGGTATAGATAAGGCTTACAGCCTGGGGGTCTGGAATCAATAATGGATGTAATTGGTGAGGTGGAAGTGAGGATAATTGAAGGTAATTGTGTGGACCGTCACAAGCCTTGGAGAGAGGTCAAGACAACGAAGAAAGAGAATAGGGAAGAAAATGATTGTCACTGTACAGTAGTCTCCCTATACCTATTCTGTATATAATTATTCCATGGTACCAACCACTCTCTCCGACTTCTTACTCCTCAAAGCTGCAACTACACAAGAGTTTTAGCTAAATTCAAGATTTATTAACCTAAATCACAAAATGAAAACAAAAAAAAATCTGGTCTTGTGTATGGTCGCTTCTTTACCCGCAGGAATCAACAAGTTAAAAAATTAGACACTTAAATCTGAACTGTCTCCTGAACAGCTGTGATGTAGCTCGTTTAAGCTGTATCTTTTTACCTCTCCTGTCCTGTTGTTGTAAAGCAGCATGGACCAGCTGGGCTGTAAACATGAGCATGCTGTGTACAGTTTCCAGATGTTGCATTAGATGATTTCTGGACTTTGAAGTTTCAAAAACGTTTGGGGTTGCAGGTGTTGCCTTGCGCTACATTCATTTAAATTCAGGTTTGTAGTTTGTAAGTGTATCTGTATTAAGTCTCTTGGGTTCCTAGTTAATGTTCGGTCAAATGCCATCTTCTCAATATTTTTCTCATCACCTTCAGTCACTTTTTAAACAGTTTTTACCCGCTAGAAAAGCACATGGCCTCTCAGTTTTATGCATGCTGTGTTTCTCACATGTTTCGCATATGTGCAGCCATGATGAGTAAATTCCCCTTTTTATTGAGTAGATTCTTTTTCCCCAAGCCTGTTGGAGTTTCCAGGAGCATACAGGCTACAACGGGTAGAGTACTCTCTGTGGTCAGCTGGGGGCACTGCAGTACCACGCATTAACCCCAAAACTAAACTGCTGTAGAAAATTTCTTGCTGCTCTGCAGAGTCATGCCCACTGAATGATATGACACATTCATTCATATTTCACTGCGAGAACATTCAGTGATTACTTTCATCTACTAGCTTGGAGCAAAATTAATCCAAGATCTATGCCGTGTTATCTTTCTGTGGATTATATCTATTTATATCTAAGTTTTACTTTTCTGATGTAGAAAGTACATTTATTTTGTGCTACCAATAAATAAATGAAATGATTCATCTAGCTTAACCTTGAAAGTACCAAAAACACTGTGGTAGTGTACACTATGTGAGAGTTAGAAAATTGTAGGAATGGTGTCAGGTGCTTGTGACTGCACTGTACAGTACATTACTCAGTTTGGCCTATAATACCATATAAGCATGTTTTTCATCACTTCAGCTGAAATTGGGATAAAGGACATAATATTTGGCTCGGACTCAATGGCTCGACACCATTTTTTTTCCCTCAGCATTCTCTCAAGGGTTTTTGTACCAATACCAAAAGTTTTGTTACACAAAATTTTGATACTAGGTGTTCAGGGTTGACACCCAATGTTGTCTATCCTATTATTTATATAAATGAATTCCCAAATATTCACTCAAGGCAGATTTTTTTTGCAACAAGTAAGTTTTTTTACCCATTTACTTGCTGCACAGTTACATAAACAACAAAATTCTGCTGCACAAACTGTATGTAACTGTTCCATAATTATGTCAAGCACTTTCTTTAGCATGAAGTGACCACTGTAATTTTTAAAAATTATTTGATATTTGCGTATGAGCCACTTTATAGTTGCTCATAATCAAAATCAGCAACTTAATAGCAGTTTGGATGTTTTTAGTCTTTACCAAACATCATATAGCCAACAAAGAACATGTAAACACAACAGACGGATCACATACAAAGGTGAATGGGAGCAGTAGTTGTATAGACAAACTAAAGCGTGAGAAATTTTTTCGGTGAGTAGGTGTAAAATGCATTGATAAAACATCAATAACCTACTTTGATGTCACCGCCAAGGGTTTCCAGGTGATCACACAACTTCACAGCTTTCCTGTCAGCGGTTGGCTCAGAGGTAGCTGCTCCAACATTCCTCCCTGTAAATCCCACTCCCTGGAGGATTTGGTGAAGGATGTTGTCAGTGATGAATGCTCTTTGTAATTTAAGTGGATATTAGATTGGAAGTGCTCCTGTTATTTCTCTGTAACTTACCATTTAGCTGGTGGAGAGAATGTGAATAAATGGGAGAACATTTAGAGTATCTCATATTGATGAAAACCAGTGAGGCACTTGGTATTGATTCCATATTTCGGCTCTAATTTTCATGTTAACCTGCTGGAAGACACATGTTCACGTTTCTGTCTCACTCCAACAATCTGCTCTCTCTCGCTCTCTCCTCCACTCTCCCATTATCCTTCCCTGTATCATCAGGCTTTTCAATATCAGAGGTATTTCAAGTACATACAAGATGAATATAATGACTCAAAACAGTAAATGCAAGAATACAAAATGGAGTGAGTAGACTACTGTATATGAGTTAGAGAGAGAGAGAGTAGTGTTTTCATTACAGATAATTAAGTTAAGGCTTTACCTTTATTCTCCAAGCTCAGCCTGTTGTCAATAGAAACAGGAGTGCAGAGAGGATGATAATGAAGGGCAAGAAAAACAGGATAAAGGGGAAAAACAAGCAGAAAATTTAAAGGCAAAATGGAGTGAAACAGCTATCAGGGAGCTGTCTTTCTATCAAGTGTCCTTTCTGTCTCTCTCCCTCTCTAGTACCCTTCAAGATGTGTTCCCATGCCTAATTGAAAATGTAGTGAAGGTAATGAAGCTGTTTATAGGCTCATTATTGCAATATTCAGTGTTAGCAAAAGGTATTGTGCAGACACTATGGAAAGGAGAGAGGAGAAACTGAACTGAAGCAAATGCATCTATGAAGAAAGACAACTGAGACAACCATTGTCATGAATCTGCATACTTTGATATAAAAAGATATGTCGCAGGTGATGTCTCTTCACACATGCAGTTGATGTCTTTTCACACATGCTGATTGTTGTGACCAAGATAATTGGGCCCCTGTCTGCCTGTGTTGTGCTGTGGATACTTGTTTTAACGCTTGCCAAACGTGGAATCACTGTACAAGCTTGCAAGCTCAGTTTTTTTTTTCGCCGCAAGATTGAACACTATAAGCAAAGTGGAAATTGTGGTCCGGTGTTGCTAGGCTAAGGTTAACACCTTTAAAAAGCATCTACTAGCACTCAAGAAAGGTGATGTTTCAGCTGCAGCGTCACTCCCACGTTTCTTCTGTGCTGCTGTGTTGTGGGGAGTGACAAGATCAGATTATTATTATTATTATTAATATTATTATTATTCCAGCACCTGGAAGGTCCAGGTTTTATTTCATTATTGTCTTTCACACATTTGTGTTGCTGGTCATGACATCTACATGATCACGGGAGTCTCCTAAGCTTTAGCAGCGCTCTGCCAACCAAACCAGTTACCAAACCTCGTTGCTGCAGGAGTCGAAATTGAAATTCAGTTTATTCCCCCAATACTCGGCATGAAATTCTATTAGTTACAAACTGTGCACAAACACCATGACCTTAATTCTTGTCAAGCTGTAACACAAGACATGGTAATGGATTCACCTGCCATCCACTGTTTTAACTCAAATAACCCATGTTTAAATGCTTGGAAGAAGTGCATATTTTGATGCCAGTGACTCACTCTGTCGCATTTAATGGCACAATGTTTTCTCTTTGACTTAATGAGCTTGATTAAGTTCTGACTCACTAGTCCCCCCCACCACCACCCCCCGATGCTAATTCAATAACCGGGACTGCTGTTCTCATGCTGGGTGCTCATAGAGTAGAACTGTGCCATAAAGGATCATTAGATTCTTTGCTGTGTGGTCCATAGTAAAATCTGGTTATCTTCTCATAGAGATGTGTCACACTGCAATTCAGCACTTAACTGTTCACTTAGTTGACAGAGGAACTTTTGCCATCAAAATAGTCTTTCTTGAATATAAAGTACAGTATCTCCTAAGCCATTTGTCCTTACAGTCAAGTCTGCTTCCCACCATAACCAATGGCATTATCTCAGCCAAGATTGCCTGATGCTGATCCATTTGAAGCTGGAGAAAAAGAGCTGACAAGGGGCGAAAAGTAACTCTGTTTAGGCCAGCCACTTTCACTCTGTTTATATATGTGTGTGTGTGTGGGTGTGTGTGCCTGTGCTGTCCTTTCTCTAATTGACCTGCTGTGGCTACGTGTTCTGCCTTCTTAAAACCCCCATTGATCCCATGGCCGTTTCACAACAAGCCTTGTTGCTTTGCTTGTACCCTCTGTTCCAGCCGCCCATAACACCTCTGAAGAGGAGGTGTGTATGGTGTGATTGCTGCGTGAGGGAGAATAGAAGAATTGCAATGAGAGAGAGAGAAGCAAGTTGAGGAGGGAAATGGTTTGGGGAAGAAAAGAGGGATTTATAGAGGGGAACAGGAAGTAACCCAATGAACAGATGATCAAGAAGGGCAAGATGGGCATTTTATGGCACTCTATGAAACCTCCAAACCCATTCAAAAAGAGGCAAAATAAAAACAATGTATATTATAGATTAAATGTGATATTATATGGACCGAATCCTGCTTGAGGACCCTGCTTGATACAGTGTGCAGAAATCAATAAATTGATACCAGCACAAATGTATTTCTAAAGATTTCCAATGATAAAAGCAGCATGCAGAAATATGTCCCACAGTTTACAGTAATTAAATGTTCCCACATTTCTTGAATGTCAAATTCAGTGACAATAATAGAGGTTGTTAAGTTCATCAATGTGTTTGCATCTAAAGTATGTATTTGTAAGGCTACCTCTGTGTTAAGTAGTCTGAAACGTATACTACATAACCTCAGGGTCTTGGCCTTTTTCACCTCTCTCTCTCTCATCTCTGTGTGCCTTTTTTTTATAAAAGCAAAAACCTTTAAAAACTAGTAGAATTATAATTACCTTTAGCAGTGGTCTAAGGTCACAGCATAGGGTAGTTTCAAAACTGACAGGCTTTGAGTGCAAGCTGAAGCCCGTTTTCAAGTAGAGAAACTTCGGAAAGTCTTGCTGAATAAAATTCCATCTGTTTTATAGTCAATTCAAAGATGGGGCCTTGCCAAACATCCCACACCTCCAGAATTCCTCTTGCTCCTCTTGCTTGTCTAATTTTATACGAACTTTGACCTCTCATCCCCCAGGGTTCTTCTCCAGGTTGTGGGCCAGGGTCAAGGCCATTAAACCTGGCTTAATAAGCTTCTGTGCCCCTCTCTGCCCATCCCCACAGGTCCATGGGAGGTCTGAAGGTCCAGAGTCAGCAAAATCCATCTGGTTCTGTCAGCAACCTTCAGAGAAGGTTCGTACAGTGTGTCTCTGTAGCACCTTTATCTTCATCATGAATGATACTTGCTGATGCATGCTGACCCCTATTGATGTCATAACCTTAACAAAACTTTTTTTTTTTGGCATATTTGTGTCAATGCTTAGAATTTACTGATTTAAATAATAGTATATTGTAGAATGAATTGCACTGAGCATGTTGAATGTATAAGAGAAAGTACTGCAGTTGACACTAGCATATTAGATTAGATTAGATTCAACTTTGTTGTCATTGTGCAGAGTACGGGTACAAAGCCAATGAAATGCAGTTAGCATCCAATCAAAAATACAGTATTATTTACAGATGAGTGCCGGAAAGTAAGTGCTACATCATAAGTGGTGTCATATCTTCCAATTTGTATAGTGATGGACAGTGGAGAGTTACAATATACAACTAGAAGAGTGCACTCAGTAGAGTGCAGATCTCTGCCAGGTGTGTACGGTCAAGATGGCAGGGAAGATAACAAAAATGGAGATTTATTCATCTTGTATTGTGCCTTGCTTTAGTGGATCATAACATATCTGGTATGGAATTAATTTGCAGATGCTCTGGTTCAAGATGACCAAACTTTTCTATGGATGTCAGTTTTTGAGCCACGACAAAGGCCAAATTGTGGCCTGCAACAGACTAGGTTAGCCTTGTTTTTAGCCTAGCTGGAAATGCCTTTTGCTATGTTGTAACGCAAATTGTAAAATGTTGAGGACTGCTGAAAAGACGAAAGTCTAAACTTTACGATAGGCTCATAAGGAGTGGCATTATAAAATAGTTCTTTTCAAAAATTGTGAATCACCACAACCATGAGAGGTCCTTGAGCATACAGCCATAAATGTGCACAAAAATATTAGGCTGATAGGTCCAGTAGTATGCAAGATTAGCTGTGGACAGATACACACAAGGACACACAAACAACCAAGCGCATGATCCCCTCCAGGCCTATGCCTGGTGGAGATAAATATATGTGTAAATATTTTAAATACATATATACAAAGGAGAAGTGGGTAGAGATAGAGAATAGATTGTATGTACAATATGAACAGCATATGTACTATACCTTTGGTTGAGAATGCAGAGTATAACCAACTTTACATATGTTGTTTATATGTACAGTAACATTATTTGAATAGTGTAGTGGTTCAGACTGCAAAATATGAATAGTGCAAATTTCATGTTCATTTAAGTACTGTAAACATTGCAGTAGTGAGTGCACTGATGCAATTAGAGTGGCGGTGTGGAGTTCAGCTGGGTCACAGCCTCAGGGAAGAAGTTCTCTCTGAGCCTGGTGCCCCGTCGGATTACATTGCAGCCCATTTTGTGGCTGCTAGCTGAAAGCGCTCTCGCTCAGTACTGGAACAATTCAAAATATTGCTGTCCCCATTAGTCATTTAGATGCAAAAAGATGGGAAAATAGAGTCCACGTTGGAAAATATGTTTCCCTTTAAGGCTCCTTAGGAAGTAAAGGTCAATATTGTGCCTCTTTGACCAAGATGGAGGAGTTTAGGGACGAGGTGAGAGCCTGCTTGCAAGTGTATCAACCACATAGAATTGGTGGACCCATAATTCCATATAGTCTGTTCACTTCGATTTTATTTTCTCTGATGACATAAGAGATAAGTTGTCTTTCTCATCTCAGTTTGCACTGGCCAGGCTATATTTGGCAAATCGTCCTTGTCTGAGTGTTATCACTTTTAGAGGATCCACACAATTAAGTATGTTTGACCCTTATGTGTCAATAAAATGTGAGGTCAATGTGACTGTTGGGGTAATTCTCTTTGGTTTTGTTAGTTGTTGATTCTCTTTTTCTTACCAGTCAGGCAACTTTGTGGTTCTCAGCAGCTGTGTGCCAGCAAACTGCGGCCAGATCGGCAGCATTGTAGAGCCTATACAGCTTCAATAGCTGGACTACGTAAACTGTCCACCAAAAGCCATATTAAACACAAACTTCCTAACTGTATCAGCATTACTGAGAAATGTTTGTATTGCGGGGTGGCTGTGAAATAGTTTTAACACCCAGTTCGACCTGTAAGCCAGAGCGAAAAAGTTTGAGAGTAGTTTATGTATTCTACTCCACTCAACTCAGCTCAGTCAGCTCAGTGAGTGAGAGAGAGGGAGAGAGAGAGAAAATGTGTATTGTTAGCCTGTGCAGCCTAAATTCTATGCCTGAAAATGTTCTTTGCTAAACTTTTGTGTGTTTTTGTGTGCAAGACCATAGCTTTCTGTCATAAAACATTCATATTTGCATGTGTAGACTTTGAATAATGTGCCATTTGTACAGCTATCTGCGTTAATGGAGTTAACTCTTCTAAAGAAATATTTCTGTGGTTTGATACCTCACTCATTCTGTTTGTAAATTAGATTCATACTGTATGTCTGCCTATAATTTCATTATACACTGTAAATGTTACTCTCACCTGTAATCTAAAAGCACTTGATCAACATTAGAAATGCAAATTACAATGAAAAATCTCATTAATGGATCCCCTTCTTACATGTTTAGCACTGCAGTTTGTTCTACAGTGTCTTATTCTTGCGAGTCAATGCATTTTTAATGTGGACTTGCTTTCAACTGAATAATTTAGTGCATGGTCAGCAGCAGGGGTGATCCAGAATCCATCTGATGGGCAGAAAGAGCACAGGGGGGTATATCCAGCCCAGGAAGTTTGAATGGGTATGGAAGACCATATAGCACTATGTGTACTATGGGTTGAGTCTACAGGGTATCAGGTTAGTAGACTACCCATGTAGAGCTATGGCAGTATAAAGTTGGTGAAGGGCGATATTTATTTGTTGTCTATCTATTTATTGTATTTATTTTATGGCATTAGTGTAATATTGTCACATTTTTATTATTTAAATTAAAAAATGTAAAAACGTGTTTAAATTAACCACACTGTTTAGTTACCAAGTGGTTGATGCAAGTTTGGTGTTGTGCTTCCCCTAATTCAAAACTAATTTTATATAATTTTAAGACAAACATTGAATATGCAGCTACAATGTTCAATAGCTTTAGCTGTTTTTATTTTCTTTGACCCAGCCTTCCTCGCAGCACACAGCCAGGACTTTATTCATTTGCTTTATTGCATTAGAGCATTATGTAAATATGGACATTGCCAGTCTCTGGAGGGAAAATGTGGCGATTGCGCTGAATAGAGCATCAGAAGAGGGGCATTTTAACAGATAGCGATGAATGCCACGTAACATATGTCATCTTGTCACACACAAGTGGACATCAACATCATCATGCAGGAGAGCGGGTGGACCCATCTGCGGCACGGGTAAACCCGGGCATCCAGGGGGCTCCATCTTTTCATTTCCCATGACCGGCCACTGAGTATGAACGCAAGGTTTGTGAATGGCCTGTTATTAATGAGGCCTCATTCGACGCAAGCAGACACCCATGGCTGCTGCTTAGTGGCATGCCCTCAGCTGACATGAATAACAAAAGGCAGAGTGGGATCATTAGGCCCCCGGACGCCTGAGGGATCTGCCACTTTAATCACGTTTGCGTAATGAATGCAGCTGCTGTGAATCACTGCTTATTCATAATGTCTCTAAAATGCAGTTGTAATGTGGTATTAATGTTGCCACTGCTATGCCAGAGGTGCTATGTGTCTGTGTGTATGTAATTGAAGAAATTGAGATGGTGTCAGCTTTTTATTAGTCATAGACAGTGGCCCCTGTGTTGATTGGATACTGTGATAATGTTTTGACAAGGCCTAGGGTCATGTTAGATTGATCATCATCTTGGGATTTCTTCATTCTGCCATCATGAGTAGGAGATACTAAAATTCACATGACTCCTGAGCATCTGTGATAGTAAAATGTTGAAATAGGCAGTGACATGTTAGTGTATGACTAGAGGGACACAGAAAAAGGTCTAATTGTTAAGTGACTTAGAAATATATTAGCTATTATTATTCTGTAGAAAGAACAGGCTGCTACTAGTACTTTCTGACTTGAATCTTAACAGTCTTGTGAGTGATTTTCAACTTGCTTATTCTGAGAGTAAATTCTTATTCCAGACATAACGTTTAAGCCCTATGCCTTCTGCTGAGAAGGCAGTAGTCTGTTTGAATGAATCCTGCCACTTCAAATTGTGATGAATTGTACAGGACTCCAAGAGTCTGATGATGAATGAGTTGATTTTGCTTAGGTTGAATGGTGTGCCTGAGAATACCAGCCCTTTTCATATGTTGGCCATCAGGCCACCCTCCGGTGGCTGTGTACCTACTACCTCTACACCTCTGCAATGCTAAGATTTGTATCCTAATGCATAGAGTTGATAACAGGGTTTGTCTGCTTTCATGTAACCTCCGTAAAGCATGTGTGATCAGGTGCCAAATGAATGACCTTTTCCCATTTGTCTTCCTCAGAGGGGGTATCTCTACATGCCAACAAGTCTCAAATAATCTAAATTAAAATGGCTAATCTTGTTATTAGGCCAGCCCTGTTCGGCCACATGGACTTCCAACGCATCTGTCCCTCGGCCTCTCCTTTTCTTACTCTTTATGGTTATCAGCGGCGCCAAATGGTGCCAAAGGGATTTGGAGCTATTGTGTGCTGCCCTTCAACAATGTACATTAGTATAGTGTATAATGTTGATTACTGTCTCCTTTGAGGCCATTGTAAATCTGCTTTCTGTCCATGCCAAGGCATCTGCCTTCTCACTATTGCAAGTTCAAATTAATCCCCAGAAGGAGGCTCAGTCCTAAACAAATCTGAGCTCTGTTTGGTTTGAATCCTCAAGTACATCTGCACTTTCAAAGGGATGGAGGGCAAGGGCCGCTGTCCCCAATCCCTCCTTTTGTAAACCCCAGGTCTGACTCATACTGCGAGACACAGGACACACGTGTAAAGACGCCTGCTGCATTTTTATCAAGACTTGTCTATTTGCATACGCATAGGGTGAATCGTTGTTGTCATCTTAATGAAGGGGGAAAACTCCCTTACAGGCAAATACCACAAAAAGAGACCATTTTGATGGCAGACATGCCTTCATGATCAGCTTTAATAGGCTATTTTACTGGGGAGCTGCATTGAAGTGGAGCGCATTAAGAAACAGCTTAAAGTGGCTCATAAACTGCTTGGATCCTCCAACACGCACTGTCATCATCATCATTGCAGACAGACAAAAAGCATTCCATTTTGAGTATTTTCTGCCCTCATCATCTCCCCTCACCCCTCCCCACCCAGCCATTTCAGATTTCTGAAGCTGGGAGTGATGCCAATCTGGTTAGTGTGTTAACAGATCTAAATGATTTTTTTTTGTCTTGTTCTGCTTTAAAGAAAGGTGCCTTTGGGAAACTAGCCCACACTGTCAGACATGCAAAATATGGTCTATAAATGCAAAACTATAAATGACCTGTGTAAGTTATTTTTAGTGTTATCTCATTATCCTTATGAAGGTAAATCTATACTCCAAAAAAATTGAAGCCTTGTTTGTTATTGTAAATTCCTTGATTGTTCAGTCCCAAGGTCTCCTGAGTAAAATAATCCATTATAGTTTTGTTGTCAGCTGTCATGCCATTTCTTTAGGGAGCTCTAGGTCTCCAAATTGCAACATATAGTGCTTTTCAAACTTCTGTCCATGTGCTCAAAACGAATATACTGTAATAGTAATGTCTCCTACCTGAAAAATGCTATTAACAACCTGTAGCAAATTATTGGACAAAACACAACCAAAACTTGATAGAGATCTCCATTCCAAAAATCCAACACCTTTTTATACCAACTTAATTAATTATTGACAGACTTCCAAGAAATTCAAATTCAACAAGCGTCCTGCTGTCTTTCTCTATGCAGAGACGTTTCTGTTTGTGCTGTCCTCAACAATCTGTCCTCAGCTTATTTAGAAGCACAAAATTAAGCAATGTGAATAATAAATAATGAAACATTACCATTTGTCAGGTCAGAGGTTGGGAGAAAGCTGAGACGTAGCTCCTTGGCTGCGCTAGTGAAAAAGAAAAAGTTTTAAGACAAGACTAACCATGAGGGTGGAGCAATAAGAGACTTCCACCGAAGCCAAGAAAGTAGCTTGGTACGATGGACAGTGCTAATGGGTTAAACCTATCTTAATGAAAGTGGCACTCATTAGAGAGTGAATGCTAAAAGGATGAAGTTATTCTTTATTACAATTTCTAATCTACAATAAATAAAATGTGGTGAGTGATTGATTTGTGTGCATAGAATATGTTGCTGTGTCCTTTGATCGTCTGCAGCTGGTTTGATTTGACTGATTTAAATCCTGTATTTGGGCATACATATGCTTATTTATAAACATTTGTCTATGTAACAGTCATCTAATATGTGTGTTTGTGTTTTTGCAGTAGGCATCTGATAGGTGTGCTTTTTTGTTGGCATATGAAAGTTGATATAGGCTACCAATATTGAAGGGTGAGTGGTGTCTTCAATGACTGTAGGCCCACAGGGCTCTGTGTTATTAATGTGTTTGATGAACACTGCACTGAGATTAAGTGGACATTAGAGAAGCAGAGATATGTGTGTTTTTGTGCATGTGTGTATATTCTTCACTTATGTATAGTTGGTGTGAAAATAGACGTTTCACTTTTTAACATTTCTACAACATTGATTTCTATTTCTCACTATTATATGGCTTAGTATTTAAAGTACCATGGTTTCAATTGTAAACTTAGATATTTAATATGTGTGGGCACTCAATGATTTTATTTTATTGTAACTTTTGAGGTAAGGCCTGGCATTTCTGTAAGATACATTATTTTTGGCTAGTGCCTGGCAGTAGAAAGACACTGTAGTATTAGAGTATTTATGGAAAGACAAAGGAAAACAATAGCATCAAGACAATAAGCCTTGGGAAATATAATTAATTTTGTGCCTCAGGAATGAGCAGAGTGTGCACAACCAAGTGTTTACAAATCTGTACAAAAGGGACAATTTTGTTTTGCTGCTATCTGCTATCACATATGTGGGTCATTACCATACTGATCAAATTTCTTGTCGCTGATAAAAACAATTTATAATTCGAAAGGAAAGTAATGGTCCTTTTGTGCACTTGCAATTGAGAAATGATGGTCATGATGAAAGTATGTCAAGTGCGCGTGTAACAAAACACTTGACATTTCATCCAATTTCAACACTTTTTATATATTAAATGACAGTGTTTACCAAATTAAGTCATCAACCATTGTAGTATGCCTACTTTTAAGAAATTTTGATTTGCAGAGTTTAAAAAGTCAATCTTATAATGTCCCCAGACTCATTTGCATTTTATAAACGCCAAAATTTTCATTTACACTCTGTGCTTAGAAGTTAATCTCCACAGGGCTGGGGATGAGATAGCGACATCAGGCCCGCTTCAAAGATGGCAGTATGTAAGTGTGGCTACCTGAATGAAGCAAGATGCAAATTGCAAGAGAACTAAACACTCACAAAACTCCATGACTCTCCAGGTTAAACAAATCCGTGACATTATGAAAGCGTATAATGACGCTTCATCTGAAGCTTTAATGTCATCATTTGATTATCAACAAACAATCACTTTTGTGTGCTGGGTAAAATGCTAATACTACCTGTGAGTATGGGTATGTGCAAAGGAAATGATGAGCAGACAGAGACAATTATACATTATTCAATCTTTTCCTCTAAAAATAGACCTTACCATCTGCTCGGCCCTTGCAATGAATCCCCATGTACAGTATTTTGTTGATAAATATCACAATCCAGGAGAAGGTGCATTATTCATTTTCAAATCCAACTGTTGTTAATTGGTAACCAAATGAGACTTGACCTTTGTTTAAACCCGTGTGTTAGTACAGTACCTGCATGCGTGCTGGTGCGTGTCTATAAGAGTGAGAGGGGGCGAGAACGGGAATGAGACGTGAGAAAACAAATGATGCCGTTGTGTAGAAGAGGCTGAAATGAGGAGAAATGGAGGGAGAGGGCAACTTTTCACTTGGCCCCCATCCAGTCGGCATATCAGCTGTCTGTTGAGCTTTTTCAAAGGCAATTTATTTTTAGATATTTCAAAAACTCATTTGAAGGCGATTTTCACTCTATGGCTGCAGCCCTCGCCTTCAGCCTCCTCCCTCTGCGGCAGTCTTACCCACCTCTCATGTGGCACCCGATGTGTCGCAGAGCCCATTCCTTGGCAGTCAGCACAGTTTTGATTTAATTCTGAGGGCCATCTGTAATCCCCTGCGGGACACAGAGGCCCGTAGCCCTGCACACCACACCTTTCTATCTCATTCTCTATATTCCTTTCTTTTCCTCTGCTCTCTCAAGACCCTACCTTTTCTTTCTTCTTCACTATCAGCAGCCCCCCATCCGCCCACCCTCCAGCTTTGTCGTCCCACTGTGCGACTGTCAACACATCTCATACATGCAGAGATAATGGGATTGTAGAGCACCGAAGACTTGCCGCAGGTATTCACAAAAACAAGACATGATGCTGAGAACCATAACTACAAGTGGAATGCATTGATGTTCAGCATTGTTTGCAGTTAAGTAATGGGTCATGTTTCAATGTACACTCCAAGGAATCATCATCCTCTAATGCAGTATGATCATAGAAGATCATATAAAAGTTTCCCATGTATAGAATTTATTTTGGCAACCCTTCCAAATAGTTTTCTTGACATTTTTGTACTTTATTTCTTCCAGTCAAAAGTCAGGCTTGGATATGTAGTTTAAAAGTTTGCCAGAATGATGGATTCAGGTACAATTGTGTGGATTGGAAAAATGTCTTTCTTATTTAGAGGTTAGCTTGGGGTTGCAATGTTGCTTTACTACCTCTCTGGAGCGTTAGATGTCAGAGCTTCCCACCAGCACATGAATAACTCGAGCTCCACCACCAGAAATTCAGAAAGTCTTAAAACCTGGTTGCAATCCTGTGCTATAAATTTTGAGGTTGAGGCTACACTTGTGCCCTTAACCTGCCTTGACCTCTTTGGTGTTCCATATCAAGGCAATAAAGGCAAGGTTTTCCATAGATTGGTCTTTCACTCATTGATGGTAAGAATGTGAAAGTGTAACTGCACCCGATCTAATAATATGGCTTGACCTACAGGACCAACTAGTGATCATAACATGCATTTTCCACAGCTGTGCAGCAGTAATGTATCTTGTCAGTATAGTACCATGCTGCATTATCGCAGTCACAAGTGCAATAGGCCACACCTGACCAATGTTGGGCAAGTTACTTGAAAATTGTAATTAATTACTGCTTACATATTATTCATTGTAAAAGTAATTACATTACTTTACTCATTACTCAGCAGCAAAAGTAACGCGCTTCTTTACCCTTTACTTTTGTTACTCAGCTGTCAGCTCCATCAAAGTTTCCGTAAAACTACTCAGAATCCTGCACACCCACACACTGCATCTTTTGTATTAACACATGTAGAGACAGAAAATGAGACGTTTGTGGTTTAAATAGCAGGAAGGAGACGATTGCAGCTGCACTGCAGAAGTCCTGACCTCAGCTGCACAATTCACACACCCTCCAACTCTGAACTAAACTAGCGGAAGGAGACTCCTACATTACACATGGCTAATGTAGTGAGCACACTTACTCCTCAAGTGTAAAGGTACTGGAGCATTACTCGGATTAGTAGCGCTAATGTTATTACTGAATTTCAAATTGTAATCCCTTTAACTATTCATTACTGGAAAAAAGTAATTCCATTACTGTAACGTGTTACAAAGTAATGCGTTGCTGCCCAACACTGCACCTGACTACACCCAGCTTTGATGTTGGGTGTGGTCAGAGGTTCAAGAGACTTTTTAACCAATAGAGACATCAGTACAGCTATGTTTTTCCTCCTTCCAAAATCTAGTGCAGTCTTACTGTTCAAGTCTATCCAATTACATGTATGACAATAGAAATGGAGAAACTGCTAACGCACAACTGTTTCCCATTCAACTTGGGGTCCTTTGAGCAATTACAGTCCAAGTCCCAGCGTCCGCTCAAACAGACTTGCATACTTCAATGCACGTTCTAGGTAAGTCTACAACTATGGAAGCCGAGAATGGCCATGCTTGCAATTATTTTTTTAACGCCATTATCTCAACATCACTAGTTAATTATCTTATCTTGAGATAACAAACGGGGTAATTTATCTCATTATCTCGCGAAAACAAAAGGCAGATTTCTCAAGATAACGACTTTTGTTTTCTTGAGATCATGGCATAATTATGGAGAACTCGAAAAAGAGTGTCTGGTTCATTTGATCACACCTGATTTCAGCCTTCAAGATCACTGTCATGACTGTCAGGGAGGATTCATCTCTAATTCATCAAAGAGTTTATAAAAGTAATAAGAGGTAACTATAAGCCTTATTAACAAATGACTAATTATCTCCATATATATTTGTGCATCCATGTGCTGAGACAGATTTTGGTAAATGACCTTCATTGAATAAAATATGACAGAAAATATCAAACAGTTGATAGCAGTGAGTTTATGTATATTTTGCTGTTTCATGACGTTTTGCCCTGAATCCTTACATATAAAAGCAATGTCAAAGTTCCCAGCAGATATCACCATTTTGACTATATCAAATGTGTCAAAACAGTGAACCATTTTTAAACACAACTGCTTCATTTTCACTGCCTCAGAAAGCTTTTTCTCCCATCACTAATGCTGACATGGCACTTCTGATCTCTGATAAACATAAGTAATAAGAGGAAACGACCATTTGTTTTCTCATGATAATGAGTTGATTATCTCATTATCTCATTTTCTCGAGATAATGAAATAATTAATGAGTGATCTTGAGATAACGGCTTTAAAAAAAAAAAATTGCAAGCACGGCCGTTCTCGGCTTCCGTATACAACAGCTCATGGCAATCCACTATGATATTGGAAAGTGCTTGAGGACTTGACATACTTTTCCTGCTGAAGAAATAGCTTTAAGTAATTGCCCACAATTCACTGTGCTCAAAAGTTTAAAAACAAAGACATCAGGGGAAATCGAAACATCTTTTAAAAAAGGCATTTTTGAAAGTGCTGACAATAACAAATTTATATGTACCCAGCAGCAAACACTTTGTCTAGTCTTTTGCTCTGTGAAGGCCTGATCGTTGATTTATTTTCATCTTTTTGAATCAAATAGCATTTCATTAAACACCAATACCTGTAGAATAAGTGCATTGCGCTTAACTTGCTGCAGAAAGTTAACATGGATTTCACAAAGTGCTGTCCCTATGCCTCTTACAACATTTGGAGGTCTTGCACCCTTTTCCCTCTGCACTGATTGCACAGTTTAAGTCTTTAAGGTCTGGACAAAGCCACTATCTCTCTTCCTGCTTACTGTAACTCTACAGCTACAGCAGATTGCAGTATTATTGCTAAATTGAAGATGATGTGTCCCTCCATAGGCTATTCCTAGAACTACACCTCTGTGATGTATCCATCTGTGACATTTCACAACCGGCACGCCATCTTTCTGACCTCTAGCACCATTGGTTCCTTGAGAAAATGTTGAAACAGGAGGTACTGGTGCTTGACACATAAATGTCAGTGTTTGGAACTTGCATAGAACTCTCATAGAAGTTTAGAAAGCAATATCTTCTGCTGAAAAGTTACACTAGCTTGGTGGAAATATCTTTCCTGGACATTGCTCTTCACAGGCTGATTGGAACTTACCCTGTGAGTGTCTGGCTGTCAGGGTAAAGCAGTTTGGCGGTCGGTTGACTCTGTAAGCTCTGGTCAGAGATAAGCACCTGGCTGGAGAGCTTTTCCATTTCCTCCCAAAGCACCCAATCAAGTAGTGGCTGCAACTCAGCACTAAAGAGACCTAAATACTACTCGCTATTCCTGTCTCCCTCTTCCCTGTCTTTCTGACTCTCGCCTTCTCTCTGTCTTCACAGTTCTTTCAATCTGTCTTCAAATTCTTTTGAAGAATATCTTTCACCCTGTCTCACTCTTACCCCAAAGAACTTTGGTTAGCCTAAATCCATCCAGTGCCTTTTAGGGGTCAAGTTGTCACTGTCAAATATTTTATCATTTCACCAGTACTTAACTTTCCACTACCTTTGAATGGTCAGGAAATATTGAGTTAATGACAAGGCAGACCAATTTAATCCCACTTGTGGAGATTGTGGATATCTGCCCAGTTTTGGCCGACTGTTGAAGTGGTAGCTAGGGGTTGCGACACCGCTGTGTGTGTTAATTAGAATGATCAAGGGGCCACAGTGCCTGTAATCCTTTATACCCTGATTCAGGCAGAAATGTCTGGCTTATGCTTTTGAGTTTATCAGTTCTGCATAGTGGTGTTTTTTTTAAAATATACTCGAAAAAGATGTTCTTTTCATCTTCTAAATAGGAAGACAAATGCGTCACAGGCAAGCTAATCAATAATGATCCATAAGCCTATCAGAGTTGCTAGTTATAACTTCTGTAAATAAAAAAGAAAAGATGCATTAGAGGAGGATTTTGCAGCTTGAGATCATTTGAGATATGGATTATGCAGAAGCAGCTGCAGCTCAGTACCAGTCTGATGGCCTGTTGTTTGTAAATTGAGTGTGAAATGCCATCTGATTGTTTGTAAGATATGTGGGGCCTTTACAGGTAATTGCACTGAATGATTTGGTGAATGGGAAGGAGTCCTCAGAGGAGTTATGGTTTTTCCAAAGTCTTCGTTTTAATTTTTGAGTATTTATCCAAGCACTAAACCTAAAAGCCCCATATGGTGGGTTAAAGTCAAGATTATAGATTCTTTTTTGGGGTTTTTTTTGCTGTTATTTCTGTGGTAGAAGTCTAGTTTAGGCTAAAGATTTTAAGATGAGATGTCCCAGATTCACATTTTTAAAATTGCAAAAAAGTGTAACTACAGCCATCCAATAACAGATTCATAATCTCTTATCTTAAATGGAATTGAATCATAATATTTACTATATTACATAAACCTAATGCACTCAATCTTGACTTGTTTTTAAAAATGTTTTGACCTTTGTCCTTTCCCCCCCTTTGCCTCCATTTGCCTCTGTCTTGTCATCACTCTGTCCCGGGCTTCTCTTTTTGTCTCTTTTTTTTTCGTAACATCGGCAGGTGATGTGTTTTGAAAGTGCTGAATCAGCAGTGTCTGTGATTGGCTGGCTGGACACTTTGTCTTGTTTGTGACCTTCGCCGCTCCTCTGATGTCCGTAACAAATTGCCCCTGGGTATCAGCATGATCATGCGGTGGCAACACGGCACAGGAATAACAACGAGCTTAACCATGCTGCATTGTGTGTGCGTGTACCTGTATGCTTGTGGCCCATCTTTACTGGAGCTAGATACTCTTTAATTACAGTTTTGAGTGTCTTTCTTTTCTGGAGAGTCAACATTGTCCTACACTGAGTACGTTACTATTTAGTTAGACCCAATAAACTGATTGAAAACTCCTTCTGCATGTGTAAACATCACTGTGTCAAATAATAATTATTAAATACTGGAAAGTCTATAAAAGCTTACATGTTTGCTCTTTTGTGGCTGCAGGCGCAATTTTAAATTACAGGTTTGTGCACATTGATGATTGCCTGCCTGCTTACATATTTTTGTTCGCCTCTGTACAGTAGCCAGTGGCCTTAGTTATTAATGTGTTTAAATATGTGATTCATTGAGTGCAAATGGCCTATTGGTCAAGCTGTAAGTGGCTGTGTCATCCACGAGTGCTGCAGGGGTTGTAATTCCCTCTCTGTTCAATACACACTCTTGGCCCTTGATGAACAAGCTGGCCCAGGCGATTTGCTGCAGAAGCAGGATTTCATAGTGTGTGTGTGTGTGTGTGTGTGTGTACATGTACAAGTGCAGACACATTTAGTAGTTAACATAAACATGTGCATGTGAGAGCGATTGGACATTTAAACATCAATGATGGAATCTTTCGTAGTGTTTTTAATCAATAACCTACCATTTAGAATTGCTTACACATACAGTAGTGGAGCACTGAAACATTGGTAGTCCTTCTATCCAGACTTGATAGGCTTTTTCATAGTCAGGGTCACTCACATGGACCTATAAGGCCCCATCACACTCTGAGCTCAGCATGATAGATGAGGGCTCTTATTGTTGAGCCAAGCTAGCACCCCCTCGCCCCCACCCCTCCAAAATCTGAGCCACACATACACTATGCTGCTGTCGCAGCATTGCATTGGCACACACTCTCATAAAGTTCCAAGGGCATCGATTCAACTCTGCTTCATTAATATGTATTGGAAATTATTTTCCACTTTGTTAAGGCAAGTCTTGCTCCCCTGAAGGTTAGGTCCAGTGGGAGTGTGTGTACGTACGTGTGTGTATAGTTTGAGCTGTATCACGTACAGTAGATCTGTAGTGATCAATGTACCATGGGTGTTAAATTCTTGCTCAGCAGAAAAGCTACTCGATAGTATGTTGTTCAGGTTATGTTCTCTATTGTTAGGAACTCAAAAAGTGAGGTAATTACATGAGCATTCTTTTAAGGGTGATATTTCAGGAGTAGCTGCTGGGTCATAAATAATGATTTCACCGCCAGTGAAAACTTAGCTAAAGATTAGCTCTCTGAAATGTATTCAAAACTGTGGTATGAAATTATACATTAAACCTGCAGTGCAGAACATCTGTCTCCCCCTTCTGGCAGTCAGAGAAACCAGCAAACCGATCATTGCTGGTTGACGTAAAACGTAACACTGCTGGTGCGCCAAAGCGGGAATGTCATACCAGACACCAGATTTAAAATCTCTGGTACACTGCGAAATACAGAGAGATTTACCTGTCAGTGATAGGCTTAATCAGCATTGTGTGAACTTGTTTGGCAAGGGCTTGAGTCTAACAGACATCCATTTACATGTAAAAGCACTGCACTCCAGCTTTAAACTGATACCATTGTTGATGGGGATGTTCTGATCACATTTTTTTGACACTGATCCCACACTTTTTATATTGAGTATCTGCTGATATCAAGTACATATTAATTGAAACTGATGGCTTCTTTGTGCCATGCAGTTCTCATGCTCACAACAGCACTGTGTGTTAGGAGAACTTCCAGTGTTTTCACAGAGCTCCAATGGGGCATTTTTGACAGCTGGTGGACCCGCAGCAAATAAACAAAGGATTGAAAAAGGATTGGGCTCTATATACAGATAGCCAATACTGAGCCATCAAAAAATGCTTAGACTGGCCCAACCTCAATCCTGTGTATTGTTTTGGATCACCCCTAGTTGCTGAAACTCCTCCTAAAGGAATAAAACATTCTGTTTTTTGTATTTTTTAAACAAACACTCAATACTAAATTCATTTAACAGGCTAAACTTTTATTTTGTACCATATATGTTCAGATTCTTTCCCACAAAACCCCCAAACCTTTGCAGCAACTATTTTATTCAAGCTCGTTTAATGTGACATATTGTATGTCTAATAACATCAATCACTTTGCCTCCCGTCTAATAATACTCCTATGATGCAGATGCAGGGCTCCCCAGCACTGTTAATTCTTTCCCTGATTAGTGCTAATCAGTATGTGTGTGTGTGTTCTGGGTATGTGCGCTGGGCATTGTTTCTTAATGGGGCATAATATTGGCAGCCCTGGCACAAAGCTGGTCTCGTTGGGGAGCTGGTCACACCCGGGGGCTGATTTGATTAAAGCCAGCAGATCCTTCTTTGAGGTTGCTCATTACGCTGGGCAACCAGGGACCCAATGACAAGACCACTTAGCATACTGTATATAATAGCCAGGTAGTGGGAGATTTTGGTAATGATTAATGGGAGGGTGGGGGAGCTCTGAAAAGTCGAAGAAAGAGATAAAACCTTTCTTCCATAGATTCCATAAGATTGAGCTCATGCCCCAGACTTGGCAACTATTAATGTAGTTTTTCATCTTTACATATAGTTTGCTCTAAAGGTATTATAGACCTCTTCTTGATGAAATGTCAAGTGTAATTTTAATGTGGTCCATGTTTAAAATATGGGCCTTGGATAGATTAATAGAGACCAACCCCCAAATCGCAGTTTTAACTCTCCGCAGCAAATGAAAACACAGCAACCTGCATTAGCGTTATGAATATACTCCCGGATGTCTAAAATGAATCCATAGAAAACGCAACTTAATTTTTCAAAAGAGCAGGAAATGTTGGCCTCTTTTTAAATTGAAAATATCATAATGAAAGATTTTTACTGCAAAAGGCATCACATGCATTTACACACCCCCCTATTTGCGCTCACCGCCACGGGCTCATACATAGAGAAGACGATTCTCCCTCTACATCCGTTAGAAATAAGAGATTTAAATGGAGGTGTCAGCACTGAGAAGATGGATAGGTCTCAGTTAATGTGTTTTTTTTCTCACTCGGTAGGAATTAACTCCTCTTCTCAACTCTGGCTCACCCGGGATAGGCAGAGTAATGAACCCTAAAAGGAAAGCGCTGAGCATGTTTATCTTTTTTCCAGCGTCTCTGCTACCACAAAACCAAATTCCTTGACTCGACCCATAACTTATTGAGGGACTCAAAGCTCAAAGCCAATTTCACAAACATGTCCTCCATCTCCTATTTACTTATAGGTGTGTGCATTGAAGGGAGAAAGAGGGTTTTAGTGTATATGGGTTAAGATTTGTGTATAGTCCGTGCATGATTATACAGCAGTTTCTGAGGTTGTGTATATACAGCATGTGCACCTGGGGAGCTTTACTTGCCTTATATAAAACAGAGTAGAAAATCAAGTGTATTGTGTTAATATTGAATTTTGTATTCGATTCTCCACTAGCTTACCAGTCTGTAGAGCTGGGTGATATGCTTTGGGATGATTCTTTATTTTATTGTGAATTTTCTCCACAAATGCAAAAAGACTAAAACATGATTGAAATATTTTTTATTTTAGACCTGCATCAACTTATTTTTTGGCTGTTATGGATGGTTGTTATGGCAAACTTAGCAAACAGTTGACTCTTAACACATCCAGCAGATATGTGGCAACATTAGCATTCATTTGGAGTTGTGTTTCTGGTCACCTGATAAATGTAATTCTAATTTTCACTTCCCTTTCCCACCAACTCGTGAGTGAAATATCTGGTTCTTTAGCTGCTAAATGCTCCATTGTGTTCACTAGCTAGTAGCTAACTCTGCGGTTTGGTGCTGGGTAGGTAGCGCAGAGTTTGGTTTTAGAGCTTTTTCACTGAAACTACACAAGGAGAACATTTTGGAAACCCAAAACACTGAGCTGAAAGAGGACCATAGAACTGAAGGGAACTAAGTCTCTTCAGCACAGATAGGGCAGAAACTAAAAGTGAGCTCATTAATTCCTTCACTGAATTCTTCTTCTACTGTTAATGTTTCTGGACAAGGCATCAGCCTGCTAGTTTGCATTAGCTACCCTTCATGGTAAGGACAGACTGAAGAAAATAGAATCAGCACACTGTTTAGTCCACTCCGATGATCTCAACTGTCGTAACTAAAAGTTATATCTCATCAACAGATGTAGATGTAATTGCTAAATTTGCTAGAAGATGTCAGCTATCATGTGTGCTACTTTTTGACCACTTTTGTGCACGTAATTTTTATTAGTCACTTTGCACAATTTACACATTTTACACATTGTACAAAACCGGAGGTTCAAAGTAATTCAGTTTATCCCCCACTTCTACCATTCTGTGTTTGAAATGCAGGGATTCTCTGCTAATTTCTGTTTCATATATACATTTCTGGATGAAACCCAGAGGCCCATGGACCCGCCCTGTGAAAACTGGGGGCCTCTCATCCTGATCTCTGGAGGAGAAGGGTCCTGTTATAGTCGCACGACCCCACAAAGCAGCGCCTGACTGGGCTTTTGTCCTGTGTCCTCCATGGATATGGTTCTCTGCTTCCCTGCTTTTTCTCTCTCTCAACTTGACGTCCGTGACAATTACTTCAGGCCTTGGGGAGAGGATGCAAAGGACATGAGCAAGGGCACAAATGAAGTTCAGAATATAAAGGCACGAACTCTGCATATAAAGTACAGTTTGTGTCCATGACCAAGACCTCGTTTGTTCACTTGATATATAGTGCATGTCAAAGGATGGCAATTTTTAAAAAATATTCATAAATTAAAGTCACAAAGATTATAAATATGTTAAAAGTCAATTCTTATGCAATATTTTGCATTGTAATAGGAGGTTGTACTGCCTGTATGTCTGACATTGATTCAGACAGAATTTAAGTTATTATGCTTTTGTGTGCTTAGTATTTCTCTTTTGTCTTTGCAAATATTCTAATCAAAGTAAATTCTCTTCTGCACAATTATAAAGTAGAAACAATGACATCTCCCAACAGACAACAATGGAGCTGATGTTAACTGGAACTGAACATTACCGCCTCCCTCCCTACCTCCACCCCTCCTCTGTCAGCATACAACCCCACACCTTTCCCCTTTTTGCGGACACATCAGATAGATATATTGATGTTAATTAGGGAGCTTCTAGCTAACAAGTCAGGTGCTCAGAATTATCTAACCAT
This sequence comes from Thunnus maccoyii, assembly GCF_910596095.1. NCBI lineage: Eukaryota > Metazoa > Chordata > Actinopteri > Scombriformes > Scombridae > Thunnus > Thunnus maccoyii. The sequence goes on from NC_056555.1 coordinate 14,164,697, forward strand.
CCATTAAAATTGTGTATTGTGCTCATTGAATAAATTTTTCCTCTAACAAGATAACTATCCATCAATCTGTGTCAGCTATTGAAAGGTGGGTAATGAATGGCTTTTACAGGTGACCATAAATAATGCAACACACCTTATCAAGGGGTTGAACTCAATCAAACTGCCTGCTGTGTAACCATACTGATTGATCCACTGCTGAGGTTCTCTGCATGTCCCTCCAATGTTTGGCTAAAGCATTTTGCTTAGCTCCATTGTGTTTGGTAGACAACATAGTGTGCTTATGTGTATGTGTGTGAGTATAACACATACATTCACATTGTAAGCTACAGTAAACTAATTTTTAAGAAGCATTTTTAGATTCTATATTTGTCTAAAGAAAATCAATCGAGCGCTCCAGCTTTCTTCCAGCAAAGTCTTGCTTTACAGTTTCCATATTTTCACAACTCTTCACAAAGCTGGACTATTCAGACATAGTGTCTATTTGGTCACAGCCTCTTCTGCTGCTCCCATATAGCAGCATTGTTGGAATTATCCTTAGAAAGTTCTTTTCCTGTATGCTCCATTGAGGGTGGTCCATATGGCCTTAAAATATTATCATGATATTTCTCTGCGTTTTTGTGACAATGATATTTAGGATGCTATGACAGACAGAGCTGTGCTCTCCCTTGAAGTCCAACTGAAAGTAAATCGTGTCTTTTTGTCTACTATATCATGCATATCTGCTCTGTAAATCACTTGTTCTCCTTTGATTTCCTTTGGTTTCATAATCGCACCTCCTAGTTTTGCATTAATCCAACGAAATACCATTCCATTATTTGTCTATGTAGCTGGAGTCCTTATTTTAATAGCCAATCAAATCTTGCATAAAGCAATAACACGGCATTCAATCATAGGTAGAGCAGACGGTCACTCTGAGTCGGTAGCCTGCTACACAACACAAGAGCCACAGACAACACTCAACAACCCACAATAGCTGTCCTGCTAAAATGTCTTTCTTATCTAACTTACAAACATGATCGCACATCTTGTCCTGCATCTTAGCCACCAAATAAATGTTTTAAATGCAGAGGGGATTGTCAAACTACTTTCAGCCGGCTGTCTGACTGCTTGTGAAGAGTGTTTTTCATCACACATTCACACCTGACTGACTGAACTATTTGCCTCTACATTTTTTGTAGTTTGTTTCTCAGGTCTCAGGTTATCTTTGTTTTCTCAACATTTGTGACATACTGCTCTGATTGATTAAACAAAAATACAACTGATCAATTGTTCCCATCTCAGCTGAATCGGACAGATCCTGATGTCTTTTCTCATTATTGGTTTAGTGACCAGATGAGGCTGTACAGTATGTGGTCTGTGTTGTGTGATGTAGTTTCTCTGCTCTTTTTCTCTGGAGGTTAATATTGTCAAACAACTATCACACTACTGAAGTTGCTCCCTTTTTTGGGACCAAATCCTGCACAGTGGAGCCAGCAGCGATCTTACTAACTTTCAACTTTCAGCCATGCTCCTTGCTGCAGCTATACATGGTCATATAAAAATCATGATATACCAGTATTATCATGAACAATATGATTTGGCACACCCCTATTCTGTACTTTCTTCTAGCTACTGAAAATTGTTTCTGCCAATTGCACAAAATCAGTCCTTAAAAGTAAAAAAAATCATCCACATAAACCCCTCTCATATCAGTGCAGTGATATTGTTCTTTCATTACACTCCTGTGGTCTGTGGATGCGCCACAGTTAATTCCACAGGATGATAGCCAGACTCAGAGTCTCTATTTGATTATAATCCATCTCCCTCATCGAAGATCAGCCCCACTGATTGCTTTGTGCTGTGTTTGACAAGATTAAGCCCCTTTTTTCCCTTTGTTAGACATGAAGATTGTGTTAGATACGATGCTTCCTACTGGAGATTTATTTTAACTGCTGCACTACTAGACACTATGATCTGGACGAATAAAGTCATGCCAGGCCTAATGTATTTCTATGTCATAGATTGTGACTATAATTAAAGGCAATGGCTATTGTTTCCCTCAAGCAAAGAGCAATATGTCTTGCTACATTACATTATGCTCTATGTCTGGATTTGGTAGTTTATTTTGTGATTGTTGCACATCCAAGTAAAGTGGTGATGCTAGGAAGAGGCAGTTGTTGTTTGATAATGAGTCAAAATATAAAACTTGCCCCAAAATGGCAGCAAGTAACCTCTCTGGTAAATAGGTTTTTTTTGCTGCAAGTTCAGGCAGATTTAATGTCTACAGCTAACTGAAGTTGCATTACATGATTGAAGTGCTCAAACAGCTGCCATATGAGACACTGCCAAGTCATTAAGGCATTTCACTCTTAAACTCAATTAAACCAAAACTGGTGAATCAGCTTATTCAGTCTGGAAATTCACTGCAAATTAGTTGAGTCCTACCAGATATAACCGACCAATCAGCAAACTATGGAAAGTGTTTGATGATAACATGGTTTGCCAACTCTCAAAACTCCCTTACCTTATTAACATTTGTTAGCGTTATAGAAATAAAGTCAAGGCCAAGTCCGTAACTGCATGGTCTATTTCTTACCTCAGATTTTGGTTTGGGAGAAATTAGACATTTGTCATGTTTTCTGGTTTAAAAATGAAGGACCAATGAGAAATCTGCAGTGGTGCATTCATCCACTCAGGTGAAGGAAGGGTTCATGTTGATGTCAATGAAGGAGAAAGGTGTCAGCTACTGTATAGTTGACATGAGAAGATGTCTGTCTCAGGCAAATCCATCCGTGGCCTTCGGCTGCTGTTGTAAGGCTGTACTTCAATTACTCACAGTGTTAAAAGAATACAACTGATTCTATTATAACACCTCTGTAAAGGAGCACTGAACAAGTAATGACTTATCAACTGCTGACAGCTAGGGAATTGCAACATTTCTGTACACAAGGCATGTTTTTGACATTAATAAGGTTTTAATTACAGATTTATGAAGAGATAATCACAGTGTGCAATAATCATGCTTTATCTTTTTATTGGGCTGTAGAAAGAAATGTGATGTTATACCTACTCACAGTATACTCACTATACTTGAATCAATATTATTGATTAACAATCCTATCAGACCCCTGTTGGTATATTATTGTCATTTTGTCCTGTGAGATAGTAAAAAATTGTGGCCTTACTGTACTTTTAAACAAAATGTATGTATCTGCATAATGTCTCACATTAATAAAGAATTTTACTTACTTTTTTTGTGACAAGTAAATACGTAGAGGCTGTTGAAAGCAGGTAGTTTGGCAAGAGAATAAACATCCAAGCAAATAGTAACATTTAGCTTGGCAAGCAGCGCCCAGAGCTTGAACTTCTGTCCTTCAAGCTCTAACGGGATAACCATTTTGTAGTCGTTTGCATACCGACTGACCTGCATTATGCATGTGTTCACAAATGCACAAGTGCATTCACATGAAAATAGCTGTGTATGTGTATACACGTACACAAAGTACACGTCTACTCCACACATACACACAAAGACCTTTGACCCTGCATTTTAATGGTGAATTGACCACAATACATTTTTTTTTCTCTGCATTGTCATGCAAGTGCACATTTAAAAAAAAAATAAATAAATATAAATCCTCTTAAGTGTATACATAGCCATGAAGGTATGGTTTCTCATGTAGAATTCGTGTTGTGTTAACAAGGTTTCTCTTAATCCCTTTTCCATGTTTAGGAATATAGTAAAGAATCACTTACATCTGTTTACTTGTGCAGTGAATCTAGCAAAATCTGCAGGGTTCAGCCCAAGGTAAACTGGTTTGCACTCAAAGTCAAAAATAGTCATTTGCTGTATCTTTATTCTTTTGTAATACATAAAAGTAAATATAGCACAAACATATCAGCTATTGCCTTCAGCATTGGCAGAAACATATGCTCGTTACTTTTCTGCTTTACAAAAAAATTAAATATAAGCAAATGTGAACTTCGCACGACTATATAAGACTATTTTTGACTCTGAGTGCGAAGCAATTTACCTCCAGTTATCCAAAATCAAAGCCTGCTACACTGGAATAAAACAATAACAAGCTGAAGCCTTTCTCATCTATTGATTTTAGTCTGTGGAATTGTGACTGTGACTCTGTTGCAATGCACCCCTCATTTCGTCCTCTGCTTCCATTCCCTTATTCTAATCAGGCAGAGCATCATATTGAATTTTTGACCACGACGGGAACTTCACACATTTGGCATAATTTCTGTGTGTTTTTGAAATAGTTGGGGCCTCACAGAGGGATAGAAAACACATGAAAGCAAACAAAGATAAGTCCCTTCTGAGGAAACTTTACCACACATCTGTTCACACACACCAGCTAGCTATTTAGCAAAATCCACAGCATTATATTGCAGGACTCATTGCTGTTAATAAATGCCCACGTGAAAGGCGCAATACAAAATCATGTGAACTTAGTAAAAAAAAAAGTTGCTTTGACGTAATAGGCATATTCAAAGGTCTGTGTGATCGAATCAGGTGAACTCTGCAATGATGAACTTGAACAGAAATGATAGTTTTCGGGGGTTTACTGCATATCTGTAGCCACAGGCTATGACTGCAGTTGCCGGGTGACTTTCTCCTCATACCACTCCCCTCATCTCTGACCCAGAAGCCCCGGCAGTCACACAAAAGGATTGGCTGAGATTACCATGCACCACTGTATCAAAAACGACCTGCCCAGGGGCAAATTTGATTGGCTAAAACACGGCATCCGTGGCTATTTTCCGTGTGGAAGAATGGAAGCCCAAAGCAATGCACCAGCGGAGCACGTTCATAATACATATTTATACCTGCAGTCGGTGGAACATTTACGCCTTTACACTTTTCATTTACGTGTTGCTTCTTATCTGCTCACCTCTGGCTGTGTTTCTCATTTATTTGGGCAGATTTGCCTTTTGTGTATTTTTACTATTATCATATTCATTTTTCTCTGCTCACCTTGTGGAATAAAGCTTCAGGGAATTAATGATGGAAGCAGGTGGCAAAGGAAAAGAAAATGATGGCCCTAATAGCAAACTTTTGAAAGACTTCCTTTTGCTTGATTTCTTTTTTTGTGCTGTTTACAGAGATGGAGAAGGTGTTTTACTTACACAGTGCACTTGCAGCTCAGATTTCTCATTATAGCATATGGTGCTCAAAAACCAGTCAAGGATGAGATAAGTTAAACATTGCTGGCTATTTGGACGGCACTTAAGTGAAGTTCAGTTAATTGCTTCATACTCTCTGCATTATATCTCTCACATATGGACACGGTGCCCTGTAGACTAATTTACAACTTGATAATAAGGGAAAAGTGAAATGGAGCCTCCTCATTCTGAATACACTACCTCAAGACCAATCAAAGGATAAGATTTCCTCCTATCTTGAATAAAGCAGCTGCGAAAAACAAGGGTCATTACAAGCCCTTTTTAAATGAATTGTAATCATACACTGATAAGATCATTGCAATTTCCTGTTGGTTCATGACCTTTAAAACGATCCCTCGCTCTCTGGGTGTAATTTCATTGCTAATCGGCGAGAGTTGATGCAGGAACAATTATGAAGTGTGTAATTATTGGTCAAATTGGATATATAGTAGAGCAATACTGTATCTTTTATGTTGCCAAGAGAACCTCGAAGGCACAGACGGAGTGATTTGCAGCGCTATAGCTTTTTGAATGACATCAAATCCTACAATGGTGAACAATGCCATAATGGCAATGGAAATCTTTGCGGATACAATTGCTTGTTGCCATTATGCACCAGAGCCTCTTTGGCTTTTGTGGAGAAGACACAAAATTGCTATGCTATTATCTAACCGTACCCCTCCTCCTCTCATCATCTCTTCTTGAATAAAGTTGCCCTGAGAGCGAGATAAGCAGGGAGTGGAGAGAGTTTTTTTTTTTTCTTTTTTTTTCTTTTCAAGATACTCAGACAAACCTGTGTTGGTTGTCAGGAGAATTGATGAGGGAGGTATGTGTGTGACGAGTGTGTGTTTGTCTGTTATGTCTGTCTATCTGCAGAGCAGGGGAGGATATAGTAATGTATTTGGACTGGTCCTTGGGCCAGTGACCCAGCTGAGATCGAAGGGATTTCCTATTTTTTGTGTTGTCCACAGTCAACCCCTCCTACCATCTCTTCTGTCGTTTATCTTTGTACTTGTCCCTCAGCCTATCCAAATCCTCTTCTCGCCATTCTCAGTCTCTTTCCCTCCCACACCGTCGCTATTTTCTCCATCCATTACTCCCTCCCATCATCATCTGTCTGTCTGCTTCCTGACTCCTCAGCTCTCCTGGTGTTTTTCTACTCTTTACTCCCTTGATTTCACTTGTCTGTTTTCTCCTTCCAATCACCCCCTCCTTCTTCTATTCATTCCTCTTCTTTTTTTAGTCCCTCTATCCACTCCCCTGGGGAGAAGTATGGGTCTGATGAACATGGAGAGCCCGGAACAAATCAGTCTATCGATCCGTCGATGTATCCCTCGCTCTGCCCCTCTGATCGTCAGCAGAAAACAAAGTGTTTATTAAGCGAAACCTTCCCAATCTCCTTCTACCCACACCCCTCTCCACTCTACTATCCCCCTCACTTGGTAATGGAGAGGCTGTTTCTGCGACCCGTCCATGCAGCTGAAACTTGTCGTGTCTTCCAATTACATTTCTTTAGGAAAGTCCTACCTGTCAGGTTTCCTAACTTTTGCATTTCTTCACCCCCATCCTCACCCCGTCCACCCCTACTGCCAATTTAAAGTTGGCCTGTACTATTCTCAAAGAGAGAGCACAGAGGTAGCTCTTATTTATGACGATGCACTGGAGCAAAGTAGAGCCACAAGAAGGAGAATGACGTGCTTTGGAGTGGAGTGTTTATCAGTCATCTGCAGTCTATAGGGCTTAAATTGGGCCTGAATTTTGTACGGAACGATTGCATTATTGGTTCTTCTGAAAGGCCTGAATTTGATTGAAATGGAAAGCAGTGCCTTCTTGCTCTGAAAATACATCACTGCTGATTAGATTATGAACCACCGGGGTGGAAGGGAGGGCGTTCGAAGGGGTGGCAGATATGAGGGTAAAATCCAAGCAAAACACACTGTGCTCACAGTCAAGTGGGAAGAGGAAGGAAGAGGGAGAAATAAACAATAGTGGTGGCATGAAAGAAAGAAACAGACAGCAAACAAAAAGAAATTCTTGGATCTCTTGATTTTTCTCTCTCTGGTTGAGGTAACCTCATATCGATAAGGTATTAGTTGGAGTCAGAGGTTCTCCAGCGGAGCAGCCCGCCTTTACTTTGATAGACAGACAGAATGGATCCATGCCATTCCCAGCCACGGGGCTCCCAGGCCTCGCATAATCAATCAGCCATTAATGGAGTAAGTGGCTGCGGAAGGATATTAAATGTTAATTGCTGTAAGGTATTGATAACGCCCATTGATCTCCTAGATAATTGCAATCAGTGAAAACAAAGATACATTATATGAGACTAAGCCCCTTTTACCAGAAGCCAGGGCTAAACAATGATGAATGGATATATGGATGAGATGTGTTTTTGTTGTGCACATCTCTTGTGCATCCTCTAGGGAATATTTTATAGCAACCCCAACATTACAGAATTCACCTGCGAGGATGAGCTGTCTGTATTATCTTGCAAATTTAGATTGACAGGCATTTTATTAATTTTTCTCGTCAATCAAATTCCTTTAATTAATTTCCCCCTGATTGGATTTTGTTTGATGGGAGCAAGATTTTCATTATTGTCTTTGCCTTTTGTAGTAGTAAAGAGGTATAACTGAATGCTTAAGTGTATTCTTATCAGTTCTGCAGTCAAAATAAGCAGCAGAGCAAACACATTCCAGTCTTCATTGGGCACCAGACAGAATATAAGCAGAGACCATGGTAGAATCTTACACTGTAAATTGCTTTTTGTGCCTAAAGTCTGAATTTATTAACACTTGCGCATGTGATCATTCTGTGTGAAGTGCAGCATTAGTGTTTTCCAGTGTGCAAATTGCACTTGTGTTGTATTTCAAAGCAAACAACATATATTCCTAGAATAGCTGGTTCTCTAAAAACAAAAACAATATAGTTCCTGTTTCAGCAGCTGCAAAGTCAAAATATGAAACCTTCAACTGCATAATTTCCTTTTTAATTGAGAATAGAGAGGTTAACATACCGTGTATTATGTACATTATGGGGAATTATATTTTTGCAAAGGTGCTGCAGTGTTGATCAGTCCCTTTGGTGCCGAATGCACAAAAGGTTTATGTAACAATTAATGCTATCAAATGAGGGTTACTAACTCTTGATGCTAACATGATGACAGGCTAACAAACAGATCACTGACTCGTGTAGTTTGGTTCACAAATTAAAGTTGAGGACATGCTTTCTTTCTGTCGTACTTTCTCTTTTTTGTTCCTCAACTTTGTTCAACTGGTCGTGTCTCCTCATTGCTTCCTGATAAGGTCTCTGTTCTCAGATGCTGTTTGCAGCATGTTTGCCCGGGAAACGTTGATGTCCACAAATGACTTGTTGGGAATAGAAGGAGACAGCAGCATCAGTCAGTTCATTAGAGATTAACCCCTCCTTGGAGCGAGAGGTCGATCAGCGAGCAAAACAACAATCTACAGCCCCTACTCAGAAGGGAGTCAAGAGCGGGTGTTGTTACACTGTGTATGTGCGTGCACATGTGCATGTAGTGTGTATACGTTAATGCTTTTGCATGAGGAATGCTTATACCAGAGTGTGAATTTGATGAGGTAGAGGTAGGGCAGAGTGGATAGAGAGTTGTGGCTACTCCCAGGCCACCTGAGAGGAATTGGCAGGCCCTGGCGAGGCGTCGTGTTAGAATGCCTGGTGAATAATGCATGGCCTCAGAGCAGTTGGGCTCTCTAATGCCACATGACTCTGAGACACCCCTCCTAAGATCAATAACACTTAGAAGCTGCTTTATAATGAAGGAGACACTAAAATTCCATCATCAGGCAATTAGTTGAACTCTGCCTCCAATTCTTCACCCCTCCTTTTTCATTTCTCTCTGGCCACAGCACAACACCGGGCACATCATTTGTTAAGAGTGAGCAGCACGGAGACAGGTCCGCCTTTGACTGAGTGTTTCTCAGAGTTTGATGAGGAAATTTGTCAAAGCAGTTTGCTGTGTTTGAACGCCAGAATTTAAGAGTGAGAGTTGGATGCCTCTCTGGAGGTATTTGTTTTTTTGCTCAGTCTTTATGTGAGTAAGAGAGAAGAAGGGGCAGAGCAAGTAAAATGTATTGAGAGAGAGAAGAGAGTAAGAAAAAGGGAGAGAATGCCCATTCCCTGACGTATCGCTCTCTTTTTTGACATTTCCTTTCCTCTTTTCCCTGCTGCTCTAAGGCCTGGGGCACATGTATTACCACTTTCCTGTAAACTCTGGCTACATATCAAAAACATTACACACTTCACTGTCAATCTAGGTACTTAAAACAGTATAGAGGCTAGTAAGCCAAGAGTCCATTGGTTAGAGTCAGGTTGGGAGTATGCACACACACTTGCGAACACTCCATTATGTATATAATATTCCCTCTTCCAGTACAATGCTATGTGGTCTGTGCAAATGCATATATAATGGCCGAATGAGCTCTGCAGACAGGAGTGCTCTCCACTCTACTCCACTGGGAGGTCAAGGGTCTAAGGAAGCGATAATGCAGTGTAAATGTACCGGCATGGGATTTGGAGTTCATTAGAGGTCTATTATAGCCTTTGAGTGACATCACTCTCCCTGGGAACAGGAAGAAAGGAGGAGATGTACGATTCAATATAAATGGCCTGTGGTGTTTTTGGTGTAGTGATTTATGATAGATGATCTAGGGTCAAAAGAATGTTGTAAAAAAACATAATGCTTTAGTCTAATATTTGCAGTGAACAGCTTTGAATGCATCCGTTCGGCAAGTAGTGAATCAGTCCTACTTAGCGAATGGTTTGCATCTATGTATAATCGCAAATCAAGTGAAACTTTAGGGCCAATCCTTTATACTGCAGGGCCAGCACTTCTCTTGCCTTACACTGAGTCTATAAACCCCTTCTATGCCCCTTCCACAACCTCCTCAACCCCAGCTTCATTCATATTCACAATCAGCATCTGCAAAACCCACTGCTGTCGTCCGCAAGTAACCAAATTTATTAGGCAAGAGCAAGGAGGGGAGATTACCAGTGTGGACGGTGTACCTGCTTAATTTGGAGCAGGGCCAACATCTCATTATTCATCTTCTTCACTGTTTATTGGTGAGAGATAGGGGAAGAGGAGGTGGAGAGGCAGCAGTCAAGGAGTCATGGAGTCATCCAGGACTGTGGAGGTTCTACAGGGGATCTCTTCTCTTCGCTCTCTGGGTCCTGGAGGTCAAGCTGAGCTTTGGCCCCCTCTGTCAGTACGGAATAATAGAATAATGGCATAATTAATTGGCAAGAAGATTTTGCCCTGGGGACACACTCTGCTGCTCCGTTAGAAGAAGCCGGAGCCTTGGTCCTGGCTGTAATTAGGTCTCCATGGATTCTAATTGTCCTGCAGTTACGAGTTTTAATGGCAGCGGTATGGCAGAATGGGATCTGCAGAAAGCAAAGCAGAATAACTCTCATTCAGACACACTGACATGCAAGGTGTTTTCTTCTATGTCCCAGATCCAATCAAGGCTGTCTTGGCTAAGGAGTAGATTGGGCCAAATGTTTTTGTAGCAAGTCTGATGTATGTGGACTTAACAATGATTATGTGGACTGTCAGAACCCAATGTTGAAAATGATGAGTGATTGATTAATTAGTTGATCAACAGACAATTATCATCAAGATTTTGATAATTTAATAATTATCAGATTCTCAGAGTTGAGGATTTGCTGCATTTCTGTTTTATGTCAATTAAAATGGAATATCTTTGTGTTTTGAACTGTTTGATGGACAAAACGGTTTTTAAGTTTGTCTGGGAAATTGTGATGGGTATTTTTTTTTTTTTTTTTACTATTTTCTGACATGTTCTAAACTAAGGCCATGATCAAACAGACAAAAGCAATGTGTGAAAAAATGGAGCCCCATCATGTATTTCATGGGACCACTGTGACAGTAGGGGTGCTGACACAAAGTGAAACAGACTGACCTGGATTGTATTTAATTGTCTTACTGGTACCTGAAACAGCATGTCCCCAACACACCACTTGCACACTACATGCTGCTAAAACATATGTTTTAGCACTTTTGATGGGTTTGAACCCTTCCCTGCCTGAACAGAGCAGATGCTGAGCAGCTCCCCTGTAGCCTGTTACCTCTCCATCACTCTCCACCACATGTGGACACCTTATCTGGTTCTTGCAGCGTCACACTCTTAACACAACAGAGGAATATATTTCTGTAATAGTCTATTGACTCTCCAATGCTTTAACAATGCCTTAGCCAGCTAGCTGTAACTTCTCCACCCCACACACCACTCTAACTGATCTCCCATTGAAAGAGGTAGCAGTACATATTGGTTTTTCATACAGCCGCATGTACTGTGCTCTACTAGATATACAGGAGTTCTCTGCTTCATTCCTGTTTCTGATTTATTTGAATTTTCATCACCTCAATTGATCTAGACCCTTTACTCAAGGGACAAAGATACAGACTAAATGACTATTGACTGCCAAGTGTTTGAAAAATGCATTTGTCAGACCACCAGTTCTATTGATGAGGGTGTATTAAAAATGTATCTGAAGAATCAATGTAGAGGAAGGAGAAAGTCCATAACATTAGACTACCAGCGAGTGTTTTGCTCTCTTATTTGTGCTCTCTCTTTCTCTCTGTAGCTGAGACCATATGCCTCTTTTTCTTTCTGTCTTTCCTTTTGTCTCCTAGTGCTTATGTGCTAACCACTGCTGGCGCATTGCAGTAAACTAGGGGAGGTAGTAGGGTGGGTGTGTATGTATGTGTGCGTGCGTGTGTGCATGTGCGTGCGTGTGTGTGTGTGTGTGTGTCTGAGGAGTTGCAGCAGAGGCATCGACAAGCATCCGTGGGTTTACCGTCTCCATAAATCCCACTTACCTACTGCACACGTGCACACATGCACACGCTCCATATCCAAAGATACTGACCTTTTCTTACAAGTTCTTCTGTTTTATCTCAGTACAAATTGGTGAAGATGAATGACACTGGAATTTAAATGTCATATTCATTCCTTTGGGTTATTAATATTTTTTTTGGATGCCAGAACATTAACAGAATGGTAAAAATGAAATACTGCCTTAATTTGCGCTTTCAGTGTTGTGTTGACACCGTCTCCTTGATGAAGCAAGAAAAGTACAGAATACTTTAAAGATGAGGGCTATGGATTAATCTGTAGTACAAAATAAATCTATTTTAAAGGGCTGTGTCTAATATTCAGTGTGAGTTCAAACTGAATGATGTGAAAACTGAGATCTTAAAATATATATATATATTGCTTTATTCCTCTATGACAAGCGTTATCTTAATTTTTGTAATGTTTAAATTTGCAAATCTTGTTTGACTTGTCGACCATTCAGAATTTAAGTCATCCGTACAGACATGTTATCTGTCCGGGAGCTAGCTGTACAGTTTGATGGTTGTGTTTGCAGTAGGATTTTAACATCCTCATTTCATGACTGGCTGGACTTTATAGAGGGGATGATGAAAGGTGCAACAGTCCACACCATCTCATATATCATGTCCTCTTTACGCACACTCGCGCGGTCTCTGTCCATCACTCCCTCTCTGTCTCTATTTTATCTCTCCTTATAAGCTGGCATACCTTCCAACTAATGCTCTGTCAAGATCGTTAGTGAGTGATGGACAGCTTTTGATGTATGTCATCATTTACTGGTAGGATGTGTGTATGTTTATGGACTGAAGGGAGTCCCAGTCAAATTGGAGCAGCTCTGTAAAGGTGTGGAGTGACCTTTGACGTTTGAAAGCAGAAAACACAGGAGGCTGTAATGATGATGGGCTTAGATGAGAGGAAATAACTCTTGATTTTGTTTGGCCTTTATTGCCACAAAGGAAAATTATGGAAAAGAAATGGTGTTGGGACTGTGTTTGCACTGCTTTGAAGTAATATTGATAACGTTGTTGTAAGTGAAAAGCTCAGTAGATGATACGACTAACTTTGACGGCAGAAGTGAAACGGAAAGACCCATTTATGTCCAGTATGTTGGTATCAGTGGTGTGTGCCTTTTTTTTAATTATTTTGTCACTCAAAAGGTTTCATATCTAAAGCTTTCTCATTTGAAATAAATGCCTGTTGAGTGCAGGGACAAAAATAGTTCCTAAAGCACTTCGGAGCTGAGTTTGGCCATATGGGTCGCTATCTTAATTCCTTGTCTGAGCAGGCAATGATGGTGAACAGTTTCAAGTGTGAAATCTGGTTCAAGGGGACTTCCGAGAGTTAATTATGGGACAAAGAGAGGACTTGAACCTGAGCCTGCTTATCTCAAGGGTTGGTAGGTGAGTGATTGAGGGTTCAGGTCAAAATGCATCACTTTCTTTCAGAGAAGGGTATCATTTTTTTTTTGTGTATGTGTGTGCATGTTTGCATGTGCATGACACCTGCTTATGTGCGGGTAACTGTTTGTGACACCCAGTCAGCAAACAAAACTTGTCTAAGTGATGAATGGCATTGTAAACATTGAGCCAGGCCAAAACAACCCCCTGGAGACCATCCGTGTTTGTGTGAGATCAGCAGAAAAAACCCTTATCAGGCCTATTACGGGCCTTCCCCTCTGCGCGAGTATGGTATGTGCTTTGCATTCTAATGTCCTAATCTATTCTTCATTAAAGCTTAACACAGCAGTTAACGCGCCCTCTGATAGCATCACACTGTGCCCTCGCAGCAGCGCAGACGAGGCCTGCGTGCCACTGATAAAGTTTCAAAATGCAATAGAGATGGCTAAAATACGGCTCAGAAAACGCCACCCTGGGATGCAGGCAGAGGCAACTGCCACAGCCTTGATAGATACCCAATGTCATTAAGAACAGTGAAGTGTTAATTTTAAGGGAGAGCTCTACATATTTCACATGCCTCCATAATTCAGAGAGGATGCTGACGTTTGGAGGGCCCTGTCATGAGGTGCCATGTGTTCCCTGGTGGATGATGCCATCTGGCCTGGTTTAGAGCAGGCTGCTAAGGCCACAATGAGGGCTCAAGCAGCTGATGTTTAACTGGCACTGACTTGAACCCTAAACCAGGCGGAGAGTGTGTGGGCAGGAGCGCTCCCACACCTACAGTCTGTTAAGTTGTACTGCCTCACTATGACAGATGTGGCAGTCTGAGTGCCAGCTTTTGCAAGGAAATACATGACTACAAGGCACATATTCATGAACAATGTGCCAACATGAAGTCTCAAGTCTGCAGTAAAAATAAATAAATAAAAATTGGACATTTAATTGGAAATGTTTATCAATCTGTCACCCATCTCAAGTGAAAGAGCCTTTGGAGAAAAAAAGTGGGAGCACAAAGAGGAGTACGATGTAAATTTCAGAAAGAATGAATAATGGATTATGGAGTGGTAGAAAAAGATAATGGGGGGGGGGGGGGGGGGGGTGGGGGGTGGAGAAAAAAGGGAAAGCAATGATTGACAATGACAGGTAAGATAATAGCGAGAAAGAGTGATCAAAATTCATCGGGCTCTCGTCTGCATTCATGTTACAAGACAATTATGCACCAACCTTCGCATAAAGACTGAGCTGTTGATAGTCTGCAGGCCCTGCAGTGCTTCTGTCTGCACAGTATCACCTCAAGGAGCTTGGTGGCCATTTTTAGTTGAAATTGGTGATGAGGTTTTTTTTTTTTCTATAGTGCATGCTCCTTCTGATTCTTACTTCATTTGCAAATTGATCCAACTTTCAAAAAGATGCCACTGTCAGGACAAATGCTTGACTCAAGTAAGTCTGATTCTTCTCTCTCAGCTTCTGTAAATGAGCTCCCTCTCTTATGCTTTTTGTTCTTCAAAACATTTCAGAAGTGACTCAATGTGTGATTGCGGCCACCTCCAAGATAATAAGCACTTCTTGAGCATTTAACTCAAGTACTGGTCTCACTCAAAAATATTCTTTCTCAAATTGTATCTGTGTATCTGATTGCTGTCTCAGCCTTGTGAAATTAAGTGCATAGAATAAATGAAACACTCACAGGTACTGAACTTAAAAATGAAACAAAAAAAACAAACATTTGTTGAATACTTTTTGAACCAATATACAGAA
The DNA here is from genome assembly GCF_910596095.1 of Thunnus maccoyii. NCBI lineage: Eukaryota > Metazoa > Chordata > Actinopteri > Scombriformes > Scombridae > Thunnus > Thunnus maccoyii. The sequence goes on from NC_056555.1 coordinate 14,179,905, forward strand.
AAAAATATTTGAAATATGGCTCATCTCCACATTGATGTCAGAAGTCAGAGGCCACTCACTTGCTTGTTCTTCATTTCATTGCGACTTCAAAGGGAATTTATGTTGTGTTATGTGCAAATTGGGAGGATGGGTCACAATTGTGTATTCCAAACCCACTTTGTGGTTTATCATATTGAGCTAGATGTTACATCTTTACATAAAAACTTTGCTAAACCCAAGGAAGTAAACATATTTCATTGTGAAAATGAACCACAATATAAATTGCATGTCAGCCATGAAATATTTTTTTTATTTCTATTATTGTAACCGCAGACCCACCTTTTGGTCTTCATTGACAATCCTACTTCTTGTCCTGGATATTTGTACTTTTATAGTGTGTTTTGACATTAATTTTAGTCAGCTTGTGTAACTTGAAAACCAAATGAAACTGTTTATCCCTGAACACTTCCTGGAGCGTGGTTTGGATATAGGTGCCTTGCTCAAGTGCACCTCGATAGGTGTACTGTACTAAGTTGAAGAGAGTGTAATCATTCTCTGTGGTCAGATTTACTCCATATCAAACTCACCTAACTTTATCCGCTGAGGGGGAGAATCCATCACAGTGTCATGTTCCCATTCAGCCTCAGTATCATTGATTAATGTAATCAGAGATGCAGCATCTCGCTCCTAAATGAGTTTGAGATTGACACTTCAGTTTATTAGACTCCATGCTGCAAACTGTGTAGACTGGTGGAGTGTAATTAAAGCTCTCACACTGGCAGCCATCATAATACTAGCAACTAGCCTGTTGTTGTGCTGAGTATAGCATTATCTTTCAAACACATTCATGTATGTGCACAGTGCACACACAGAAACACTTTCTGCCGGCATAAATTGGGCTACTTTATTACACATGTGTAATTTAGACTGAGACTGCAACCTCAGACACTTTGATGCAAATTTAGTCCTCAGCCTCTTCTGCTCTGGAGGAGAAGAGAGGAGATTTACGAGCTTGTTTAAAGACCCTGACCTCAAACCACATTTCACCCTGGGGACAAGAACTTTCTCTTTTGTGCTTGCAATGCCCTGTTTTCCTCTCAACTTTTAAAAGCAAACTAAGACAAAACAAAGTAAAATGGTTTAACAGGGAAGAAAGATGGAAAGAATGAAATGTTAGACAGTGTTTTTATGGTCTCTTATGTCATGATGTACTGTATGTATAAAACTATTTAACAGGTAACAGAACCAAGATCTGATCTTGCAATGTAATGCAGAAATTCTAAACAGGTAATTATTATACCAGAATTGAAAAGGAAGTGACAAAGAGCTGTAATTATAAAACATTATTAACAGAGCTAATGCTAATATTAATAATGATGCATAAAATAAAGGCAGGCAGGCATTGTGATAACAGTGGGGCAGACATACAGCAGATGAATATAAGTACAGTAAGTAATGTTTACTAAGCAATGCACCTGCTGTGTTTTTGCTGTGTTAGCAGTAATTGTTATATTCAATATGCATTGTGTTTAGACTGAGCCACACATAACACCTGTTGCTGTCTGGTTAATCATCATTTTATGAGATCTGTTTTGGCCCTGTTCCAAAACCTGATACCTAATATAACATTCACTGTTTGCATAAGGTATAATGACTGAACTCAGAGCTTGATAGAAGCGAACGGAGTCAACAATTTAGTATCGTAGCACTTCTCACAGAACTCCTCATCTCTGAATGAATAAGCCCCGAACTACCATTTTTTTGTGCAATTACCTCTTTCCTGAGTGGCTGTTATGACATACAGTTGAGCACCTGTTGATCCTCTTCATCCTCTGAGCTTTGTGCTGTTGAGCTTTGTGCTGTTGAGCCTTGACTCCATTATCAGACTTCTATTTTATTTTATAAGTTAAGTCTTAAGTGCCATCCTGTTACTTAATTTATAGGCCTCCTAAATCTGTTTAATTTTATCTTATTATTTAATCTTATTTTAGTTTTATCTATTGTTTTGCCTAAATATGACAATGATGCTTATTCTTGGTGATTTTAATATTCATGTATGTTGTCCTTCCCATTCCCTCAGTTCTCATTTTTTTAGATCTTATAGACTCCTTTAACCTTATTCAATCTGTTAAAGGGGCCACATGTTTTAAAGGTCACACCTCAGATTTAGTTCTCTCATCTGGTCTCTCTTTCGAGTGTCTTAATTTGGTGGATATGCTGGTAACAGGCCATAAAGCTGTTGTTTTTTAAGTTCCACTACAGCTTTCTATTCCTAGTCTCCACTCTGCATTCTCAACACTGGTTCTGCAGCTAAATTCTGTAATGGTTTTAATTCATCTTCCTTTAATTCCACTTTATTTCCTCTCAATCCAGATGCACTGTTAAACTCATTTAACGATCAGTGCCTATCCATCCTCAACCAAATTGCACCGTTTAAAACTAGGAAACAAAAATCAAATAACCTCCCCTGGTTGAATGATCACACTCAAGTGCTAAATGGACTCATTGTCATTGGAAGACAAACAAGTCCAGAATAGCACATAACACCCTTAAAAACCACATGTTAACTTATCAGAAAGCAGTTAAGGATGCAAGATCAGCCTATTTCTCTGAATTAATATCCCTAAATTACCACAATTCTAAAGTTATATTTAGGGTAATTGACTCAGTTATTATTGGCCCTGCCACTTCTCAATCTGTACCTGACTATAAGCTATATGAAAAATTACTCACTCATTTTGTTAATAAGGTGGAGAGTATCAGGTCCTAAATCCAGCCTGACATATGCATTCTTTCTATTTCCCATGTTAGTTCTGCCTCTTTTTCCCAGTTTCAACCCATCACAATTTCAGTGTCGGAGGATACAGTCTCCCATATGAACTCCTCCTCCTGCATCTCAGACATCATCATCCCCATTAAACTACTCAAGGAAGTATTTTCCACTGTTGGCCCTGTAACTTTGCAAATTTTTAATAATTCTCTGGCAGCTTTAAGCATGCTATTATTCACACACTAGTAAAGAAACCTACTGTAATTTGGACCTCCTGTCCTTAAGTAACCACAGAGCAATCTCCAAATTGTCTTTTTTATCTAAGTTTCTGGGGAAATTAATCTCATCCCAACTGATATCTTTTATGAATAATAATGGTGTTTTTAACTGTTTCCAGTCTGAATTTAGAGCACTGCATAGTACCGAGACAGGTCTTGTTAAGGTTATTAATGACCTACTGCTGACAGAGGTGACTGCTCGATTTTAGTTCTTTTGAATGTAGGTGCCGCATTTGATACAGTCGATCATGGTATCCTCTTATGTTGCTTAGACATTTGGGTAGGCCTCAAGGGCGCAGCTCTCAGCTTATTACGCTCGTAGCTCTCCAACAGAACTTCTTCTGTCACTCTGGGTAATTCTGCTTCCTCGATTGCTCAGTTTAGTTGTGGTGTCCCTCAAGGTTCTGTTCTTGGCCCCCTTCTGTTCTCTATATACATGCTACCCCTCGGCGATGTTGTTCAGAAGCATGATGTGCTTTACCATTTATGCTGACAACACTCAGTTGTATCTGCCATTAAAACCCAGAGATCCTAGCAGCCTAGTAAATCTTAGAACTTGCCTCTCTGATATTAAATCCTAGATGTTCCAAAACTTCCTGAAATTTAATGGTAAGTCTAAGATCATTCTGTTCGGTCCCTCAAATTTCATCAGCTCTTTTGTCAAGTTGTCAAGTCATGTTTCTTCCAGCTCAAGATACTTTCTAAAATCAGGTCATTTTTATTAGTTGCTAATTTACAAAAAGTTGTACATGCTTTTACCTATTCATGGCTTCATTATTGCAACACACTTTACTCCAGTATCAGCCAGGGCTCCCTCCACCATGGTACAAAACACTGCTGCTTGACTTATTACTGGAACAAAGAGGCATGATCACATTACCCCTGTGCTTGCTTCTCTACATTGGCTCCCTGTTAAATTTTGCATTGATTTTAAAATCTTATTGCTCACTTTTAGGGCCTTAATCAGCCTTGCACCTACATACAACTCTGACTTATTGACCTGGTATGTGCCCTCTTGGCCATTAAGATCTGCAGATGGAGTCGTGCTAGTTACTCCCACGGTTGGTGACTAAGGGCGATCGGGCATTTGCTATTAGAGCTCCCACACTATGGAACTCTCTGCCTAGTGAACTCAGACACACTAATTCGCTAGCTTCTTTTAAATATTTTCTTAAAGCTTTTCTCTTTGTAAAAGCTTTTGGAAATGTTTGATGCTTTCATTTATGTGATCCTATTTATTTTATTTTCTCTCCTTTCTTTTTATCTGCCTATTCTGGTTTTATTTTCTTTTTGTAAGGCATATAAATAAAGTTTATTATTATTATTGTTCAATAGATGTTAGCCCTTGGATCAGTTATCAAATGAGAGAAGTCCAGAACGTCTGAAGCCTGGTTCTGAAGCTGAAGACGTCCCGTTTGAACTTTATGAAATGTTTATGACAGTTTTTATCCCTGAAAAGTCACCAGCCTCCTCTTATTTTTTTGCTATGCTTCTAAAAACCTGAAGAATTTCACATTGGAGATTACCGCACAGGAAATACTATGATGTCTCTGCACTAATGGAGTGAAACAGATTCACAATAATAAAGTGCTAAGGTGTGATACCTTTAGCAGGGGTTACCTATAATAATGGCTCAAGGCTCTGTGTGCTTGAAAGTTGATTTCACAGTTGGTTGTTAAATTGCGTCACAGCACTCCAAGCTGAGAATATCTTGAGGCAATGGAGCCAATGCACTTATCCCTCCGCTTGAAAAAATACCCCATTTCCCAATTCGAAAGTGCTTCAATCTTTCCAACTTTGCGAAGAACTCGGTCGTCTCACTCTTGTTTTGTCTCTGAGACGTGATAAATTACTGGCGGTTTGTCTCAAGATTTATGACCTGCTGTCTTTCCGTGTGTCATTATGAAGTTGGGACGAGTGACACAATCTAATATTCTATACTTAAATGATGAATAATGTCACACACCATCCACACACAGCCCATAGATATCAAAGCAGGGTAATATTAAGCATGCCCAAACTCAATTTGAAACCCACCGGTGGGAAAATGGCGTTTCTAATGGAAGAGGGGAGGCCATCAGATTTGAGGTTCAGAGCGGGCTGATCATAGCTATTTTTCTGTGGCACTGCTGGCTGTATCAATTTGAGATGGTGATTTGGATGGCAATGGGCTGGCTTCGACAGGTAATCTGGTACAGCCATTAGTGCCTGTTAAGTGGCTGGGTCTCAGTGTCACACCTTGTCCATCAGTCTCTATTTAGTGAAACATGGACTTTTCAGAGGAGCTTCTCTCACAATTCCAACGAAACCCTTTTCCCCCTCGGGTAACCACATGGTGATAGTTTGGCAGAAGTGCTGACACCCCAAAGCGACAACTGATACTAATGTGGTGTAAGTGGATGAACTGACCTGCCACATCAACCACCACCAACCCCCAGCCCTTTGTTAAGCCATCCCTCTTTCAGTCCCTCCATCTAAGCACTCGACCCCTTTTGATAAGGGCCCACCACTGCAAGGGCCCCTTAATGCAAGGGGTAATTAATGCTAAGAGGGACATGTTCATAAAAAACTGTGGAATAACAGAGGGGCAGATTAGTGTCTGCTGTGATAAAAGATGATAGTTCCTTTACAGACACACACTGCATACTCTTCTTAAATGGAAGACATCGATAGCATGGTCAAACAAAGGAAAATGTTTGGTGGTTAAATAATTATAAGAAATCTGAGCAACAATTTTGTGCTTAAAACAAAATTGCTTGTACATGTTGAAATGATTGATTTATATCAGCCTGTACTTTTGGAACACTGAGAGTTGTTGCATCTTACTTATATTTCCATTTGACATGGCTGGAACACGTGTGTTTTCCATTTTTTCTTCACTGAAATAAATGGTTAAACTATACACTATTTAATACCCTTTTCAGTTGTGTTGGGAAAATGTGTTTCCCATCATTCACAACTCTGCATGGCTAAATGACAAACCAGTGAGATGATTATAGCGCTGCAACGATTAGTAGATTAATTAATCAACAGTTATTTTGATTGTTGAGTGTAAGTAATTTTAAGCAAACTGCCATATATGTGGTTCTCAAATGTACTCACATGTAAGAATTTGTTGCATTTCTTGGTCCTCCATTACAGTAAATTGAAAATGTTGGAAGTTTTGGTCAGATAAATAAGCCATTTAAAAATGTTATATTGGGCATTGGGAAATTGTGGCATGAAATTTTCCATTTTCTGATGTTTTATAGACCAAAGAATTAATTGATTAATTGAAGAAAATTATTAGCAGATTAATTGATAATGAAAATAATCGTTCAGCCCTAGATGATTGTGTTAACTACAATCTGTAGAATATACTGGAGGTCAAAGCTTTACTTTGCACAATTACAATTTTAAATTGCAGTTATTGTCTTAACTGTGATATAATTGTGCTTTAAAGCTCCTAATAAGAAAATATCATGGGACAATATCAAATAATCAAAGCAACAGGAAATATTCCATAATGATGTAAGGGAAAGGCGGAAAAGATTCAAGATTAACTTTATTGTCCCCCAGAGTGGGAAATTTGTCTTGGGCTCTTCACCCATGCTACAGCCATAAAAGGACATTTCATATACAGAAAAAATATAAATGAGTTAATAAATAACAAACAAGGTTCTAAAACCACATTTCACATGCAGAAAATGGTGTTAAAAAGGTGTTAATAGATAACATACCTAGGCAAACAGAAAACAAACACATCAATAAAAAACAGAGAAAATTCCTTTATTCTTAAAAATCCCTTACATAAAAGATCACCCAGTGCCCATCCTGGCCTTATCTGCCACTATTTAATAGTTTTATTGACACCAGGATAAATTAATTTTTAAATCTATTTAGGACTCTGTGCCTCCTACGAGAGGGCAGTAGCTGGTACTCAGCATGTAGAACATGGGATGGGTCAGTTACTATCCTATTACCTTAGAGTAGCCTGTTCGTAAGTAGACGGCAGGGATGTATGCTGTTTTATCCCTATAATCTACGATGCAGTCTGCATCAGTCAGACCAGTTTGGACTTAAGCTGCACAGAGAGGTTGCCATATCTGCTAAGGCTCTCTAAAACTGCCCGATAAAAGGCTAACATAAATTTTTGATCAACAGCATGAACTCTAAGTCAACATAGGAAATGCAGGTGTTGTTGTAATCTGCTACAGAGGCTGTCCACGTGGGTGTTCCAGGTTAAAGACTTGTCAATAAAAACACCAAGATATTTGTATGAGGAGACTTGTGAGATGGTTTCGTTGTGGACGACCACAGGCCTGTGGTCACTGATTTCTCTGGGGTCAGACACCATCTCCTCTATCTTACTAACATTCAAGACAAGGTCCTCACACCATTTCACAAACATTTGTATCTCTGAATAGTAGTCAGATAGGTCACTATCCCTTTTTCATTAAGCTAAAATGGCAGTATTATCTGAGAGTTTGATGATGTGATTGTTAGGGTTATAACTTGTTGAAAAGGACAGGTGAACTGGCACAACCCTTGGGGGCTCCAGTGCTCAAGGTTCTAAGTTCTGCGAGAGTGCCATCAACACTGACCTGTTGTCTATGATTGGTTAAGAATAAGTGGCACCATTTAATAATAAGAGGGTGGACATTAAGGTCATTCAGCTTCTTAATTAATAGATGCGGCTGTACCATATTAAACACGGAACTAAAATCAACAAATAAAAGACGCACATATGAGCGAAATGTTTATCACAGTAGAAGTGACCTTTAAAGGTCAAAGTATCGGAGGGCAAAAATCCAATCCTAATAAAGCCTATTGACATTGTGCTGTGTTTTGTTTAAATTGTACTTGGAATCGAAAGCTTCACATTTGTGCTGCAAGCAACAAAATCAATCAGCAACAAAACTCTATCAGTTTCCTGTAAAGCTGAACTACCAGGAAAACCCAACCAGTATGTGGATGGTTGACATGTTTTTTAGCTCAGAAGAATTGGCCAAGTCTGAATGTTTTGTTGTCTGTGGCTGATTTTCTAGAGTTAAGTTTCTTTGTGTGATATCATTTTTATTAATATTTACATTTGAAGCTTTTGACCAATTGCAATTTGTTGGGGTTGATGGCATTTTTTTCTATTTCTGTAAATCTCAATGATGGTGTTCTGCAGTTTTCTTACAAACTGTAGGTTTTTAGAATTAGGCATTTGTTCCCTATTGGTGAAAATGGTGCATCTAGGTGCAACAGCTAAGCAATTTTAGATATTTTGAGTGTTGCTGCTCTGTGGAGTAGCTACTATACTGGATCTAAATAATGCCATCTATGTCTTCTCACTTGCAAGCTTTATATGTATTGATGAGCAGGATAAAAAGCTGCAATGTATCAGCTAGTCAGACTGCAACCATGAGGTTAAATAAGACAAATGTTAAAAGGTGCACATGCTTTGTTCGTGGAGAATAAGGGAAGTGATGGCAATCACACCCTTGACGAAACAATTATCCCTCCCCTCAGTCTGCTGCCACAGCTGACACTTTGAGGCCGAGATGGGAGCCTGCGCCCCACTGTTCAACTCTCTCACCACCTCCATTTTTCTCCTGTCCTCGCCTCTCTCCCTCATTTTTGTCCTCTTTTCCACCTAGCCATCACTGTAATTAGTGCTTCTGTCATTTGCTCTGACATGGGTGTGCACATGTTAGTGTGTGCATGCGTGTGTCAGAAAGTGAGAGGCTCAGAGAAAGTGTGTGTGTTGGCCTTGGAGAGTGTGTGCTTGTGTGTTAGGGGATAGAGCAGAGTAGCAATAGGTCGACTCCCAGAGCGATCGATTCTCAATCGCCGTAGAAGCGCTTTCCTCCTGTTTTTTTGCCAATTCAACACATGATTAAAGCCGGCGGGGCAATTACCATTCATCTGGAAGGAGACAGGAAGAACAGGCCCTCAAAGAAATGCGAGAATCAATCCATTATGAGCAGCACTCCTCCTCCTCTCCCTCTTTCTTTGCTTCCCAGCTCTATGGCTAATCTTCCTTCCCTCACTTTCTCCTCCCTTTGCTTCTCATTCTCTCTTTCTGTCTCTGCACATATTCCTCACGTCCTCATTGCTCTCATTCTTTTCTCGTCTTTGTCTAATTTATATCTTTCTGTCCCCCTTTCCATCACTATCCCTCCTCATTTCTGTCTGTGCTCTCTCTATCATTGGTCACCATCATTACTCCTGTACCCTCATTCAGACACTTTCTTTTCCCTCTGCCATTACACTCACTTTAGTATCAGCAACACTTCCTCTTGCTTTCTATCAGCCCTTGATGCACCAAAAGAAACTTTCTAAAGAAGGCAATGCTTTATGTGTGTATGGGAAAATGGGTGTTATGTTTACCATGTACAATTCCTAGATGCATATATTCTTGTGCTTAAAAATAAGTTTTAATACAGAATATGTCATTCTTCTCAGGCATAGTGGGACTGGAGTTGATCTTATAGACTGTAGGCTGGACAGATTCCGATGAGAGTGCCTCGCCTCTTTGAAACTCAAGTCCATCTATAAATTAACCTTACATTTGACACTTGCTCATGTCTTCTGAATTTGAATCCATATTACTCTTCAAACATGAATTGTGACACCACTTAGATCTGTTATAAGTTGTTGTTGGCATTAAACTAAAATGTTGAAAATGTTTGACCTGAGGATGAGAACTGAGCAGCATAAAGGGCAACACACACCAGTGGTGTATGATGCATGTCAAAACACACAAGACGTGTGTCACTGCGGTTTGACACGCTTCAGCTCATCAAGGTGTGCCACTGTCCCTTTTCTCCTGCATAGACATGTATTAACTTTTCAGAACAATGGCAGTTTTATATTTGCTACATAGATCAGCACATCCCAGCTACTGTACCTTGATTACTTCTTCTATCTCATGACAAGGTTTGTGTGTACTGTGGGCATGTGAAATGATGCAATGAGGTTGATGTGTGTTGCTCTTAAGATATGAAATGTTATTATGCCTTGATGAAACAAGAGGTTCACTTACTTTTTTGTACTCTATTTTTCATTTGTGTTTATTAAATAACTTTAAAAAAGGTTAAATTCTATTTACTTAATGATTATGTCCAGTGGAAAACATTATTGGTCTCAGGCAGAACATTTGCAATGCCAATAAAATAATTTAGTATCACAAAAAAAAGAGAAATTTGTAAAAACAGTACTTAACACTAACAGTATGCAAGGATGTTGCGCAGGTGCATCATAAACAGTGAAACAGTCTCTATGATTTGGTTACTATGACTCGTGTCCTTTTTCTCACATGCAGTGGCACCCCCTTACAGCCGTGTGATTGGTTATTTCCTGTTTCAATGCTCTTTGCTCAGAGAGAGAAAAAGAATAGGATGTAATATAGGAAATGAGGATGTACATTCTTTGTAATTGCTTTTTTAAGTGGGACTGTCCTAGGTCTAGCTCATTTATAGAGAGAGCCTGGGTCTCAGGTCATTAATCCCGGCAAATAATGTGGATGAATTCATTAAGGTCTGATGATTGTTGACAGCACGTGTGGGTTGAGAATAGACAGAGATAAGGAAAGGTCTTGGTAATTGGAGTTCTTTAGACACCTAGGCCTCACCTATAGTTGGAGGAAATAGGATATGAAATTATCTACAGCTGACACACAAATGCTGCTTCACACACACCCACAGTACACTAATGTGCAAATTCAAAAAGATGTACTGTATATCCACACACACAAATATCAATTGAGCTTGAGGAAATTACATGTTATGAGTGCAACAGCCGCAAAAATCAGCTCGTTTATGATAATATAAAAAATCCAATTTGCCACCGTTCCTCATGAGAAGTGATAAGCAGCATGTGTATGTGTGTGTATGTACATCTTCACCTTTGATGGAAAGGTAACAGCTGGGCACAATCCAAGGCCCAAGAACTTGGCTCTTTATTCCAAAATCACACAGCCGAGTCCTTGTTCATCAAAACTGAGGGGTGTAGACTCTCTTCCCCGACACAGCAGGAAAGCGTGACTGATTGAAGTTCATTTCCCCTCGCAGAGCTTTGCATTGCAGCAGAATGGCGAAACACGCGAAGACGGTCGAGTAGGCAGACGTGGATGGGCTGATAAGTAGCAACTCAACCCCCACCCTTCACCACTGGATGAGGTAAGGTCCACAAAGACCGTAGAATTGTAATTATGCTGTACTGTATACTCGTGTGGAGACGAGTGGTCAACCGTGGCATGCATGTGTGTGTTTCTTTGAGTGTGTGTGTGTGTGTGTATGTGAGCAGAACTGGTGAAAACATAGACATCAGATCCTGGCCTCACATCAGGTCGAGATGATGACATTTTGAGATAATGATCTCTGCTGGATACTAGTACAGACACACATACAGGGATGAGCAGTTTTACAACTTTCATCATTACTGTGACACATTACTCCATTTAGATGAGTTAATTAAGCCTTAATTACAAAGTCAGCCAACCACCATAACCATGAATGTCTCACCAAATATAATATTTTCATTATTGCAGCAGTATATCAATAGAGGGTATGATTTAGATTGAATGCTGTCCTGTGGTTTTAAAATTATATTTTCTGGGATGATATTACAAATGTTCTCTTGGTTTCACCATGACTGAATTTTTCAATTTTTCAATTTTCTTTTCTTTTCTTTTCCTGTTTATATACAGTGGGGTCTAAAAGTCTTAGATCACTAGTCAAGATATATCTATTTTGTATTAGTTTTGAATGTAATACTGTTTTTTGTCATTACAAATGATAATATCAGCTTAACAATTTGAGTGAAAAATCGAATCTTTGAAAAATGTACATGAATTTCAGAATATTTTAGTATTTGTTATGTTCCTCTTTTTGCTTTAATGACAGCATGCACTCAAGCTGGTCTCCTTAAGTTTGTGCAAAACCTGATGACCCATGTTATCCCAGCATGATTTGACATTGTTCCAATGTTTTTGTGACATCAAAGAATGCTTGGCTTGTCAGTCTTCAAGTGTCTCCATAAATATTCAGTGGGGTTGAGGTCAGATGACTGTGGAGGAAAGTCCATGACAATCAGGACTCCTTGGTCTTCTTTTGTCTTCAAGTAGTTTTTTCAAAGCTTTTAGGTGTGTTTGGGGTCATTATCCTGCTGCAGTATCAATCCTCTGAAGAATGGAGTGATACTTCTCCTTGCTCAGGGTGTAGTCAATTTGCTGCAGAGTAGGCAAAACACCCCAGACTTGAATATTTCCACCACCATGTTTCACTGTCAGTTTGATACACTGCGGTATCATTCTCTCCCCTGTTCGTCTCCTTAAATACACCCTTCTTTTACTGCCATACATACTCGAACTTGGATTCATCAGTAAATAGGACTTTTTTTCCAGTCATCCACTATGAAATGCCTACTCCAAGTGTTTGGTCTTGTTTCCCCTCCTGAGACCACTACAAGACAGCCTTCTTTTGACAGTATTTTTGCTGATTGGAGTCTTGTGTTCTTTATTTAGCAAATTAAGTATCTGTGATGAAGTTGCTTTTCTATCTCTCAGGGAACTTTATGTATTGATCTTCTGATGGTATGGTCACTTTTGGTCTGCCTGATTGTGCTTTGGATACAACTGATCCAGTTTCTGCCAAGCGTTTTAGACTTCCATGTACTGCCCCCTTAGAAACCTTTACTTTAGCCATGATTTGACACTGAGAAAGCCCCTCTTTGCTTAGAATAACCATCTGACTTGTGACACTTTCACTTAGTTGTGATGCCATGTTTCCCACGATCACAGTGTTACTTAGTAAGCAATGATCTGCTTGAAACTTGAGGCACAGCCATATTTATAACAAGTGAACACTGGCTGCAAGTTGAGTTTATTGAATGAGCCTCTGAGTGGATCAAATCCACCTGAGTGTCATCTGAACACATGCTTCAATGGAAGAGATACAACTCAAGGAAATCTGACCTTGTGTACAAAGGAGTTAAGTTGGTCAATGCCACAAATTTGCTTAAATCTGATTGCTGACCTAGAAATACTGCAGAAACCTAAATATGTCTGATTATTTCCAGATTTGAGTGAAAATGTTAGAGATTTTCAATGTGGTCTCAGACTTTTGGACCCCACTGTATATGGTAATAATTTAAAATTTTGTTTGTTTTTTTTTAAATTAGACATAACACAACAATTCATCTAAAAAATATAGTTACCACAAATATAGATACCACAATGCCAGCCATACAGAATAGTCAGATCTTCTGTTTTTTGGCATATCTTCTTACCATTTTTAATATGTCTGAGTGTTCCTGTGGGGAAGCATGTGCTCATCTGAGGTAATCATTGCAGTGATTGCATGGATATGGAATCTGTTGCTTGTAGCAAGCTCCTTCTACACTTGATACCATGCCAGTTTCATGCTGCTCTGCACTAATCAACTCACTTCGTTGGCATTTATTCTAACAAAAGTTTGTGCCATAGGTGAATTGTAAGTTGCCATTTTAGAATGAAAAGTAACTGGAAAAAAACACATGCAGGCTGAAAAGTTAAGCCAATTATCCTGTCGTAAACATCTGCATTTCTAAGTTGAGCTTCAATATTCATGATGCAGTAACATATATCCCACAATAGTGGGAAGGAGACAAATGAGACAATCTTAGTGATAACTGGTGCAGTGTAGCTGCATGTACTGCTGTCTATCACAGTATCTTTGTTGATACCAAAACTCTGTAGTGTTAGAATCAGAATCATTCAATTTATGCATGTTGTTAACCACCACAAATTACCAATATTGTTTTTATATTTTTCTCAAAGTTGAGTTGTGTCAAATTGTTCTATAGCTGGGAGCAAGGAGGCATTTTTGGGAACCCAGTAAATGTATTTTGTAAAACACAAGATACTGAAAACAGTATTTTTTAACAAACTTTTTGCTGAAGAAACCAGAGAATCACCTTTTGGTCTTATACCTTCATCAGGTGAAATGAGTAATTGTTACCAGCAGTTTTTACTGGCATCATTATTAAATAAGTACAGTCAGATGAGTATATTTCTTTTGCCAGACTCTCACACTACACAACAAGACATGGGGAAAAAAACAATGACATATGGCACTCTTATCTACAAGACAACCATTAACATTTTCCATTTTCCCGTGTTGCTTTAATTTCCTTTAAAATGCTATTCTGCATTTCTTAGTGTGCATAATGGCAGCCTGAAATGATTCTTTTTGTCTATCAATAGAATTGCAAATATGCACATCACCATAAAACAGTACATTGCCTCCATGCCCCCAAGGCCAGATAGCAATGAAATTGATTGATAATCAACGAATAGGATCACAGCAAATATGATCTCTGGAAATTAACGAGGCTATTGTATCAACACATTTTCTTTTCATTAGAGTCCAGAACACCCTCTATACTAATGAATTGCCAAGAGTAAAGAGGGCTTTTTAGGTGGCAGACCTTGGTTGGTTGTTAATCATATAAATGGCACAGTACCAATTAAATCCCACAGTGCCAGGCGTTAAGGCTTTTAACTGGCCCCAGATTACCCTAGACCACTCCACTAAGAACCTTTAATTACCATCCTTACCAGGAGAAGATTGAATCAATGAATACATCAATGTTTGGATAAATTCATAGAAAGTCAATTCATGATTGACTTTTAGGGAGAGTTATTTCTTGACAGAATGTGTTTGAGATTGTATTTATGAGGGAGTGACAATATTAAAGGCATACTATGCAGGATTTGTTGGTTGCTGTTTGTAAACACAGCATTAAAAATCGGCCCCTTCTTCCTGGCTCAATGACACCAGAGCGAGCTTAGAGCATGAGAGAGAGAGAGAGCAGCAGTGATCAAGCGAGCTAGAGGGTCAATGAAGAGTGTCTACTGTGTCTTCTCTGCTCTGTGTGTGTGGAGCTCAGTGCCACCCTCAGTCAAACAGACAGACACAGACCTAGAGCAGAGGAAAGAGATGGCGACAGTAATGTAACCTGGTCGCAATGCTATGAGTCCTGACCTCACACCCTGTGCACTGGTAATGGCTGGGGGCTACACACCCACTGCCCAAAGGTTGACGCCCAGAAACAAGCAAAATAATAAGAAAATATGAAAATACAAGCAGAGGGCAGGATCTCTGTAGATACATAGACTGCCACACACTTCTAGTAGGTCATAAGTGAAGATTGAGAGGGATTATTTTTGAATGAGTGTATGGTTTTTTTAGGAAGATCCTGCACAGTATGCCTTTTAAGTTGTGGGTGCTGCACCAATGCATTTGCACTGGACACAGAGAAGAAAAGAAAAAAACTCAGCAAAAGTCAAGGTCAAGAGTGGCTTTTTGGAGTTCTCAGTGGGCTCTGTGTTGCATTAATGATTGGCATCTGCAGTTTCAGTTCAACGTAATGTGAGCAATTAGAGGATGTGTTGTGTAGAATAGATTTATAAAAAGCTCTGTGAGGCTGTTCAGCTACCGATGCTAATCGCTTTTTGTGTATATCTCATTAGACCAGACGGAACTAAAGCAAACCGCCGTTCAGAAACAATTAAATTATATGCATGCAAAGTGAAATCATTTGTCAATTATGTTATCTTGTCATTTCATCCAATAAGGTTCAGATTCTTTCTAATTGTGATTCTCTATTGGTGTGTCTGTCATAATTCTGACAACGACGTGACACAAGATGAACCTTCCCTTCTTATGGAGCAGATGATATGTCATTAATTAAAGAGAAGAAAAAGACCCTGACAAGGAAATTGAATTAATTATATGTTTAAGATCTTGGAAAGCTACAAAATGTGGTAAATTTCTCTTGAGACTGAAGATATGGCTAGCTGTCATAAGAGAGAAATTTAATTCAGCTTTAGGAGCTGCTATAAAACCACATGATATATTTTCATGAAATGGCATGGGAGATCACAAGGGACCATATAACAAATCGAAGAATATGGCGCTGAAATAAGTGTTTTTGGTAGAAAATTTTTGTTGGATGAAATCTTTTCATTGTGAGGAAGTATGGCTGGCTTTTCCCTGGACACACACTCTGATTTGACCTTGCACAATTTATTTTAATTGGATTTCAAGACCTGATAAAACCTACTTTTGGCATATGACAAGACATGTTGGGGGGATTTTGGCATAGCTGCAATATTCTCTGTTCTCTCTGCGTTCTGCATCAGGGACATCATTGTGAGAGGTAGCAGCCCACAAAAAAGAGCACCCTAACCCTATTGCAGTCATCAGCAACCATGAGCTCCAAGATGTCTAACCCAACATGATGAAATAAGATTAAACAGAATGGGCAAGAATATTTTTAAATAAATTATAAAAGCACTGAAAATGTCCCCAAATCTTAATACACATTACAAGGTTTCAACAAAAACTGTTGCAAATGACCACTGACCTCAGAACCAAACACAAGTATAGCCTCCATGCAGTGTGCTTTATGCTAATTAACTGAATTATGAGACCCAATGAAGAACAAAATCATCATACAGCAATATAGTTTCAGGCATACATGGAGACCAATCATAACTGCTGATTAAATCACCTACATCATGTTCTAGACCAAAAAATGCAGACTTTCTTAGCTGTCAGCAGCAGGGACAACAATATACTAGTACTTTTATAAAAATAACTATAAATTAATTATAATAACTGTAATTTGATCAGCCTAGAAGGTGACTTTAGCTCAAGAAAGCAAAAGAGCAGCGGCTTGAGCCACTGTAGCGACAACACTGCATGTCACTTTTCTGCTCATTGTATGAAGACTACAATTCACACCTGCACCAAGAGTTAAGTGGCATATTCTCAGTTAGACAAATCTGGCATACAAAGCTTGTTTACAAGACTGCATCTCATGAGGTAAGTTTGTTTTTCATAAGCTGTCAAAGTTCTCCTTGTTTGTCTGTTGGAGACAAACCATGTAATGCTATTAGTCAGCTTCTGCATTTCAACACTGTGAGTGTGCCTCAGAATTCTTGTCATGATGATTTTCTTTTTCCCTGAGCTCATCTTCGCAGCTCTTGCAGGAGCTTAATTTTCACTATCAGCAGAGCCACGGCCCTTTCGTGTTTGTTGTTAACCGATACACTGCTCTGTCCTGAATATGTGATTTTAAAAGAATTTGAGCAAAGTATCTGAGGAGTGATGGCATTGTTGAGCTATTAAACAGCACATTTCCTAATTGCCATCTTCAGCTCAATCAGCTGTGTGTTCCACTGCTCGGCTTGTTGTTTCTGATTCTGTCAGTAACGACAAATGCTCTTCTCACTCTGTGTCTGCCGTCTTTTCACTGCGTCATATACACACACCCACAAACACGACTGATAGCACACACATTCACACCAACACATGCATGCACAGACACACCTTACATAAACACGTACCGTAAAAGGCCAGCTGCCTATCAGATTTGAACAGCTGGAATAAACACGTAAAAAACCAGCACAGTAAGAGGTTGCAATCAAATTCTGAGCACCACCAACACAATTGAGGAAAGGATCTGATGAACAGATGGAAACTCAGGCAGCTGTCGGCGTGCTGCTTGGTATGAGCCAGACTTCAGGCTCCCCAGTTTTATAATATAGGATTAGTCACGATGGAAATTGCCATGAATGTTAAGTAGCCAGCAGTGGTGGATAAAGTATTCATATCCTTAAATGAAAGTAGCAATACCACAATGTAAAAATACTCAAGTACAAGCCCTGCATACAAAATTTTACTTCAGGAAGTGTATATTTGTAAATATACTGAACTTATTTAATCTGTTATATATTTTTTTTGCTAATTTACTGTGTAGGAAAGCATCATTGTCTAAGCTTATTACAGGTTTTGTCGTGTAAAATCAGGAGTAACTGTCATTAGTTTTCCTCTTTAATGTAATGAAGTAACATCAAATGTAAACTCTCAAAGTACAAATACTTCAAAGTTGCACTTAACATACAGTACTTGAATAAATGTACCTATATATAGTCACAGTTTGTTCTATCACTTGTAGCAAACAGCATTTACTGTAATTGTTGTGAGCCGCTATATGACACAGTAATCGGGGCACAAATCCACTAACATACACAGAATTGCACATGTAGCCACGTATGTTCACATACGCACGCATGCACACACACACACACACACACACACACACACACACACACACACACACACACACACACACACACAAGCAACCGATTGCATGATTGAATGGACACTGCCCTGTAATTACAGACTCTGACAATATGTCTGCTGCCCTCCATTCCTCAGACTCCCTCAGTGTCCCTCCATCCGTCCCCAAAGTCACTGACCCGTTGGCTTCTATGTAATGACCACTGAAAAGGATCACAGTCCCAGTTAATGACCTCTGCTGCGGGTTGAGGAAAAGGGTCTGCCTTGCTGCCTGTGTCGCTCTGTCCATCTGTCTGTCAGCAAAACTCTGGAGGTCACGGCCTATTCTGGGAGACCCAATGACAATAACAGGGTTGGCGGTTATGAATGTATACATTCATTCATCCATACATGAAGAAATACAGACACACACCAACCCAGATCTGGGCCCCATGTCCATTAGAGTGATACGGATGTTGGCCCCACTCCTCCTCACTCTTTCCTGCAATTCTACATATTGGGGGGCTGGATCACCGCCCCTGGACTCGGTGATTCACCAGGTGACAGATGGAGGGAACACATGGTGATATGGTCCACCTTTCATTACCACACACACAAACACAGGCACAAAACTGGACATAAAATGTTCATACTTAACAGCCCTTCGAGAAACATGGAAGATTTATTAATTTGATTAAGTAAAATATGCTATATTCATGACAATACAATATAACTGTGAGCATGGACGAAAAGCTTTGCACAATATGTGTAAAACAGCTGTGCAGTCATGTTGTAATTTTCTTGAGTAAAGCAGTCACACCACCAGCGTTGCTGTCCTGCCATCTGGTTAGTTTCTGAATAGTGCCAGAGGCAGACTGCTTATAGATGGGATACAGCAGTGAAAGATTGGCTGGGCATGTCCATGGGCAATGACACACAAGGCTATCTTTGGCTTAATTTAGCCTTAAGTCACCCAAAATTTATATATACTTATTTTTCCTCTTACCTGGAGTGCAGACAGTTTTTGTATGATTGACAGAAGTTTGGAGAGGTCTATTTGCCTTACCCCAATACAACAGAGCTCAGTTAGATTTGGTTTATGGTGCTCAAAGGGCCAAAAAGATATTACTATGTTTAGTAAAATGTACACGTCTATCTCTAGAAATCAAGACCCAGTTATGACTGTGGCCCATGAACAGTTTCGCTGAAATCTATTTTGTAAAGACGTGTTCAGGCTGAAGGAAGCAAGCCAGTCAAGAACAAAATGTACACTCAGTTGTCAGTTTATTAGTTACACCCAGCTGTCACTAATGCAGTCTAATACAACAGCCTTGCAGTAAATCCTACCCTCATTAAGCTTATAATGTTGAGTTTTTGTTGAAACTGTTTTAGTTGTTGATTTAACTTTAAGGTAATTTCTGAGGTGGTGTTGTGTTTGTCGTGCACTGCTGTTGAACTGTATTGTTAAATTAAGAGGTGTTTCTCTTATTTAGTCTACCCTCTATTGATATAAACTTACGAGAACAGTGAAATTGTCCTGATGAACAGATGGAACTTCAGATAAAAGATAAAAAAAAGTTGAGGATATTAAGAGTGAACCAACCCTTTTAAAATGAGCTGATTCCTCTTTTGTTTGTAGAAGGGCTTAAAGCCTCTATGCCCCAAAGGCTTCCATGTTTGGTTTTCAGATGTTTGGAAGTGTGTGTACAGCATGTTCAATATCATTAATATAAAGTACAATGGTATTTCACAATATTCCATTTTACTGAATTGAGTGGGCTCTATCCCGGAGGGATTTGAATTAGGAATGTTCTTTGGTACCCAGAAACAAGGTTACCACTTAAAGGTAGCATCTCTGAAAATGCCTGTATTGGTCCAGTGGGAACAGAATTTAGATGAGGCTAGAGAGAGCATAATCTCCTCAATTTCATTGTTTTCCCATTTCTACATTATTTCCACGAAACACATGCATCTCGAGGCCCTGCTCAGAGATTGAATGTGGCGAATGTAATTCTGTCTGTGCTCCCCTGGGCATTGCATAGGTGTTAGTGACTTGACTGACTTTAGCCTGCATGCCTAAGGCCGTGATGGGATCTATGCCACCCATGTACCTCATAATCTCTCTGGAACAACACTGTCCCCAAGCACAGAGTCTCTACCTGGCCATGGGAAAGGTTGTGTGTGTGTTTCTGTTTCTCTTCTGAATTTGCATGTGTTTGTCTGGCTGTCTGCCTGAGTTGGTCTAATTCTTTCTGGCTGGTTGTATGATTGACTTCTGTCTATCTCTCTACCTTTCCCGACCCTCTCCCTTCTATAAGAAGATTGGATTGGTCAGTGTTTACATTTGATGTCTATCACCATGGCAACAAAAGTAGTTTCTAAGCACCTCCTCACCAAATTATCTCCCTTCATCTCAGACTCCTGTCCCTAAACGTTCTCATTCAATTTTACAGTTGCAAAAACGTGCATACACACAGAAACATTCACACAGATGGTGAAAAGATTGTGGTAAATCTGATTTAAAAATTTACGCCAAGTCTGCCTGGCTTTACTTTTTTCTAAGAAATGTTTTCCAATATTGTGTGTATTAAGTTGTATGAAAACACAAGTTAGTGGCAGGATGAGTTGCTGGAAATAAACTACAGTAAGTAAAGACAGTGAATCTGAATTTAGATAGTCTGAGGTTAAACACCATTTTAAGTGAGGAATACCATATATGTACACACTATAACACAATATAATGAGCACATGGGATGTAAGCAAAAAAATGGAAGTCATGACTGTGTAAAATGAATGAAATGAAATTGTGAGGAGAAGATTACCAAATTACGGATGAATCAGCAATTTAGATTACAGCAATGAAAGGATAAAAACAATTCTTAATTTTTTTAACCAAAATGAATGAAAACCTTTTTGCATCGTATTCTTTTCAGAAATCTAGGGGAACGTTTTCCTATGTTGTTGAATGGGCTGGAATTTTGTCATTGGCTGATAAAGTCAGTGGTTGAGGTCACTGCTCTGGAGCAGGACGAGTCGGGTTGCTGGTCCTGGCTGAGATGAGTTCCTTGATATTACCTTAAGCGATCATAAAGTAATTTTTTGCACTCCTAAGATATCGAAATCACAGATAAATACTGGAAATCACCGCTCTCTTAGGTTCAGATGTACAAAACATTACTCAAATGAGTAGTTTAAACATAGGCTTTCTGAGAGTGATTGGGTTTTGGGTAACAAGGATGTTGATAAGGCTTGGACTCTTTTTAAAGAGCATTTTATAGCTGCACTTGATGCTGTTGCTCCAATGAAAGAGACTAGAATTAAACAAAGAAGTCCAAATTGGATTAACACAGAGATTTTAGATTTTATTAGACAATGAGATTTATATTTTAGGAAATCAAAATTGCCTACTGATTATGATACAATAATATAATATATACTAACTATAGAAATCAAACCAGATATAAAACAGAGATCTTAAAGTCCCAGTTTTATGTGGATGCTATTGCTGAAAATTCACACCAGCTGAAAAAAATATGGAAAATACTTAAAGAAATGGGCTCCACAGGAAAGTCCAAAACAAAATCTGGCAATATTGGACTAGTCATTGAGAATAAGTTGTGCTTTTATAAATGGAAGTTGCTAGTTAATATAATTTTTTTTTTAAACCATTGCTGTTAGTTTGGTTGATAAATTACCTTGTGGTTCAGGGAGATATGGCCTATCATTTGTGAGTTATTTTTACAAAGACAAAAATGTTCCTGATGTATTTGAGATAAGTCCTGTTTCAGTGGAAAGGGTAAGGACGTGTCTATCTGCATTATCCACAATCAAAACAACTGGCTTGGATCTTTTTCTAGCCAGATTTCTGAGGGATAGTGCTAGTGTAATTACTCATATAGTAAATTTATCTATAAGTGAGGGTAAATTCCCATGTGAACTGAAAAGGGCCAGGGTTGTTCCCCTTTTAAACAAGAAAAGTAAATCAAATTTTGGGAATACAGGCCAGTATCAAATTTAACAACCATGTCTAAGGTTTTTGAATGTGTTTGAGCTGGTTGAGGAGCATTTAGTCAGACAAAATTTGTTGTATGAGCCTCAGTCTGGCTTCAGAGCTGCATACTTTACTGAAACCTGTCTTATTCATCTGTTTGACTTTGTTAGACAAAACTTTGATGAAGGAAAGTGTGTTGGCACGATCTTGCTCAATTTGCAAAAAGCCTTTGATACAGTGAATGATACTGTACTGTTGTCAAAGCTACAGTGCATGGGTTTTAGACATACTGCTGTTAAATGGTTCACTTATTGCCTTACAGGAAGAACTCAAGTCTGTAGTGTTGAAGGGGATATATCAAAATCTCAGGATATTACATATGGAGTGCTGCAAGATACTATTCTAGGGCCTCTTTTATTTCTTATGGTTACAAATGATATGCCATTGGCTGTGAAATGCAAGCTCTTGTTGTTGTCTTGTTGATGATTCTGGTATCTGGGAATGATGTCAGTGAGATTGAAAACACTATTAGTAATGAATTAGAAAGTGTAAGAGAGTGGCTCACAGATAAGCTTTCAATAGATTTGGGTAAAACCGAGTCAGTCCTGTTCGGAACTAAGAAGAAGCTGTCAAGAACAAATACGTTGAAAGTCTCTTGTAATGGAGCTGAAATTGTATCTTAGACAAGTGTCTCATATTCAAGAATAATATTGGAACAGTCACTCTCCTGTGAATTTATTGCTGCTAAAATATTATCAAGTGTGCCAGCAAACTCAAGCTCCTGTTTCGCAGAACAAGGCCTCTCGACTTTTCTGTTAAGAAACTTCTCGTGTCATCATTGATACAGAGTCATTTCGATTATGCGTGTTCTGCTTGGTACAGTGGTTTAACATCTAATCTTAGGAACAAACTGCAAAATAATATTATTCTGTATTTATTTAATGCAATTTTTTATGGAACAGGTTATTAGATTAATAATGAAATCTGCAGTAACACTGTTACTTTAACTGTCCTTGTTTTCTGATATGGAAGTTATTTTTTATTTCTTAAATTGTGGTGATGTGTTTTTGGATCTCAGGATTGTATTGTTTAATTTTTATGTTGAATGTCTTTGTGTTTCTTTCTGTTTTCTTTGTCTTTTACCATCTTGGGACCATGTTGGAAATATGTGTTTTCACTTTAACATGCTATCCTTTGGATTTTTGTTTTTTTTAATGTGTCTGTTTAATCCATAAATAAAATCAATCAATCATTTCTGAGGCTGGTCCCCATGGGTCATTGAGGTTGAGTCTTTCCCAAATTTGGCCGGTCTCTCAAATTGCCATCACACTGATCAAACTGCTGTTGTTGATGCAAGTGAGTTTTTTCCTGGATTTGTGTATATTTTTTTTGAACTTTCTAAATAAGTTGCCTCCACCAATATTTCATTAATACAGAGGCATCTGTGCATATTGCAAAAATTAAGAAGTAGTAACTAGAAACACACAGTGGGTGTGTTTCGAGGAAGGTAAAAAAAACACACTTCAAACATCATGAAATTGCTTGTTTCCTCTGAGCAAACCCAAAGATCCAACTTTCCCCTCCCAATACGACCACAGTATTGCTCTTTTTTCCCTAAATACCTCACTGCCATTGGAATAGGGCCAGGGATTGTTGTGGTGCTACAAACTGAGTTTGCAGCAAACTGTGACTGAATGAAATGAAATGAAAGCACCAGATTTTATAACGACTCTGACAAACAACCTGGATTGGTCGCACCATGGCCAATATCGGATCCATTTAATCAGGTTGGTGTCAATGCCAGTGCCGATCCGGTGTATCAAATCAGTGCAATGCTTTTTTTAACACATTCTATTTTTATATTTATTGATTTTTAAATTAACAAACACATTCACATCACTTCACATCAAAAACTACAACAACAGTAAGACATACAAACAGAAAAATGCCACCCCAAACCAACAACAGACACTGCAATATATAAAAATTAAAAAAAAAAAAATATATATATATATATTTATATATACATAAATAGTACAGGAATATGATAGGAAATAAAAAATTAAATGGCACATACAGATGACGCAATCAGCCATTGCCTTCCAGGGATGAGCAAGCAAATCAGAGTCTTTGTAGGAAAGAATGCAGAGTTTCCAGAGTCTCCAGAAGTTGTTATATTTTCAATTTATGATTGAGATCATGGGTCAGTTTCTTGAGTGGGAGAAGAGCTGATATCTGTGATATCCACATGTCTACCATAGGGACATGTGGGGCAGACCACTGCAGAAAATACATTTTTTAGCTAGATATAAAAGAATTGTTCAGAGAGATTTATTGTCTGTGTCAAAGATTTTCCGAAATAAGATTTAACAGATAAAACGAGGAAGACAGTGTAAACTGTTTACCAGTAACATCTTGAATCACAGAATGAACCTCATTCTAAAATTTCTAGATGTGATCACATGACCAAAACAGTTGGATAGATGTACCTTTATGTGTTTTACATTCATAGCAGAGGTTTGAGCTGTTGCGGGGGTATATAATAGATCCTATGGGAAAATGTAAAATTTTGCTCATGTATAGAAATTGAAGTACATTTCGGAAAGATCCCATAGCAAATCTTGATCCAATCTTCAGAACTAAATGTTACCCCAGATCACGCTCCCACAACAGCTTCAGAGAATCATTAGCTGAAGAATCAGAGAACAGTAATAAAGCATAAATCTCTGAGATTTTTAGTGCAACTTTTTAAATATAAGACAAGAAAAGCATTGTCTTTAACAATTAATCAATCAAAAATGTTGCTAATTTTCTGTCGATTACTAATTAATTGACCGATGGTTTCAGCTGTATTTGAGTTCATAGCCCATTTATTAATAACTCTAGATACTTTGTTCCTGTGGTTGTAACAAGTTTACCCTTAATATTTTTATTGCTTAATTTTGAGTGGACCCTTGTGTTCCCTACATTCTAAAAAATGCGAACAGTGTTGTTCTTTTCCTCTTGCTAAGGCTTACACAATCTCAATTACTCCAAAGGGAGGACGTACAAGGTTTTATCTGGTGTCTGACTGAACTTTTGTGTCTACTTTATGAACTGTGAAATTTTCTGTTGTTGTGGAGGTGAATGTGAAATAGCAAGGTCAGGTGGAAGATGAATCATTAAGGTGGAGGATAGCAGAGAGGCTCACCAGGCAATTATAACAAGATTAGGAGGAGATTTGAGAGATATTGTACTTGGATGCTCATGCACACAGGCAGGCCAATCTCACCCTCTCTTACTCATTCTCCCACACACAAACACAAAGCCATATAATTTACTTTGGCATATAGAAAGACAACTGGCTGGTTGTCTTTACAGATGTGCAGAGACACAGAAGCCAACCAGCCAGTCACAAATACAGACGTTTTGACAGTCATGACAGGTGAAGAAATGTCTGTACTCCTACTCTGTGTGCTGTGTCCTGCTCACAACAAGAATGTGTGTATTATAGCCTGTTTGATATTTTCCTCCGCCTCCCCCTTGGTCTCAGACTGGGCTGTTCTGAGGATCATTGCTGTGGGAAAACTTGGGGGAAACTGGCTGAGATTAGAATAACTTTTATGGCAAAAAAAACAAAATCATCACAGCAATGGGAGTGCACAGAGAGGTGGAAGCAAGCAGAGGGAAAAAGACCAGCAGGATAAAGTGCTGTTATTTAGTCTCTTGAGGCAAGTCTAAGTCAATCAGGACAAGATCAAATCAGGTCTGAAGTCTTGTCAAAGCAAACCTCAAAAGTTCAGCCTCCAGTACTTGTCCAAGTCACAGTCATAAGATTTCAGTTTGCAAGGTAGTTGCGAAAGTTTTTTATTGTCCCAAATCTTTAGGGTCTAAATTTCAGACTTAAATGTTTTTTCTTTTGCTCTTAAGTGTCAGTTCGGGTCAAGCCTTTAGAGAGAGTCTCACTGTAGTAAAGTCAAATCCTCATTTTTGTGAAGTCTGACTAAAGTTGAAAAGACTCAAATCTACTGGTCTGACAAGTATAACAGGGATGCATCGATACCAAGTTTAAAAATCTGTATATTAAAATCTGTATAACTGTGTGTGTGTGTGTAACTGAATGAATGTGACTGATGGCAGAAACAATGAATTTTATAATGATATTGATGCCAAATCTATATTTCTAATGTGAATCAGTCCTGTGTAGCTGATACAGGATCTGCATAGTAAGGTTAATATTGGTGCGTCCCTATACTACAGATTATTAAACTGCTGATAAATCAGATTATGGCTACTTTTGCATTTCGGAGACCTGTCATGATACAAGCTATATTAATAATTAATAGACTGTAAAACAGCAAGCATAACTCTTCTAAGAGGAAATGAAACATAATTTATTCAGCAATTGTACCCTGTAAGTGTTTAGATGATCTGTGTTTATCTGCAATAGCAGACAAAACAAAAATGCTCAGAGATCCAAGAGTCACATTTTGACCTTTTCACCTAGAGTCCATTTGTCAGTGCCCATCAATTCCACAGCCCATTGCTGAAGAATAGTGTGCACACACTGCCAACATTTGCATTGAGAAATGGCTACATTAGCTCATATCTGCAACCTCACCACCCATTAGTCAATTAAAGGGTTAATGACATGTCACAGAAGAAGGTTCAGTCTTGGTTGGCACACGCTACTCCCAGCCGACCAACCTTTAATCTAACCCACTTAAATATGTATGAGCCCTCCCAGTGGGGCTTTAATGGACCTTAGTTTCTCCCCCCATCTAAACCTACACCCCCATTCCCGTCTGACAAATGAGAAAGTGCACCTTGAGTTACCAAGACAACACTTTGCTCAAGGTTCTGTGAAATAGACCATTTAGGGAGATACTTGTCAAAAATGTGTCTGAGCTGCTGTCAGCATGCCTCCCCTGACCTCATATTCATAATGATGGTAGGGTGTTGGATCCTGTGATGCCAGTATGTAAATATCACACACGCTGCTGCTATTGAAATTGATAGCCACTATAATGAGAAACTTTGTCTTACTTTGTATTACCTGACGGGTGCAATTTGGCCTCCCTGTGCGTACACTGGCAGTCTAGCTACATGCCCACCACACTCATAAATAGATTGCTGGTATTACCGATAAACATGGTATGTGCATTTGACTCTGACTGATATGGGATCTTTGACACCCATATTGGTATTCAATGGTTTTTTTTTTTATAACAATGCTGATATCCCCGTTTTGAACACAAAAACTAAAAGTGACTTTGTGACCAAGAATCAGGTTTGTTTGAGAGCTCAAACAACAAACAATGATGACAATAGGTTATGTCTCCCAAAGGACTTGCAAGACTGTCATCTGCTCCTGTTAAAATTTACAATAACAGTAAATATGACAGTAAATTTTGAACATTAAAATTGGAGTTTTAGTTGTAAATAATATTGTACCAAGGCTATATCACTCCATCATTCATACCTCACTACTCCTTATATAATAGACACTCAATAGTGAGCACTACATTGACATTTTGGACATTAACCAATCCATCATCATTTTGCGTCATTACTGACAACTGCACAGTCGTACAATGGTAATTTTCACATCTATAATTGCATTGTTAGCAGAAAGTAGTGTACATGCCACAGATATTACAAATCTTTTAGATGCACAATATAGAATTTGGACACAAAAAAAAATGGTGGACGGTAAATATAGTGCACTATATTGTAAATAGGGAGTGATTTTGGCTTTATGAACACTATCGCTGCATTTCTTGTTCAGTACTATTTTCACAATTTCATAATTGCTACACATAAACACTATGAAGGCCTCCACCTTGTCGTTTACCTTTAAATGTGTTTAGTTTGCTGCATAGCTGCACACCTACATGCATAGTGAGGGCAGATGATTGAAAATAAGGGTAAAATACATAAGTCCAGCCATCTAAAACTTATACTATGTACTTTAATTTGTACAAATATACACTATTTGTCAGAAGCCAATATGAGCTAATAATATGGCAACAGAACAACATACAGTGTAGTGGCCAGGTGCTAATGTGAGTCATCAGTGAGTCATCATGTTTTCAAAGTGAAGATAGTCAAATCAGACATTTGTCTAGGCTTTAAAAGTGAAATCCCAGCTTTTTCTCTGACTTAAGGTAGGAGGTTATTATTTTAAATGCATGTGAGCACATTTCTTGCACTTTAGTTGGATATATATGGTCTGTAATGATATACATTTACAGTAAACACCTCTTTCTTGAATCCCTCTACCCCTCCCTTCCTTAGTCCTGAAGCCCTCCTTCTACTACTTCCTCTAATGTCCCTAATGACCTGTGAGCATATTGCTGTCCAAAGGCATTTCTCTTACTATTTGCGATCAATCAAGAACATATGGATATCCGAAGAATGACAGATGCACAGCCATTCAGTTATTGTAAACACGCCAATAATATCAATGATGAGAGGCTAAACAGCAGAGGTCATTTCTAGTCGCTCTAAACATATCAATAATGTTTATTTAAGAGACTGAACTGGGCAGTATAGAGCCCAGTGTCCCTCCACAGATCCATTTAAATGCATAGATGGAATCGATATGCAAGTGGCTTATGTAATTTGAGTATGAAGTGAGTGGTTTGCCCTTGCTTTTTCAATTTTCACACTGGCCTCACACAGATCCCCGCTAGAATTATAATGGCAAAAGTGGGATAGTAACTGTGCTACAGTGGAGGGGACAAGTCTCATTGCACTTGGGAAACAAGGTCATCCACTAACCTTCTGTCTTCAGCCACAAAGCAAATACTCAAAGGGAAAGACCGCCATTACCAGCTCCCCGAAGGGGATATCAGGTCAACTCCCAGTGGGCAAACATGCAAACACACACACATACAAGCAGCCCACAGACAGATGAGTTGGAGCTTTCTTTCTCTGACACAGTCACAGGCATGTCCACACTCCCCTCAATCCCTCTGACCTCACCTCAATTAGCAGGAGACATCTTTGTTTGGGTTGCTGTGCCTAATTAGCATGGTTCACCACAGAGCAAGTGTTCGGTTAAACTCATTTATCAAAGTGGCCTGGTACAATGCTTCATGTCACACTATTAGGATGGCAATCTCTCTCATCATCTCTCCAGCTCATTTCATGAAGCCATTTGACAGTTCTGAGCAAGGGAGGGAGGGGATAGCAGCATGTAAAACAGAATGCTAAAGAGGATACATGTGGATATTGAGTGAAACAGACAAATCATGTTAGTAGGAGATAAGAAGAAGAGAGCAATAAGATGATGGAAATGCATGAAAACATTTTAGAAAGTGGTGGATGGAAGAAGAGAGAGTCTGTGAAAGACAAATAAGAGGGGACAAGGAAGGGAAAGACGGAAAAATCCTCGAGGGTATTTATATTGAAGCCAGTTTGAGTCGGTACGGACAGATATGTGTTAGGACAACGTTGGCAGCCTGAATCTCTCCCTATCACACCTTCCCCTTGAGAACGCAGCTTAATGGGTCTTAATGGGTCTTTGTATACATACACTGCCTATAGAGGCCACTGTAGCCTTCAACATGCATCAAATATTCAAAGCATCCTCTGTTCTCAAGACACACACACACGCACACACACACACACACACAGACGTACGCACAGACACCCTTATGCACATTTTCTCACAGCCTCTAAGCCATAAATGTCAATATAGAAGGCAATGCTGGCACATCTCCCTCTCTCCCTCTCTGTCGCCGTCTGTCTCTGTTTTGCTCCCTCCTTTTAGTAAAAGGGAATTGTTTATCTAAATTGCTAGAGGATATTGTGAATCATTTTTCAAATCGTTATCATTTGTTATTTTTCACATGGTGTGCAAATTGATGCATGGGTTAGTGACGGGATTTGGAGGGTAGGGATGAAGGGAGACGACCATCATATCATCAATCACCGCAAAGTAGCCCGCAATGACAAGTAGAAGGTCTCTGACATTTTTGACTGACTTGATTGATGTGTTTTTGAAGTGTGGGGGGAGACGGTGTCAAACTTCCTTTCTGGCATAGAGCGGATAGATCACACGTCACATCACGTCGCTCAGCTGGGATCAGCGATATTCTTTTAAACAGAGTTCGGATCTACTTCAGCACCCAAGTGTTTACCAATTAAAGAAAGGGCATGCTCTGAATGAATTGTGAACGGTTCTACTGAACATTTAGAGTCCGATTGGCGCAACAACTGAAAATGTTGACTTTTGCACGGGGGCTATACCTGTATGTAATGACTATGTAATGATCTGTGCTTCAGCCATTACTGTTGTATACTGCATGAGCGATTAGAGATCTGGTGGCAGATCTGGCCTCTAAATTGTGGGATTAACTCTCAATATGTCTCTTTCAAGTTATTTAATGTTATTGAGGGTCAGCACTTCCTTTCAGCGTGCTGTTGCGACAGAGAGTGAAAAAGGAACCTGTTGTTGCAAGTGAATAGTGTGAGCTTTTGCAGTCGAACCATAATGTAAGGTTTTCTCTCAGTAATGTGTTGCACTCTACTGTAGCACAGAGACTCTATTGTGTCACAGAAGTGACTTTCAATCCTTTCAGCCACTATGCACCATTAGTATCTACACTACTTCAGCCTGAGGTGGAGAGCTATTTAGTTGTTCCTTTCCTTGGATGTCAAATGTATCTTCACAATATCTTTCTTTTTTTATGTTTACATATGTATGAGAGAGATACAGTGAAAGAGAAATTGCAGGACTTGTAAGTACATGAATTAGGTTGGGACAAGTAGAAAGTAGAAGAAAAGAGTTGCTGGGGTCACTGACGCAAAAATATTTCACTACACTTTTACAGTCATGAATCTTAAGTAAGTTAAGCCTGCAGTTCCTATAGCAGAGCCTTTGTGATATATTTAGAATGAAGAAAAGTTAAAATGTTTGTGTTTGTTTATCTTTGTGCATAACCACACCTTAAGCCCGTAACTATTAACTAAGTGACATAAATGTAGCAAAGCCTGCTATCTAGTTCAGGCAGTCTAACTCAGGTCTGCATCTACACTTACTTCTCTCACTGTTCCATAAATCCAACGCAACTTTTTATTCATGGCGGTGCACTCAAGTCATCTGTGCTCTGCTCATTCTTTCGCTGCATACCTGCTGCTACACTGCTCACCTGAAAGCTACGCTGCTGCAGCTCCTGCTCATATTGCATTTCAAAAGCCCCACCTCCACCCAGCAACATAGTCAGAGCCTAGATGCCAAAACATTAATGTTGTTTGTATTCTACGTGCACATAATAATCTATTCCACGTGACCTGGCTGACTCAATGTTTCCAGTGACTGAAAATATCCAAACTACTGCAACTTTGCAAAAATATGCTACTGACTAATTGTATTTCTGAGTAAAAATCACAGGTCTTAAAGGGTGAAGATAACTTTTCATTGTCTGTGAACCATGAATATAGTTGGTGCCAATCCAAGTAGATGATGAGATATTTCACTGAAAGAATGAAAACTTTGACCTGGTGGTAGTGATAGAGGAAAAGTCATGGGATCACTAAAGGTGTTGAATTTGAAAGTTGAATTTATTCTCTCGAACTGAACTTGACTACCTGTAGCAAATTTTGCAACAATCTATTCAATAGTTGTCCAGATATATCTCTCTGAACCACAAATGTTAACTTCCCAGTGGCGCTACAGGAAAGGCCGGGGAGAATAAGCAAAGTCAGTAGAATTCATCGTCTGGGGATCAGGAATGTGTGTACAAAGTTTCATAGCAATCCATCCTGTAGTTGTGGAGATATTTCATTCTTCGTTGAAGTGGTGGACTGACTGACAGGCAAGACAGACTAAATTTCAACATGTAATTATGTACTACTTCACAGTGTTAATGCTGCTGAAACAGCCCTTGTATATGTAAAATAGTCGTCCACAAAATTTTCACTTTGAACTAAATTTAGCTGTTGAGATGTCCAGACTTCTTTAGACCAGCAAAATACAAAATCAGTGGCTTCATCTTAGCAGTGCATGTCCTAAAAAAATAAGTGTCCATAATAATGTGCACACCGACTGAATTGTATATCATTAGTAGTTAAAGAATGAGGGGGGGGAAACAGGGTGATTTGAGGTTCAAGAGAGAGTCTGTAGCTTAAGGTCCTGTACCTTACAAACTGTTAAAACCTGAACAACATACCAGAGAATTTGAGGGTTTTTTTTCCACTTTGTGTGCGCCACAAAATGAGGAGTCATGTTCTTCATTCTCTCCTCAAGCTATTTTCTCTGGGTGCTCTATTTCACACCATTCTTTCCCTCAGCGTAAAGGGTGGCAAGGCAAGGTGACATTTGAAAAGTGCATTTCCCTCTCTGCTCCGTCAATCTGTTCTTTTTCCTTACAGACAGCCCCCTCCATCTGCACACTGCCACGGCATGCAACACACAAACTCTACACACACACAAACCTTCTCCCTGCTCACTGACAATGATGTGCCTGGTTACCACCGGGGCTGTGCGTGTGTTTGGTAGACCAGACTAAGCCCTCTGGACCCCTAAATGACACTCTGGCTGGCTGCTGTGTGACCCAAGGGCCCATTAAGAGTCAAAACCAACACCAGATCTGTCAGATACACCCCTGTGAGGAGCTGTTGGACATACTGTAACACTGTCACCTCGCAATGACAGGCTGTCAACACCTGTGTCAAGATGACCGATTAGCAGATTTAGTACCAAAACCATGTCCTCCCACAAGCTCTCACCTCTTTAGACTGATTAAAACAGGGCTGCAATCATTTATATTTCCTCTTATACAGACAGCAGGTCTGTTTATCTCCCTGCTGACAAAGTTTTCTTGCACGTTTGGAAGTTAATTGCTTGGCTCATTAGTGGTACGTGTGTTTCTGTCTTGGAGCAGCAGGGGATTTGATATTATCTTGTTATGGTGCAATGTTTTACAGTGAAAGTGGCGATCTCCCAACCTAGGGCATAAAATGGCCTGAGTGCTTTGGAAAGCCCTGTGTGATCTGTTCATTCCCCTCATTCATTTTTAATGCCCTTTGAAGATCGCTTGTTTTCCATCACAACCTCCATTTTGGCAGCGAGGTAAACAGATGGATACTGACAGTGAGCGAGCATCTCACAACAAGTGTCTTGCTCCGCCATATCTCCTCCTTGACAGAATACAGCAAGCCTTCACCCAGTTGGTTTTTTTTTTTTTTTTTTCCTGCGGGTAGCCAGTAAAATAAACACCAGACATTATAGGGATTTATGTAGCACAGAAATGGAAGAAAATACCAGTATGAAGTTGACAGCTTTTCTACTGCAGTCACAAATAAAGGGGCTCTGTTATGAGTTTGTTGCAGTTGCTGATTCCGACAGCTCACACTTTTATTGCTGCAGCTGCCTTTTATAAAAGGGACTTGTTCTTAATCTTAAATGTTTAATAACTTCACAGGAAACAACCTCCCTTCACTGTCTCTCTCTATGTTCCCTTTCTGCTTTACGTTTCAACTCTTTGTCACATATTAATACTTCTATTCATTCCTAAAATTCAGAGTAATTTGCTTGTCATATCGGTGTCATAATATAGCCTCTTTCCATCTTGTCAACAATCACTGCTGCAGCAAAGCTATTGACAAATTGCAATTATTGTGACTTGAAATGCACGCATAAACAACCAATTCATTAATCATTTTCTGCTGATGACTTTTGATCGGCGGAGAGAGATTGCGTTCAAGGACTTGTTGAAGGTCGCTGTGTGCAGATCTGTGATTGCTGTGTAAATTGATTATGGCAACACCTCCCTCCAAGGATGCTGTCAGAGAGCCAGGCAGATCCCAGCAGCGCTTCAAAGTCGAGGGCCACGTTTAAGAAAGGAGATATTGAACTTCACATTTATCAAAGGCAAACACACATGACATACAGTTTACATATAGTACATATATGCAACACATTACGTTATGCCAATACGGATGCAAACAAGTGTGCTTACCCACATCACCTTACTGTATGTTCAACTGGAAGAATGTAGTACTACAGTATCTAGTCACGCAGCAAATGTGTCTGACTTAGTTTAACATGTAAAATGTACAATTACAGTAGTAGTAAACTAATATTTTTAATATTTACATTGAATCAAATAACTGCATAATGTGAGAGGGTCAATAACTATACCAAAATCACAATGAAATAGCACCTACACTGTGCAGTTCTATGATGCTTTTTAAATTCATTTTAGCTCATTGTTTTATAGCACATTTACAGCCATTCTCAGCAAACAAGCACAATTAACCCACTTTGCAGTAGCTGCCCATCACCAATCAGCACAAAGTTTGCAAACTGTCCAGTGCAGAACGATGAACATCTAGCGAGAAGACCCAGATATTTTTCTCTGATGTTAAAAGAGTGAAAACTGAACTGAATTTGAGAGAAGGCCAGAATATAAACATTCCTCCATGTTGTTTTGTTTTCCAACACCTTAATCATGACAACTTCGTAAGGCCATTAATATGTATGCAATGACTAGTCAATTAATTGATTGGTCAATTGACAGACAACTAATCTCCAACTATTTTGGTTATTGATGAATCATTTTGAGTAATTTTTGAAGAAAGAGTCTCTGGTTCCAGCTTTTTGAAACAATGATTGCTATTTTTCACTATTTTCTGACATTTAGATATTTACACATATAGACCAAACAACTAATCAATTAATTTAGAAAATAATCGATAATAAAAAATTAAAAAAATGTTTTGATGTTTTTCTGCCAGCTAGTGGCCAAAAATCAATTAACTACAGCTTTAGTTATTTCATTCATTCAGCCTCTTACTGAGCAGTAGTGTATTTGCTTGGTTGTTCCAAGCATATTGAAATCTCTTTGTTCTGTTCTTTAACTAGTTCACTTCCTGGACTTTCTACCTGTTGATGGCCATAGTCTGCAGACACTGATGTGATGTTCTTTCCCAAAAAGAGGGAACATTGATGGATCACTGCAGTGTCCTGCTATCAGCCTCAGGACCACTCTGGCAAGGTGTACTCCGACGGTGTTGTGTCAGCCTCGGGCTACATTTGGAAGAAGAGACAAGATATAAAGAGGACATTGAAAATGGGAGGGATGTAACAGGCACAGGGATTGTGAAGATAGAAACGGAGATGCATCTTGAAAGAGAGAAGCGTTTAGAGGGACAACAAGAGCAACGGGTACAGAGGGAGGAAGAGAGAGAGAGCAGAGCCAGGTGAAGTTATGTTCAGTCTTCTGAGGAGGGATGCGGCTGTTTTGTAAGCTCCTACAAACTGAGGGTTATCTGTCTCCCCCAGCTGTGCCACCCAGCTGTCACACACTCCTGTGCTGCACTCTGTCCTGGCACCCTTGCACACAGCTCCCTCTGCCCACCATTATCTGCCTGTGTGTGTGGATTCTATTTGTCAGTCTTTACGCTAGCAGATTATTAGCATGAAAATGAGCAGGTTCAGGTTATTTATGCAGTGTGAGAGTGTCTCCACGCCCTTGGCTCCATCTATAAGACTGACTATCAGTCTAGCTAGCTAACAGCCTACTGTCCTCCCATGTTTGTCCTCATTTTAATTAATCAATTCAGCCTGTACACGAGGAAAGTTTTCTTTTCAAGGCAGTCTTGGAATCTCTCTACAGTCATTTCCCAGTGGAAGCCATGTGCCTCCTCTAGACACCAGACCAATCTGCGGTCCCCATCGCCGTTCTCACCACCCCAACCCCGCAGGGTAAGAGCCTCAATTACCCAGAGCCTATCACTGCAAACAGCCACTTTGCAGCCAACCACCTGTGACTCAGACTGTGGGAAGCTTTGGCTACAGCATGGCTGCGCGGGGGGAGAACAGCCAAAGCCTTGGGCTGGCCAGCCAACCATTGATTAAGGGAATCAGTATTGATTAAGGGTGCAGGGGACATCTGGAATGGACCAATTTATGTCCCCACATCAATTATTCAAATGGCTGCCGCTGAATTGGATTAGAGGACGATCTTTCTGCCATCGTTCCTACCCCTCTGCAATCTGTACCCTCTCAGCAAGCTGTCGTCACAAGTCTTTTGACTTGTCAGCCCTTTTGAAATACCTACTTTTAGTTCACCACATGGGCATTTACTGCACAGTGGCAGTCACTGTGCCTGGTTCAGATTTGCTCTGCTAAATAAAGCGCATTGGGACAATGCTAGGACAAGCTCCTTTTTAGCCCCCAATCACTGGCTAATGCCTATAGCCCACACTGTGTTGTCAGATTTGTTTCTCAGTTTGCCCTTCTGTCTCTGTGTTGACATCTTGAGGGCTTGAACGCAGTACAGAATGGCACAGGCTGCTAAAGTCTGGGCCAGAAGCTTATTCATATTCATAATGTTGTTGCTGGAGAAGCTGTGAAAACGTGCGCGGCTTTGTTCGTGAATGGTGTGTTTTGTTTTGGGTGGGTGTGGGGGGGTATTTGTGTTAATCTCTATGTGACTGTGTCTGGTGGGATTCTTCTTTGTGGATCATGCAGCAGTCAGTCCACAGAGATGGGCCAGCACAGAGACCAGCTGATGGGCTCCTGTCCATTGTAGACAGTCTAACATGGGGGGAATGAGTAGAGTGACTGAGCCAGGAACAAAAGCCCACAGGTGGCTGACGATGATAGAGAGCTGCCCTTTGTCTGCTGCCCCACCAGAGCAGCTCTCAGAAACACTGATTCCTCTGACAATGATTGATGAATGATTTTTTTCAGTTTTCAAATATGATCATAGACATTGTTTTATTCTGTACTAAACGGCAGAAATTTTGTCATTTCATTTTTATTTTTTATATATTCTATTCTACAACTTACTGCATGGCAGCAGTGATGCATTTGATATCCCTTTGTGTTTCATGGCGCTATTGCATCTGCTCTTAGCAATGAATAAGAAAAATTTTCAGACCGCTGTGAGTACGGAATGGCTTGATGTCTAATATTGTCATTCTATGATTGGATAAAAATCATAATACTAGAATAGCATACGAAAAGTTACTTTTGCCATCTTTAGCTACTGTTTCAATTAATGGAATAGTTCGAGAAATACACTTATTTGTTTTCTTGCCAAGTGTAAGATGAGAAGATCAGTACTCTCACTTTTATATGCTAAATATTAAGCTACTGCCTACAGCCCGTTAGCTTAGCTTAGCACATAGACAAAGTGTAAAAATGACAGAGGGTTATGCACCAGACTATTTTTTAGGCAGACACAGTAACTTCTTACAGTCTCGCTGGGAGGTTGCCAGGCAACCAATGACGACTCTAGGAAGTTACTGCGCCCTATGAACCTCAGCAAGAAGCGAATATTAGTATTTCTCAAAATGACAAACTATTCCTTTTAGCGTACACATGAGCTGAGAAGATGATTATTACATGATATTACTGGCATTTAAATTTTTAGTCTGTTTTTGTTGCGACCGACAAACGTATAGAACTGGTATGAAAATGCACCATCGAAAACAGTAGTTCCAAATGTGAAACCACAGGTAGGCTTTTGTAGGTTTGCTTTTGTTACATGTTTTTAATGTGGTAGTATAATTCATGGCTAAAGTGTGTTTTATGATGGTTTGTAACATGAGGAAGAGCAGTTAAGTGTACATCTGTCACAGTGTTGAGCCAAATCAATTACTCTCTGAAAAGCATTTCCTCTTCCTGTAGCTTAAGCACGTTTCCATGTTTATGAAGCAGGCGGATTGTTAGATTCCTACCTGTCTGTTGCACAGTTATAATCCATTATCAACAGGACGAACGTGCTGGACATGTAAGCCGACAATAAAGTAATAATAAATTCAATGTACTTCTCCACCAGATAATCAATTTACTGTGTTGTATAGGCTCACACAGCTTTGGTAATTCGTGTTTCGGTGAGAGCATATGGTACTGGAGCCCGGGGAGCAAATGTGCAATTTAGAACGAATTGCATGGTTGTTATTGATTAGGAGTCGAAATGGGGGAGAAGATTTGTGGAGCCCATAAAGGAGAGACTTCAGAGCATGTAGAGTGTGTGTGTTTGTGTTTGTGTGTGGGCAGAAGCAGGGTTGTGTAAGATCAGTGGCAATTTTTAGCATAACAGGATGTGTCTAGACTCTGTAGTGTGCAGCTGATTTATCAGGTGCTGGTGGTGGTGGTGGTCAGGGAGTTGCAGTTGGAGAAGAAGAAGAAGAATCATGTATCAAAAACACATTTGAGCATAAACAGAGCTCATCGTTTTAGACAGTTTCTCCTAATATTAGCTTCTCATGCCGTAAGCTGACTGATCACACGCTGGGTTGTACTCACTGATTTAACTAACACACACTTACACACCCTGTCCCAACTTGAAGGTTACTTCAGCGTTCAAAGTCTTTGTTGTGAAACCTTTTGACGGACTCAGACTTGTCTTCATTCTCCATCTGTACTGTTTAGGGTGTTCCTGGCTTTAACATTGAGTCTGTCTGATTTCTTTCCCACTCTCTCCCTGCTGCCGCCAGCAACACAAATGTTTACCAAGACAGAGCAGACGGAGGAGAATGGACTAATATCGGTAATTGCTCCCATCTGCTCGTGTGCAGTTGTCAATATCTCTGAGTCCACTGCTGAAATTAGACCCGTCAACCAGCGTCCAGGCTGCACTCCTATCATCAATTCATCTGTCCTGCCAGTCAGGCAGTCGACAAAGTAGCCAGTTATCCACATGACAGGGAGCCACACCAGAAACCTCACTCCAAAAGTCCAAATCACAGTCAATACCCAGATGCTCTAATAACTATGTTTGGCGAGGAAAGAGATCGGATGGATTATAAAAATTATTTTTGGCAGTATGTTATAGCAAAAACCAAAACATTTTAACTCAATTTTTCATAGTTATTGCAGCTGCTGAACTGACTGTCATAGTGTTACAGAGTCATTAAAAAACACTAATAGCTTGCAAACACTCTGTAGTGTGAACCGTGAAAGATGAGTGAACTTTAAGATGCAACCTTTTGAAAAATAAAAAGCGCAAAGGAGAAAAGATGATGAAAAAGGTTTAAGCTCTTAGCATCTTGTACGGTTTGACACCTCTAAGTCTCACATAAAAACCACTTCTTTCCTTCTGCACTCTTTATGCTCCAAAGCCAGTGAGTGTTAGAGATACATCACAGGCAGGAGACAGGCTGGCACCATTAGCCAGGCCAAACCATTACTAAGCTTGAAGTGTTTTTATACCTCAAGATAACCGAGCTGTATGTGCCATCATTGTAAATGATGGACATGTAATGTTCTCTGCAGTCTCCATATGTCAGTACGCCATTATGTGCTCAGCATTCCACTTACAATTCTTTAACATTTGTTTCCTTGTGTTTTTCTCCAACATTACAGTAGTTTTCCTTCTTGGACCTGTTAGCCAAGCGTGTCTTTCTTTGTGAAAGAACTGACACAGCAGCTGATAGAGTGATATTAATCTTTTGAATTGCTCTGTTGACAGTAAATCTAATAGTCTCTTGTCTTGAAGATAAGTCTTTTAAGCTGAGGTGGTCAGGGGATGAATATGGGTTCAAGTCCCCAAAGCAGCAGGTTCAGCCGTATTGATTATCCAGTCCTGTAACCCTGCATGCCCTCTAACACTGATTGCCTCAAACTTCTCTCTTTTTCTCCTTATGTGTCCATCACTCTATCTCTATGTGGACAGACCATAATCTTTTTTTTTTTTTTTTCTCCATGGCCACATCACATCAGTGTGTGTGTGTGTGTGTGTGTGGATGCAATGGCAGGGTGGGGGTTTAGGGTGAAAGGGCTGCGGTGATCATGGGAGTGTGGAAAACCACCCCCGGTGCAAAGCAATCATAGCCGGCTCTCTATCATCCTGCCCCCTTCGCTACCTCCATCCAACCTCTCTCAACCCATCACCCCTCAGAGTTGCCTCTCTCCTCCCTTCCATTATTCCCAGCTCTCTAGTCAGAAAATTAGGGTGACACTTGGCGGCCCTCCCTCTTCTCTCCACCTCTCTCTCTCTTCTCCCACCACCTTCCCTCTTTCTATTTCTCACCCATTACTCCCAGTTCACTGGTTGGTATATGGAGGGTGACACTGGGCCAATTCAATCTTGCCTCCCCATCAACCGCTCTGCTTGTCGTAGTGCTGCAGCCTCCCGTCTACGGGCATACCCCTTCAGTGGGTCGTCACTCTGTTTTCTACACTTCACACATCCCCTGCCCTTCTCTGCTACACAGAACTTTCTATTTCCTCGTCTGTCATTCCTGTTTTCCATTTACTTGTCTTCTTTTAGCGTACCTCTGACTTTTAAAGTCATTTTTGTCACAGAGGAGGTATTTCAAGATGGCCTTGTTATATTAGGGTTCTGATATGGGTAAAAAATAATGCACAATGTTTTCTGTGGAAGCTGTGTTTGTGAGATAACTAACCCGATGAGCCATTCGACAAAAAAACTGATGTATGATGTTGAATAATGCAGATTGTATAGTAAAATAAAGCAGTTACGTATTCACTGCAGTATTAGCAGAACTACAGCTACAGCTTTGTAGACTGACGTGTGCTTAGAGGCACGCTTTCCCTCTTTGATTTCCTGAATAGCCTCAAGTCTTCTAGATTGGCTTCGAGTGGAAGAAGTTTACAGGTTCAACTAATCTTTCCCTAATTATTTTGGCAGCAGAAATGTGCTTTCCCTGCATTATAATGACAAGGGTTACACCACGTCAGGAAACACCTCTCATTAGACCAGACAAGCTTTTGTAACCTGCTTCTTGACAATATAAATAAGATCCATGGATTTACCCCTTGGAGCTTATTTTACCACAACTCAGATTAGGAGATAAGCAGCATTTGTATCACTTGGAGTAGTAATAGGCTGACTTAGAGTCAAACACAATGAGAGGTCCAGGCCCAGTGAGTCAGCCTTACTCATTAATGAGCAAATTCCCTATCAATCAGTTTCTAACTATCAAATCCAACTTGGATGATGGAATTGAAAAGTTGTAAATTTACATCTGGATGATGTACATTCAGCCTTTTCAGCAATGTGACATTTGTCTTTTCCTCACGAAGATGAGGACCAGAGTCGCATTACACTTTTCAAAACAACTTTTGCTGAAAAAAACACCAAAATAGTAGTGTTAGGAGCATAATGGACAATGGATACCAACACTTGCATAAACACATGTCTCTGTACAGTACATCTAATATCTACTGCTACTATCAGCTGGTTCACACAGACTGAACCAGTCAAGTGTTAGTCCAGTCATTGGTAGCTGATTTGTTGGCCTAGCTCTGTTCATTCTATTCCCACTGGCGAGGATGTTTGTTTTTGTTCTATCCAATATGAAATGGCTTTGTCATTGGGTAGGGAAGCTGCTCTGTAAGCCAAAATAAACCACGGTTTACTGTGTTGACAATATTTGACTGAATTGGATGTTACCAGTATGTGCTAGGTTTTATCCCTGCTCTTAAAGGTAGGCTTTAAAGTACTATTGCTGATTTACTATTTGTGCACTCGGAGTATGACTTCCCCTCTGTAAAGATTTATTCAAAACCTTAGTTTCTTTATGCCAGTGCTGTGAATAATTAGACCATATGCTTTGAATTAATTAGAAAAAAATCATAATTTTAGTACTTAAAGTCTGAAATGATTTGGGTCATTCTGCATCTTTCTAAAAATCACAGAGGATTTTCTTTTCATGGTAGAGGTCTTATCCTGCTACTATATACAGTTCAGTATTTGTTATTGTGTCTGACATGCATTCAGTCGACAACACAAAGAATAATTAGAAATCCCAGAGTACAATGGAAATGGCTCTTTGTTATGCATCTCTGCACATCTGTGTGTAGATATTCTTTTGTTGCTCTGTCTGGCACCAGACAGTGGGAGACCTGAGTTGCCCGCAACATCCCTGAACACCCAGCCTGGCTAGCATAGCACCTGTCACTAGGATGGAAAGGAAAATTAGGGCCATTAGCTGAGACACAGTCTAGCCTCTAGAATTCAAAGCTTTTATCGTGTTTTATCTGTCAGTGGTTATTGCTGGGTATGGAGTTGTATGTACATACATTAGCTTATGGCTTGGACTGGTGTTAGTCAGAAAGTATGGCCACAATATTTAATTTAAAGCCACTTTACTGCCATGGCACACACACACACACGTCGTCAGATTGTACCTGATCTCAGGACTGTGTGGTGAAATACAGAATATGCTTGACTGACATCTCCCCAAGTCTCCTGTGTTAGTTTTGTTTCACCTGTTAGGGCAGACAACAACTTACTCGTGGTGGCTTTTCTCTGAATTTCTCAGTGGATTTTGGTGATTTCAGCAAACTGTTGGCATCGCTCCACTCCCAGTCAGTCCTCGAGGTTAACTGGACCTTTAAATATTTATCACCAAGTGTTCATCTTGCAGTAGGCCTTGTGTTTCCCAGTGGAGTAAGACGTTTGTCAAAGGCTAAATTTGGCCCACAGTGCTTATATATTCAGACCATGATATTTCCTATTACTGTATATTTTCCAAATTAAACCTTTTATTGTCAATGACAGTACAATTCAAATGTAGCTGTTGTCAATTAGCCTCCAACAAGACTACTGTTTGCAAACCAACACAAAAGAACAAAAACAATCATGAAATGCTTGGTTTCATAATAAAGTTTATTCTATATTACAAATAGTATTTTGTTCTTGACTGCAAAATAGGAATGCATTATATTTACATACACAGGTATACAATTAATTATAACAAAGTTAGAGAAGCTCGCCTTATATCCCCCAGGTTTCGTTTTTATCTCTTGATAAGATACTCTTTATCTTTCAAATATGGTCTAGTAAAAGTCTTTTCTAGCATGTTTCTGTAACACCTGCTATAACACTGAGCTAGGAGGACATTTTTAGTTCCTACAAAACGTTTGAAGGTGGAAACTTTATCTGTGCTCTTGGCAACACGAGGTGGCTACTAGCAGACAACCTTTGTTGCAGGGGAAGGGACGGGGCACGGAGAAATGAAAGACAGGATGTTGCACTGGGGGGCAGATTCACAATGACAGTCCAGGACTGAGGGGAAACTTTTGGTATCTAAACACAGTTTACTTCAGCTACATGAATGAAAGAAGTTAATTTTTATTGTCTAAAGGTGTTTCAGTCGTATTTCCTAAAATATCAATGCTAGCTTTACATGGATTAACCATTAATTTGTGAAATTAATCCCTATTCCCCTCATCTTCCAATATCAAATATGAATGTGTTTGATATGTTTACTACATAACAAGTCCAGCAAACACCTTGTGAATGTACCCCTCCAAGTTGAAACAACAGACATTCATCATACTGTATACCTGCAGACAGTAATTAATGGACAATGACTTGGATATCTCACAAACATTTGACATAAGGGCTAAGAAACAGTCACCTGCCAAACTCAGTCTACTATCAGCCTTTTGTGCCCCTCCTGTAAGAATATTATCTCTAGGATAAAGCACATTTATACATAGTTTCTTCCAGGTGTTTTGGAAGGGAAATTGAAAGGGATAGTAACATCTGGATTTAGTGACATACATGGTGGCAAACTGATGCAGTCTTCTGTTGCTTTTTAAGAAATGAACATTTGTTGAACCAGATCTATTTGTTTTAATAAATGCCCCTCTTTTGTTATTTGAAAAGAGGGCTTCATCACTAAAAATGTTTCTTTTCTGTTCTGGGCTCAACTGATGGAGAAAAATATTTCAGCAATTATGATTTTTAAAAAAAAAGATGACATTTTCTACTAATGAAGTAGAAAACTCTAAAACAAGATGTAATAGCAGCAAAGACAGAGCAAGACTCTACTTGCATCTTCTGTGTACCAAAACTAAAACCACAGAGGAGACACAGCTGTCACAAAACACTGATGGGCTGTAACGGAGGACACTGTAAAC
This sequence comes from Thunnus maccoyii, assembly GCF_910596095.1. NCBI lineage: Eukaryota > Metazoa > Chordata > Actinopteri > Scombriformes > Scombridae > Thunnus > Thunnus maccoyii. The sequence goes on from NC_056555.1 coordinate 14,223,838, forward strand.
AGGACAAGAAGGATGGTCATACAGTAGAAATTAAAAATGGTCATCTTGTTGTTCTGTGTGGGATCCATAATCTTAAAATGAACAGTTGGCTTGTAAATGACTTAAAGTCCCTAGCAGTAGTAGTAGAAGTACATAAATATCTTTGAGCAAGACAGTTCCATTTCATACCATCCAAATAGGTCAACATGCAAGGGTATATAATATCTGTGTTTATTTAGCATCTAACACTTCACAAAAACCATGGGCATGAGGTTCTGCAGTAGGGTTTGAACTGGATAAAGGTTCCACCTTAAACGAAAGTTATAGTTTTTATTACATCAACAATCCACTTTTCCCATCTCGATTCTTCCAAGCAAAAGAAAGATAAAAGAACACATCCACATCATCATTGCAAGGCTTAATTTTCTTATTTTTCATTTTTTTTTAAATAAGTTTCTTAAATTGTTTACGTTTTACATGCGCTTAAAAAGCCAATAAAGGACCCAAGGTGGACCTAGGGCGGTCTTCACACATTCACATCACCACATGGGGCACGTTGTCAAGGCAAAAGAAAGGGCAGAGGTCAAAAGGTACGGAGGGTGCCTCCATCATCTCTCTTTCAATCGCTCTCTCCCATAGTGGGGGTTCACATCCAACAAGTCTTATCTACTTTTAATGTCTATCATTTTCTGTTTATCCTGCTGTGATGCTCACTTCTTCTGTTCCTGCTCCGCTTTATTAGATTTTTTTTTTTTTTTCTTTTTTTGAGGCATGGAGAAGGCCGCCCCCTGCCGCCACTGAGGACAACTACACTAATACAGACAAGCGCGCCTCAACAGTTACACACTCAAGAGTTGGGGTTTTGCCGTATGCAACTAGCTACCATCTCCAACGCTTGTGCAAAACAGAAAAGAAAACTGGCTAGTCAGGAGCCGGACACAAGGGTGAACGGTGTGCCGAGAACTGGAGAAACCCGGGGCGATGGAAAGAGAAAGGAGGATCACATCACCTCGCCCACACAGCCTCTCACCTCGACACACTGAGGTCAGAAAAATCACACAGGTTTCTTAAAGTTCCAGACACAATATTTTTTTTGTCCAAGAAGTGGTTGTCTTTTACATATAGTCCATTTTTTGTCAGTTCCTCAGTGGCACTTTACAAATACATTTTTGACCGTTTTGAAAATTTCAAGCTCCTTTGGTTTTTGGCTGACCAACTAAGTCCATCTTGTTTGATTTCTCCACACAAAAGTCTTTAAATAAGAACATCCTGGGAAAGAAGTGCTACTCTCTCTCAACTGAGCCCCTTTAGGTAGCAGTCAGCCGTCTCTGGCTACACTGTATTGAATCGTTCCTCTTATTTTTAATGAGCAAGCAGTTTCTTACCCAGTACATTTCAGTCAGCTCTTCCCTTTCCCTCCTCCAGGGTTGGCGTAGATATCTGGGCAGTCAGGATCTTGGGCAGCTGCTGATTGTGTATGTATCTGTGCGTGTGTGTGTGTGTGTGTGTGTCTGTGTGTGTGCTTTGATAGACCATCGCCGTGGCGACACAAGATTGGAAGTGGCAAGAGCCAGACAAAGACTGCTCCTGGTGTTGGATTAGCAGTCAAAACACTGTCGTCCAGAGTTGGTTGTGTGCTTCTTATAGAGGATCCAACTTAGGTCGGGGCCTCCAGGGTTTTGTCTAATAGTTTAATTTGCAGTAGCCACATAAGCCAGATGGAAGCAGAAATCATGAGCATTTTCTTTTAAGTAAATGTACGCTGGGCAGGAAAAATGTGCGAATGTTGCAAAGGGCTATAGGTTGGGGATGCTCTGGTTTGTAAAGTTTAAGTGTCAGTCAAGTTTCAATAAAGGAAAAGTTCAGAGAAGCACTAATCCTTCCCTACTCCCATCAGTCTTTATCTTAAATACAACTCCAGCTACATTGAACACAAGAACATTCTAGGTTTGCCTGGACTCACCCCAAATTTCGCAGATATGTATGCTTCGCTTGTAGGTACAGTGTAAACTTGGCAAACCACCCTTGCATTAATTTTCTTCAGAGGTGTTCATTTGGCTTGCAGTCATCATTTTTGATATTTCCTCTTGATTCCGTATATTGAATATAGAACTACAATAAATTGGACTCTAGAGATGGTTTTATTTTATCTATCCTATTTTGAAAAAAGTTCTCAACAAAATGGACTCCCAACATTATGGTTTTTAGTGTAAATTCTTGAAGGCAACATAAAAATGTTTTTTTCCCATCTTTTCTTCCAACAGGGGGACTGAAGTATGCCAATATGGCCAGCTTTCAAGCAATCACCCCTTGAAGCTCTCCCTGTGGTGAAGCTGAAGGATCCCCTGCATTGCACTGTGGGAGACGCCAACCTCAGCTCTGAACCACCCTTCAGATATTCAGGTAAACTAGTCTATGCAGCAGAGTGGATGAGGAAAACAAAATATTTCTTGGGGAAGAGGAAGCAGAAAAAAGGTCAAGGAAGAAGTCATCATCTTTGAAAGGCGGAGGGAGGAAGTCACATGATGAAAAAGATGGGGACAGGTCTTCGCTCAGGCACGGCTCGGTTTCTGACGGGGTCTCTTCCCAGTGCGCCCTGGGAAGTGCGGTCCTCAGCTCTCCAGACTCATGAAGGCCACCACCTGCTCCAGCTTGAAGGCCAGCCTCTGTTTCCTGGCTCCATCGTCCTGCTCCAGTGCACACACAATCTGCCAGCAGGACATTGAGGTAAACACAGATACACAAAGACATTACTGGAAGTAGTAAACACAACAAAACTACTATCAATTTCAGTTCTGATATATGATCATTACTATGTAGCATAATAACAGCATCCTGCAGTGTGTTTTGTATTTGCTCACTCATTTCAATATTTCCTGTAGACAATATCTACTATAGTAAATGCAGCATTCTAAAGACATGTTGTATCACTGCTGGGTGTACTGACAACTCATATATGCCAACCCTAAAAACAGCTAAAGCAATACTCTACTGAAACATATCCTTTTAGCGTCAGATACGCACTCCATGTAGTCTTAAAAGGTGGCTCTGAGGTGGGTGTAGCTTCCTCCTTTGGAGGACAGCAGCTATTGACAGCTTGAATTCATAGCAGTTAGCAAGGACACTCAGTTTCTTCACTATGTGACTAAATGCGCTTTCTGTCACTCTAGTGAATGTTGGAATCCACCGTAACTGTTGTGAATCCAAGCAGACTACAACTGCCGTCCTTCACCAAGGAGTATGTTACAAACATTTGAGAGCCACCTTTCATGCCTACAGGGGATGGGTATTTCAAGAGTGAAAGAAAACTGTCCTTTTGCCAGTCCCCACAGTTCAACAAACGGGCTGACCCTCTGATAAGTGAAGCATGTTGGGCCTTACGCAGCATGAGAGAATTTGAAACACTATGCAGGGCAGGAAAAACTAAATCAACCTCCACACCTCCTGTTCACTGACCATTGAAAGATCTTTGTGATGGAGAACAAAATCTACAGTCCCCTGTCTGTGCAAAAATGTATTTAAAAGTATATCTGAAGCTTCAGCTGTCCAAATTAATCAAGTCAATATCTTTCAAAGTTATTCTTTTTAGGGCCAAACTCCCTCCTTTGGTAACTATCTTTCCTCTGCAGCTGAACAAGAAAACACTGTCCATCAAGACACAAAGAGGTAAAGAGACTAACTGTGGAAGATATACACTTTATTTGACTTACTTAAATGGCTTAATCCTCAGATAAACCTTTAAATACATTATTGCTCAAAACGAGGACTCTGGATTTTGTCCCCTGTAAGCACATTTGGAGGGGATCCTCTGTCAGTATGAGCAGGAGGAATAATTACAGTAAGAAAAACTGAACCTGTCCATTTAATATTCTCCAGTATCAGGTTTCTATCAATAACTTTAAATGTGACAATGCAATTTAAGTATTTTGTTATTCTATCTTTATTATGTAAAGCACAATAACAAATGTTATAATGTATTATTTGCTAAATTGATAAAAATGTAGGAAATAGGTGTTGTCTAGACATGTACTGTACCTGAGCCAAAGTAGTACATACCTCCTCAGTGTATTTGCCCACATAGGAATAAATCTCACTGAGAGAGCTCATGGTATTGAACTCATTCATGTGCATCCGTGACTGTTCTGCCAAGTAGGCGTTCATGTCCTGGTCGCTGATCGCTGGCATCTTATTAATGTCTGAGTAGTACCTATTGAAAAACAGGGGGAGGTAAAACAAAGCAAACACTTGTTAGGAATATGTTTACTGCTGAGAACATTGTTAGAAAAACTGTAAATGATTTGGGAAACAGAATACACCCAGTGCTGTGTTTTAATGTAGACAGTGCTGCCTTTTCCTCAGAGCTTATTTACTCCTTGCAGTTCTTTGAAGTTATTTAATGCATGTAGTAAAGAGGCAACAAGTGGGTTGTATAGTAACATGACTGAAATGGAGTCATAGAAGACACTGACAGGACTGGGATTTCAACCTTGAGCACTACAACACAACACATACACACACATTGCAATGAGGTAAAGGCAATCAGTCACTGTCAGCAGCAGCTGTGTTGCCCCCATCAACTATGTTAATTAAAGCTGGTTATTTACATATTAAAATCCTGTAGCCCCAGCCACTCGAGAGGATGAGAGAGAGAGTATTTGTCAGGAAGCAAATCTTCAGAGCAAACTGACTAAAGGAAAGGCAGGTGGGTGTTGCTCATAGCCTTTGCACAGAGGTCACACACACATCAACACCTGCTCAGTGCTGGAAGGCAGTTGTAGGGAGCTGCTAGCAGGGGATTGTTAGTGTAGGGACCAGGTGTGCTTGTTTACAGAAAAAAGTTTTTATAAAAAAAAAAAAACAGCTAAAATTCAATGCTTTGAAAAAGTGGTGTGAGGTTGTTTTCAGTCTCATTTCCAAATTTAGTTAGCCCAAAACATGTTAAACTTTTCTTGACTGTTTCTTTTGAAAAAATAATGAACTTTGACAGTTATTTTTCTTTCAAATAATGCACATAATTATACTGTAAGTGCTGCCACAATGCATCTGAGCCAATGTTAGAATGCATCTGGCATAGACAAGACACTACACTTCACTATAATACCAAAACAAATCTTTGTGAATGCAGGATCTTCATGGAAAGACTGCCGTTAGGGTATTTTGAAATACTATTTTAAGACCTAGTACTGATTTAATATATTATGCTTTTAATTTAAACAAAGGGCCATAAAACGTTAGATTTGCAAATGTACTGATCCATATGGAAACACTCTTGTAAACAAATAATGTTATGACAGCCGTGATGGATTTGTCATTGTCTGGAGACCATCAACTCACACATCAAATTGGAAGCAAGTGTCAATATCTCAAAAGCTCGCTTCACTTCACATTCCCAAATTAACAACATTAACATAATGTTGCAAGTTAAAAGCTCTGTGGGATATCATGGCTCTGTCCAACTGCACCAGCCCTAAATAAGTCTATAAAAAAAACTGACTCAAACTGTTAAATATGCATATTTGTGCAGTTGTTGACTTACATCATTTGTCAGCATTTCATATGGTTATCTTTGTAGACAGCATTGTAAAAACTCATTGATTACATGTGTTATGTTTCTACAGAGATGTAAAGAAAAGTAGATTTCCCTTCTTAAACATATTTCCATTAGACTGCGCACCAGGTAAGGACGTCCTATCTTTATAATTAAACTGAAGCATGAAGGAGAGAGAGAAGGGTACCTCTACAGTGTTCACTTTCTATTCTTCCCCTTTCCAGCCTTGGTTAATAGCTGCTGCATTCTGCTTTTTAAATCCTCTCTATGGCATGACCCTGACTTTGGCATGGTTGGACAGCAGAGTCAAGCAGCACTAGATCCACTCTTACTCAGTCATTACTGTATCTCTGAGGCTTTTCTAACTGGATAACACAGTTCCACTGGAGGGTATTCGCTAATGACAGTGGAATGTTGCATTGTTAAAGCAGTTTAAAAAAAAAAAAAAAAGGTTGGCAATTTTCTATATTTTTCTTGTTTTCAACAAATCTCATGTGCAGAGCCAAACCAACAATGACCTCATCCTACTTACAAGTATGTGTGTGTGTATCCAAAGCCTGATATATCTTATCCCCCTGTGCCGTAGACCTCCGTTGTCCAGAGAGTATTAAAAATATGTCAGTGAGCCACACGTTGCACTGGGTGACATGTTCATTCACCCGAAAGGCAATTGTTACGGTACTTTGTTTAGAGATGGTTCCAAAGACTAATAACAGCGCTCACATTTTCAGTCTCAGAGAAGTTCCTTGTAAAGCATACACCATTGTGCATACACAGGAATGTGGTTCCGTTTACAGCTTCGCTAGCTCGTGCTACATATCACAACCTCTTAACACTATATTAAAGTTATTTAAATTTACAATCTAGCGCTGTAAACAGAACCGCATTCCCATGCATGTGCAATGGCGTCTGTCATACAAGAAAATGCTCTGAGACTAAAAATATGATTGCTGTTGTTAGTCTTTAGAGCTGATTCTAAACAAACTATGATAACCATTGTCTTTGGTGCGAAGGAATATGTCACCCAATGCAGCAGACTGGTGTGGCTCATCGGCATGTTTTTAATAGTTTTTGGACAGTAACGGAGGTGTACGGCACAGGAGGAACATGATCAGGCTTTGGTTATACACACAATACTTTTAAGTAGATCATACCTGAGATTTGTTGACAATTAAGAAAAATAAAGAAAATCACTAGCCTTATCCTTTAACACAACATTTGCTGAAAATCCCAGAGCATACATATTTCGTCTTTAGGATCAGCATGTGTGCAGTGTTATCTGCTCAAACCCTGAGAAGGCTTTAAAGAATAACTAAACATTCTGCCTGTACTGCCACCTACAGTAGCAGTTGCTGCACGGTCTGCCCACACAAATCATTTTTATGCTTACAGTAGCCAAACATTTCTTTGTATGAATCAGCAAAGGACCCTCACAATTTCCTCACACATGTGTATGAGAGACCTCAGACACACACAGGACTAATGAGTACAGTCCTGAGCCTGAAGCTTCTCATTTGGTTCCCCCCATTCAAGCAGCGCACATACATTCTCGTCCTGAGGCTCACCTAGCGCCAAAGCTACCAACACATAAATACTCTGAACCGCTTCACAGTACCCCATCTTTTATTCAGAACCTTTTCGCCTCCCCTGCTGACAAATAAATTTAATAAAACTCTCATTTTAACAAATTACTGCCTGCTACTTTCAAAAATTCTCTCTCTTTTTTCACACACACTACACTCTTCCAACACACTGACTTTTCTGGACTGTAGATCTCTTGCCCTGGGCGCTCCCATCCATTCCCACTGTGTTATAATTTGGATTGTGTTTCATGGCCCATAGATCACAGTGCCACAATCGTATTGTGTGTGTGTTGAAATGAAACATGGCTAATGCAGGTTTTCTGATAGTTTTCGCTCACATAAGAGCCCCAGTGTTTGATCTGTGCATGTGTACTTTTTATAGGCAGCTCACCTCTCCACCCAGCTCTTGTAGCTGGGGATGTCCTTGGCATAAAGCAGCTTGTTAGAGGGTGAGTCCTTCCCAAGGCGGTGTTCTGAGGTGGAGCAGGAGTCCATGAAGGTCTGGGCCACCACAGACAGACAGGCATCTGTGATGCTGCTCTTATGGATGTCAAACACAAACTGGGGGTTCTTGATCACATTCACCCAAAAACGCAGAGGTAGGCTGCAGGGAGGTGGACAAAAAGAACAAAGCTGATGAGTTGCAAACTAATTTAGATTACACAAAATTTTACTTTGTCATTTGTTAACAAGAAAGTCTGAGACCTAATGAGACAAAAAAAAATTAATGAGACATTTTTTGTATGTTAATACTTTATTGTGCTGTGTTAGGCTTCATGTCATTAAAATGACTTTTGCATGAATTGTTCATCTGTTTGCATGGCTATTTGAGCTTTCTGTAACTGAGATGGAACTGAACAAAGAGTGTAAAGTAAAACAACAGTATGTGTCCGGTTGAACAGCTCTGAGATTTAGTCCCTAAATGGCATTTTTATATTTGCAACAGCCAGCCAGGCAATAGACATGGACATATTATGCACCAGAAGGGGGATGAGGATTCATTCACTTTGCACTGCTAGTACACGGGCCCCGCTGTTGCTGATGTGCTCTGTTTGATGTTTGTGCTCAATTCAATAAAGCCTTTATCTTTAAAACCAGGTGGTGGCTGGCTCTCATTTTTTCCAGCAGTGTCCAGGGGTCCTTGCTGGGGGCCGCACAGTGACACAGTTCATATTGCCTTGTTCGTGCAAGTGGGTCCTATTTTGCGCCTGTCCAGAATAATAAAAATATACAAGTCTGTTTACTTGCTTGGCTTGTTTCTGCCAAAATGAATAGATATAGGGCCAGCTTTATCGGTGCTCTGCATTGAAAGGGCTCAGGTGGTATTAAGAAAGAGCTGAGTGTTACTTGGATCTCTGTATCTTTACTATTCTCTGGGCTATGCGCTTGTAGCTGACGTAGCAAAAATCAAACAGAAAAGACACTGTGGTCTGGCCTGCATAAGCATTTGTATGTGTGGCACAATATCAAAGGATGAGGGGGAAAAAAACAATAAAAAATGAAATGCAATCATTTAAATACCAGCAGTGCTCCCCTACAATCCCACTAAGCATTTATCCTAGCACAACCACCCACAACCACAAAGCCATTCACATGTACAATCTAACAAAAGAGGATTTGGAATCAGAGGAAGGAAAAACTCTGCATTATGACTTCAAAATTAATCTAAGCAAAGAATCTAGTGGGATTAGGTGCAGGGATCAAAGGGATATTAACACCACTGCTGTGCTGCCTTCATTGTTGACAGTCTGCCCCAGCTGCCCTGTGCTTTGAGGTATGTGCTGTTTCAATGAGGCAATAGATGGTACAATGATGAGGTTCTCCACATGATTTTTGTGTGTTAAAAATGACCACCATAATAACATCTACATATCTATTGTGTTGAAATTGGGCAAAGCACAGAATTTTCTGCAACTAACTCACGCTGAGTTGTGATAGGAATCTGAAGGATGGCCATGATCGGTCCTTTTGGTCAGGGATTAGGTTAAATATCAGCTGCCAAGATCAAGGACATCTCTTATCCTGGAGGAATTAGGCTGGCAGACTCGGAAAAAGCCCTTTTATTAAAAGACCCCTCTGTCCATCGATTTAGCACTACAAAGTGCAGTCAATTCAAACTGATTTAAGAAAAGTATGTGGTATAGTAAGAAAGCAGCAGGTTTACTCACTACTCTAATAGGAAACACTTGTTAATATTAGAAATTGTTCCTACAGTAGCTTTATTAACTTCACTCACTAGTGTTTAGTGCATTTCCTGGTGCTCCAGGAGTACTAATGCAGTACTACAGTGATGGCCCATTTAAAATCAACTCTGCTAATCTTTCTCTCTCAAAGAAGAACCAGATTAACAATCAGTATTGACAAAACTATGTAATGTGTCTAGCAGCAAACCAAACATACTGTAAGCTCTGCTTAGTATCTACTGAGGCTGACTTTAAATATTTTGAGCAAGACCAACACTGCAAATGAAAACAATAACACATGTCCTTCACTGGCATGTCTGACCACCATTTGCAGTATGCACTGCTTGACACCTCTGGCAGAGAGAGCCTGTGAGCCTCTTAATCTGCAGTTGTGGGATGTTGTCTCACTCCTGCAGATGAGCCTGATGAAGTTGCTGGTCATTGGTGGGCAAAGGGTCACAGATGTTGTGATCCAGGTCATCCCATTCAAGGCATTACAACTCAGACAGGGAGCTGACCACACCTGACCTCTTTCATGCAGCAACCAAAGGTTTGAAGTAACAGCTTTATAAAGGTGACCTGACTGGGCAATGTTTCAACTGTACCTCAGTAGGCAAATAGGCATGACCTTTCATGTGAATGGCAAGTTTGCAATGTCTTACTGCAGAAGCTCTATGTCCGGACAAATTGAAAACCTTCTGTAAATGACACAATGTTTGACTTGAAAATTTGCTCAGTCCTAGTGATGCCATTTACAACTTGAGTGGGATGAAATTATGGCATTACTGCAGATAGGTGGTTATCTGCATGCAGACAAGAGGGGTTTGTGTGCCAGTTTTGCACCATAATTAAAATTCTGCATGTTGCAGCCCAACACAACAAACACGCAATACAGAGACACACACACATACCAAATACAGAAGAGTGAGGATGAGAGGAGACATTGACACACTGCTGCTAATCCAAAAGATACCATCTGGAGATGCTCTAGGAGCCAGTGACTCATACATATACACACTTACTGTACACGCATACAAATACACATTACAACTCTGTCAGACAATGCAGAAACATCTTAACAATTTAACTGAATTTAAACTTGCACAATCAAAATTCACAGACACAGTTCACTTCAAAAAGCTTGACATATATGCACAAATAGCTTGATGGACTAGGGGCATAGGCAGGTGTAGAGTTAGTAATCATATCCTCATTTTATCAGCATAAAGCTTCTATTGTTATTTTAAAAACAATTATTGGCTAGTGGGTCATATCATACCTACAAAGATGTAAATATGTAAGGGATACTTTATCAATATGGGTACTGGAGCAATATGGTCAATTGATAATCTAGCATAAGGCCTACATCAGGGAATGTACAGTAGAGCTCTGATGGTGGGGAAGCCCTGAATGGTAGTTGGGGGTAGCACTGGGGTGTAGGGGCCCTGGCTGCTGTGATGGGTTGAAGTTAATGGCGTGTATGATGATGATGGGCTGGGTACGTTTAATGGGACAGGGGGCCAGCATGGGAGGGGCACTGGTATTATTATTCTCTACCATCAGAAAAAATAAAGGCTTTTGTTGCAGCCAAGATTGCTGTCTTTTGAGACGATTAAAGGTTATGGGTAAGCACACAGTGAGAGGAGTAAAGACACAGGCATATGCGCATCCCACACAGAGAAGAGATCTGTGGTGGCATCAGCACAAACTGTTGTGTGCAATCTAAGTGGCTTTTTGTGAGGGTGTGTTATGATAAATTGCTATTCATTCACAGCCCTCTAGTGAGAGCCCATTCCATTAAAAGTCTAATGTAACAGCGGCCCGTTGCGCTCTCAGAAAACACTTAACACACACTGCAAATGGCCCAATAACACAGACGCAGAAAAGGACCAAAACTAGGACTGTAACGTAAATATTTCTCCCTCTTCTTCAGCCTCCCCCTTATCCATTCCTCCCTCCATTTCTCTATTTGTCCCTTGATGCACATCAATTTTATCCTCCCATCTTCATGGTGCTCCTGGGCCTAAGGCTGAGTGATGCATGCTGGGATCTTGGCAGAGGCCAGGAGGCTAATGAGATATTAGTGTGCGTTTAACTCCCACTGAGTTCACTTCCCTTTCTTCACCTTTTCATTTCCCTCCTCACCACATTCTGTTGGTTATTTAACCCCTACCAACCTCTTAAGGTGGGCTCACAGAGGTCAGTATGGTCTAAATTAATCAGCGGATATTAATTTAGAGGTGTACTTCCGTCACCTGGGAGCGTACATTTGTCACTATGGAGATTTCCACAGTGACAGGCGTTTTTTGGCCCAGTTATCCATGATAATAGATGGAGAGTCTTGGCAGCCAATTGGATTAGCCCCTTGTGGTTGGCTTTAATGAAGATTACATGCCCCTGTGGTTAATGGATATTAGGAAGGGAAGAGGCGTGTGGTGAAGCTTGGCACTGACACGGGGCAATATCAGGGCAATGCCACGTGAAATGTGCCAAAATAAACAAGAAAAAGCCACAAATAGAGCCAAAGGCACAACACTGGTGTAAAAGAAATGCAGCAAATGTTGGTCTGAGTATTTGTATATTCATATCTATGTTCAAGATTTTGGGTCTTAGAGGTGTGTTACATGTTCATGACCTGAAGCCACCTGTTTACACTATGCACATGTTTGAGTTTGCAGTCATGTGCAGATTCAAATTCAAAAACCACTCAACTCACCAGTTGCTCTTCCATGTGTGTCGAACATGCGGGTCATGGATGTTGTGTTTATCGGCCTGCTCGTCCAGGAAGTCGAACATGTATTTGATGGCCAGTGGCAGGGCGCTGCCTCGATGGGCCGTGCTGAAGATGGTCTCAAACAGGTCGTCCACAAACTTCTGTAACGTGCCCTGCAGAGGAGGATAAGGAGAGATAGAAAAAAGATTACACAAAGCCAGGATTTTTTTTGTTATTCACTCATAACTTGCATCTTAGAAGCTGGTTAATACAGCCTATACTAAACTTCAAGAAAAGCACTTTATATGGTACTGTAGTTTCCCAATGCTACAAAGGAAGTAAAGAAAACACAGGAAAACATTTTTAAACCAATAATAGTGACTTGTATGGGATTATAAAAATCTTTGAGTCCACAATTTCAGTACTTTGAGCCAGTATCCATATTGAACAGGGAACACCGAGCCAATGAACAAGATGAGATGAGACATCACTGTCTAATGGGTTTTGCAACATACCAATGCCTAATGCTGACAGAAAGACTGGCATAAACTTGTTTGAGTTTATGTGTTGTGCAGTGCATGTCAGTTTGTCCCCTAGCTACCATGTTTATATGTCTGACTTCTATCTGACAGACCTGGCCCTAAATCTGCTCGCAGCTTTGATGGGGGAAATTGTTATTTCATAGCTGACTTTTAATAATATCTGGGAACAGGAGGCGCATCTCCTAAGCCTCTTTGTGCTGCCGGATTAGCTCCCACACTGCACCATTGACCCTAATTTGATTTAATGTTGGCGACTTTAAGGAGGAGGAGGAGAAGAGAGGGGAGAGACAGAGAGTGAGAGAATCTAATCCTCTTGTAAAGAATGAGCTGATGGGATGCACGGGAAAAGGCGAGAGGAAGGATAGAAATGAAACGACAGAGGTTTCCTATCAGGAAAAGAGGCCATTGAGTGTGGCAGATGAGGTGTGTACAGGCACTGGCAAATAAAAATCCAATTTGGGTTGGAGTGGGTGACCAAATCACAGATTCAAGAGGTAGAAGAGAGTGGGAGGAGAGAATCCTGTTAGTCTGACAATCACGACTATAATTCTAATGTAGCCCTCATTCCCACCAGCTTATCAATGTTCTATGAAGATAGAATCACATATCTCTATATCAAGCCCACGTGCCTTCCAAGTGGCAGTCTGCATTATCTGGCAAGGGAATACCTAATGTTTTGCATGTACATGTGCATATGTGTGTAGATACCAAAACCCGTGTGTGCCTACAAGTGCTGAGGCTGTGACATTTTACGTCATCCTCTGTCTCAAAGGGGACTTCTGCATCAGCACTGTCATCATCACAGGGCTCTCTTGTTCCCTGGTGGAGCTGAAACTGTCAACACATCCCCCCACGACCATCTACCCTGTCATTAGACCGCACTCTAAACACAATGTGTCATCTGGATGTTTTGATGCCATCTGCCTCCTCAATGAAATGAGAGGAAAGCAAACAATCAGAACATTGGGGATAGTGGTGAAATAGAAATAGAGAGTTGAAGACGGAGACACGGCGAGGCACAGATGCACACACACTCTGGAGAGTACAAGTGAGGGGAGAAAACGCAATACTTCCCTGTGCCCCTCCACACATATGAACACGCCCTTGTACCCACACTCAGTCAGAGTGACACTGATGGAGCTAATATGAGAGACGTCAGCGGCGTTGCCAGGGAGAGGTATTTATTGGCAAGGTGAAAGCCAAACGCAGTCAATTACACTGCCTGTCTGCCCAGTCATTTCTCACCAAGAGAGATGGCCAGCCAAGATAAACTGGTTATTTCACAAAAACAATCCATCTGCAAAGATGATGTGCTGTCTGCAGTCAGAAGCCACCTTCCTGCACTCTGGAATGGGATAATGGCAGGGAAATAGAGCAGCTCACAGGGGCCGAGAGGTGACATGTGCTCATGTGTGTAGGTGTGTGAAGTGCAATACAGTATGTGTTGTGTGTATGTGACAGCTGCTCCATCTTACCCCCTACCTCTTATTCGGCAGTTTCCAGTCTGTTTATCTATTAGTTTCTTTCATATGTTGCTGTTTCTTTAGATGCAGTTATACCCATCTTGCCATAGTGAGTCTGCATCTTCTGATCATCTGATTTTGCTCATCTGCCTGCACATCTGCACATTACTAGTCCTTTGTTCTCCCAAGTATTAACAGGGGAAGTCTTCAGTTGATGGTTTGTCAAGTCCATGATTTGTGTTTTAACATTTGACAAAGGTCACAAAGTTTCACAAAGAAATAATTGATTATGTGGATTATTAGTTTTGTTAGACTGTGAATTGACTGCAATAATGACATACAGGTAGAGATGACAAAGATACATCTTGAACAGCAATATTACTAGAGGGATTACTTTGGGGTCACTATGTCACACACTCTTTAATGGACTTTGCCACTGTACACAGAATAGCATACAAGCGCAACACGCTGCTGCTTTTGACTGTGATTCATCGGGGGAAATTCTCCTGGACTCACGTTTGACATGCATATGTGTTAACATGGTTACCAAATGATTTGCACAATTATATACAATACATTGCTTATATAGATTGATTATTCTAAGATTGCTTCCTGAACAGTTCACAAAATACTGTGGTTGGTCCATTTGCATTCAGACTACAAACAAACCGCACCAGCATCAGCTTCAAAGCCGACCAAGACACACCTTTTCAATCAGTCTCAGTCTGGTTCATTCTAACTGAACCAAATAGAATTGATGTGAAAGCACTTTTAGACTCTTGCCACTGTGTATTTACATTTACATCCACAGAACTGCGCTTATGTTCTTTATGTGAAGTGCTAAACAAAGACAGACAGTGGATCAAAAAACAAATGTTTGTGAATCAATAAATTACGGCCTGAACATTCTCAGATCGTCCTTGACGGCTCTGTCTGTGTCTGATAGAATGGACGTCTTGATGAAAAAAGAGGGAGAAGGTGCTCTAGGACTGGATTGTTAATTTGCATTTAGCTGTTGGATCAAAGTCACATTTCCCTCCAAACCAAATTAACTCTTTTTTTCTTCTTCCTGGAGGCCATTGTCGCAGGCACATTCAAAGAAACTCATTTTATAGCCATTTCTATTTTGGTCTGATCTTTTTTTTTAATTTTATTATTACAGAAACACCTTCACTAGCTTCATGGGCCTTCTCTTTACCCTTTTTGATATGCTGCTGCATCAACGCAACAGTAATGAAAAGAGAAAACAAACAAAAATATCTATTTTCTCTTTTTCACCTGAGGGGATGGAAGAATACATTTGAATAATCTTTTCCACTGAGATGACTCATCCAAAGCAAACATGAATATTCAAATAAAGGAAGGCTTTACTGACTCATGGTAATACAGGTTGGAGGCTAAAGTAACCTTTTGGCCTTTCACCTGAACAACTGCCTCAAGACAAATACAATTACTCGCAGTTAAAAATGCACTGTTGGGATGGTGAGCTAAACTCTTGCTTTAGTTTTGAGCTGTTAAATCCCCTGCAAATGTTTCACATGTAAATAAATAGTAAATTTAGCCCAGGAAATAGTAAGATGAACCAGTACCAGCGAATTAATTAGCCTTAAATGCAAAATTTTCCAAAACACAGATGACTCACCTTGGTTGCCAGAAGTCGTGTCAGGTAGATTTCTGAGACCATTTTGCTGCCGCGGTCGCCCTCCTTCTGGTCTCCGTGCTCATGGTTCTTAACTAAGTGCCAAACCTTGACGCCGCTCTCCAGGTCAGGAGTGATCATAGGAGTACGGGATCGCAGGCTGTCAGGGCTTCCAGTGTACTTGATCATGTTCTCTGTGAGGAGCAACACGCATTAGTTCATGTAGCACCTACATAACTGATGTAAATCTAAAAAGGTCAGAAAACCAGTGGTTGTTTTTTTCCAGCATCATTTGTACTTCCATTAGTTTGTAACATCTTACTAGGATATATAATATGAATTTATCTCATTAACATTTATGTACTGTAAGCCTAAAATGTCTAAACTGTACACTGAAAACAACTGTATGCTGATTTTTTGGGGGAGCTGCTGCTTGCATCAGAAAAAGAAAAAGAAGATAAGAAATTCACAGAGGGGATGCTGAAGATACAAGACATTCAAAACAGAACAGAGTTTGAGGTAAAAAAGAAGAAAAGAAAGCTAACAAAAGCAACCATCACACTAAGGCATCACAAGTAAAGAAACAAACATCAAAAAGCACTAAAATTTAAGTCTGTTGCTTCACCAAAGAGGCAAGGAAAGCCTTAACCTGAATGTCACAGCTGCAAAATACAGTTTGTTGGCTTGTGGCTACCAATTTACAGGTCTGGGAGATTGGATATGAAACTTTTAGAAAGTGTGCATGGTTAATTTTTCATGGCTGCTTCTCCCAGGGACAAGACATGGCATCGCTGGCTGACACAAAATCGAACAGGTGTCAGACCAGATGAAATATGTATGGCCCACCCAATGGCTGGAGTGGCGATGACATTTCCAAACACATGGCTCAATGAATGTTTACACAGTGTGAAAAAAATTGATCAGTGGGTGCGGTTTAGAGAGAGGAGTGAAAAAAAAAAAAAGAGTGTTTTTCACAGTGACAGAAATCAATCTCTCCAGAGAGAAAAGCGGGAAGAGTGTACAGTGGAGAGAGTCTGGGGGGAAAAGAAGAGACAACTGGAGACATCAGATACAGAGGATGTGGATGTGTATATGTGTGTGTGTGTGTGTGTATTGATGGCTCAAATTTGATTACAGTACAATCAACTGAAAATGTTTGTCTGTCTCTCCTATGGGGCACTTCAGTGAGTAATATTTAACTGTAACTGTGTTATAAAACCTGTGTCAAGTTTTTGCTACAAGGCTGTCAATTTGGTATTACTTACTTATTACTACTTTTTTCAGGGACACTGGACAAGTGTAGCACTGATTGTGCTGTTTTTGAGGTTGTGTGTGTGCGCAGAGTTGATCTTAAATACATAAAGGGAGAAAGGGTAGTGCATTCATTTTGTGTTAATTATTTATTCAAGAAGTCAGAAAGCTGAAGGTGAAACAGAATCCAGGATACACAGGAGAGAAATATCTCAGATACTATTCTGATCCAGCTTCACACAGTGTTATTTTTTGTGGGTTTTTTTCTCCTTGTGGTTTTTGATGGAAACATTACATCAAAAGATCAAACACAAAGGTTTCTCTTTTCATTCTCTGACTCAACATGTTACACAGTGTTTGTCTTAATCTCTGTACTTTTTCTGCAACTTTCTCTCCTGCCCCACCCCCTCCCCCCACCCCCTCTCTCTCTCAGCAGCTATATTAAATTCAGCTTTGTCTCTGTCTGCACTATTTGGCCATTGTACTCAGGGAAAGTTCAAAGTCACTCTCAAGTATCACACCAGTTGTGAAGTGGATCACACTTGCGTTTGAAGCCAATCCCTTTAAAAAAAAAATTGTGGAGGGAGATATTCCTGGCATCCTCCCTCCCTTTTCTGTTGCGCCACTCACCTTGTCCTATCTGGTCTAATTTGGAGCCACGGAGGCGAGGTGAGTCCGTATGGAGATGAGGCGATGCTAATAATGTGGCAGCACATTTGATGTGTCTGAAGTGTTTGTGGCCAGTGAGGCTGGCCCTTTGATCAGCAACTAACTTGATGGTTTCTCAGGTTCAAGGAGACGCGGAGCAGACGGACAGGCGGAAAAAACACTGGCACATGTAAGGATGAGAGGACACACTTTGGAGTCTCAAGAGGCCATAACAACAGTGGAAAGAGTCTATTCTCTTGTTATGTTTTAGAAATCCTTTCAACTCTATATTGTGTCTTGTTTTTCTAGGTCTGTCACTGTTGTCCTGCAGGATCCTGTGGATACTCGTCACTCTCAAGTCCATTCTCAGGTGGGAACATCCACTGCTGCAGGATCAGTTCGTTTTTTTGCCTTTTCTCCAATACTACTTCTTCCTCCAATAATACTGTAGGCTAGTTTACTTTTGCT
The DNA here is from genome assembly GCF_910596095.1 of Thunnus maccoyii. Classification (NCBI taxonomy): domain Eukaryota; kingdom Metazoa; phylum Chordata; class Actinopteri; order Scombriformes; family Scombridae; genus Thunnus; species Thunnus maccoyii. Next base: position 14,241,855 of record NC_056555.1, read on the forward strand.
TGTGAGAATCATTATGAGTCAGTTCATGTGTCAGTATAACTGATTGACTATAGACACACCAATGGTGTAACCAAGAGTAGCCATTGAAATTAACTTGCTTGATCAATTGGTATCTAACAAAAAAAACGTCTTTGTTTTCACTCCATGTTAATATAAAATATAAACAGTTTTTGATTATGTTGTGTCTTTTGAAAGATATACATGTAGGTTCTACCAGTGTGCCCAGTCTTCGATCTGTGTAGCCTCTGACACAGAAACACCCCAAAACTTGATTTTACAGAAACAAGAAGGCTTACCATATTTACTTGCAGAAGTTCGAGACACAGTGGAGTTGTTTACTGAATTGTAGGCTGTAACTTGCTTGGGAACCAAGGCCATTACTGCATTATCAGGTACCTGCATAACACACAGACACACACATGTATTATGTAAATAACCTTCCACGAGAATTCAACCAAAAGCCTTTGGGCACAGTTTTTGATTTTCATTTGTGCAGAATTAAAACACGACCAATCAGAAAACCCATAAATCACTGTGTTAGTGTCAGTTTCTATATTTCCCTCCAACTACCCTGGTTCCATGAGGAAAAACAGAGAAGATCTTACTACCCTTATGTGCTCCACTCAGCCCACACATACATATGATGACTGACAGGGGGAGGGAGAGTTTAGCAGAGCATCACACAGGCCTGTGTGAGGGGGGGGTGTCCCACAGTCTCTATTCAATAATAGCTTTCCTCTAGGGCCTCGGTAGTGCATGTATGAAGGTGTGAAGAATCAAGCGGTGTGTGTGAGTCTGTGTTGGTCTACGTGTAAATAAGTGTGTGTAAATGAATGAATAAGTCAATCCTGCCCTCTTTCCCCAGTCAACCAAACGGGATTCAATTAACACAACTGGGATGAAGTCTGTCCCAGCCGTGCTACACCCCCCCCTCACCCACCCCAACCCCCCAATCCTCCACCCACTCACACCCACACCCACACATAGGGTGTTCTACATAATCTGACTACCTATACTGCAGGGTAAGGCAGGGTTAATTGAAGTGATCTCTATCATAGTGTGGGTGGATAGGACAGGGAATAAGGACTAAGGGCCTTTTGTGCGTATATATGTGTGTGTGTGTGTGTGTGTGTGTGTGTGTGTGAGAGAGCCTGGGCCTTATTAAGATTGTATCATTATTTCACCCAGTCACTCAATCTGCTTCTTATGCATAATATGTTTATATCATTGTAAACAGGAGGCCCGCAGGGCAGATCTTGTTATTCCTTTGTGGGGAGCCCCCAACTCTCCAACACCCTTAAGCATGCTCCCTGATCACTACTCTTATATGTTGAATGGATAGAAAACGAGCAAAGCACAATGGAGCATAATGAAATGAGAAAGGAGGAGTGGCATTTGGGGAAATAACATTTGGAGGAGAGGATTAAGACAGACAGCGGAGCACAATTTCCTGAAAGTAAGGAGGAGGAGAAAAATGTCTGTCATTATGGGACAGAAAGATCTGATATGAAAAATGCCATAGTTTTGCTTTTAGCCATTATGTGATGTTTTTCTGAAAAAGAAATAAAACTTTTCACTCAGTTGTGATGTAAGCACACGATTCTATTCAGTGTATCTGGTAGGTCATATTAGCCTCTAGTAAGACATATAGAGGCACAAAACATATAGAACACATATGGAGGTCATCCAAAGATCAAATATATAGTAGTAGCACATCTGGGTTGACAGGGGTGGCATCAATCAATAGAGTACATTAATAGATTTGGTTAGTGAAGCAACAAGAAAATGCTTTATAGATTTAAGCCTTTCAAGCCACAACATTTCAGTGAAATAAAGTAGAATAAAACAAGAATTGAAATGCAGGTCCCTTTGACTGAAACCTGAATCTGTTTGTGCCATCCCCTCCCTCTCTTGCTCTTTGCTTCCTGACAAATTTTGAGTAGATAGTGTAGATAGTAGTAGAGTGGGTTTTTTTTTGGTCTGTCAAGGATAAGGCGCCCTTATTCCCCAGCCTGAAAAAATGAATTAACTTCTGTCTTCATTATCTTATCTTCGATTGGAATCAGCTCTCTAATCCATTCCACCAGCGCCTCGTACTCCAAGCCTGTTGACACTTGCTGCTGCTGACATTTAATTTAGGCAGCATGCAAACTGCACTTGGAGGGGACAGTGGCTGCTTGCTTAGCTGCTTGAATTATTATCACCATGTTGACAAAGCAGGCCTGTTTTTTCCAGCTAGACTCATTCTGGTTGGCTTGAAGGACAGTCACCACTACATGAATACATGAAACACCTGCCAATATGTGTTTGTCTGTCACTGTGCATAAGAGCATTTGTGTATTTAATGGGTGAGATGTTAATAAAACTGCATAATTAGAACTTTCTATATAAACTATGTCTCTTATCACTGAAGTGTCTATTGTGTACATGAAATCTATGCCACCGCTAATCCATATCAGAAAGAAGATGACACTTGGCTAGCACATCAGATCTTATCTCAAGCCCTCTCCCCTCTCGACACATAAGGGATTACTCCTAAGTCTCACTCTGTTGTTGGTCAGTTGGTCACTTCCCTTCCTTGCCCTGCCTCATTCCCTTCCACCTGACAGAGCAGGTGGTGTGTGGGGGGGGGGGGGTCCCTGTTAGTTGAGGACTTTCACCATTAAATGGTGCTTTGACCAAATTGTCCAATAGTCAGTTAGTTGAAGCTTAGTGCAGATCATAAGGTCATTCAGCCTTAGAGGAAAAGGTAGAGAGGGTGAGTTGAGAGGTCAGCAGAGATAGCTTGATATACTGTAGATAGAGAGAGGTGATAAATATAAGATATGAATAAGTAACATATAGAAGAAAAGGCCGTTCCTTTTTGTTGGTTATTTCTCTACATTGTGCTAATCACCATTTTTTCTTAATGTTGTGGGGATGAATTTCAGCATTGTGTCTGTGTACCTTTGCCATGGAACAATGATGAAACATGATGTAAAGAGCAGTGCCTTTCACTTCAGAAAGATGTAAATCTACTCAAATAAAAGATGAAGCCTATATATTATAAGCTCCAAACAGATGATGCTAAGACTCTGCTGATAGCAACCTTTCTTTACCCCTTCCTTGTATCTAAAACTTTATCAAGCTTTTGAAAATCTTTAAAATGCAACAACATTAAAATTTTACTAAAATCTCCAAGTTTAAAAGATCTTTGTCAATTTAATTCAAGAGATTTTTAAAAACTACTTCGCACACATAAACAAACATGGACCCCAAGAAACCATACAAGTTACTTTATTGAGGCTGCTAATTGTTACTGGTTTAAAATTGGGCAATATAATGAGTTTAATGTAGTAATGGGCATACCTGATAATGGGCCAGCATGTTCAGTCTCTTCCAGTCACCTTCGATCTTAGTGGTGACGTCCTCATCCTGCAGGATCATGCGTTGTCCTCGGCCTTGCCGCCATTCTGCCATTGAAAAGAAAAGAAAAGTCTAAATGGTCAGAATATTTCCATCCATGTTCACACAGAACAACTCCACTGACAATATTGACTTTTTACTTTTCTATTTTCGCCCCCTCTCTGTCCATCTGTCAAGATATCTTCAAATCTTGTGCATGACTTTCCATAATATTTAAAGTACTAACATGCTTTTGGGATGAAAACACATTATATTTAGGTGGTTGTCCCAGTGTTGGATTTCTGCTTTTAGGAGACTGTTGTTTTTCAGGCACAACAACATTTAAGAAAGGAATTTATTGGCACTGCAAACGTACCCTCAGGATTTGGAGCCAACTGTTACAGTAAAATTGTAAAATACATTAGTATGTGTAATGGGAAGTAACAATAGGTTGGAAAGGCTTTTTGTTGATGGCACTAGTTTCAATTACTGGCATCTTTACATGGCTTGTACCTAATTGTATGTATTGCATGTACATACTGGCTGTATGTGTAACAATCTAATTTCTCCCTGGGGATTAACAAAAAAGGTTAGTTTGTAATTCTAACCTTGGTTTGTAATTGGTAGGTGAAAACATGAATCACATCCTCACCAGAAAAAAACACAAGAAAGTACACACTTTTTCTAATCAGTCTGCCAGAAAAATAGTTCTCACTATCTCCATCTTCATCCATTGAGGTTTTTCTTTGATTTCTTAAGAACAATCATTTTACATTGTCATGAGAGGACTGAATAGAATCAAAAAGAGGAGAAAAACAACTCAAAATCCAACTCAGTGCCTTAGAGTAGGACTATAGAAACTCAAAGAGATGTAGAACCAAAAGAAAAATGGCACATGTGAAAGACAGTAACAAGAGGCAAGTTAAATTAATCACCCACTCTACTCTTTTTAGAATGAAGCTCTACCTCTTTGCTCTTTTCCATCTCTTTCGCTGGTGCGATCAATGGGTGTGATTACAGCTGTATGCCCTGGGCTTGTGCATTTCCTTTTCCATCTGCACACTGGCCCTTATGTTCTGCTCTCTGAAGGCACTATTGGTCCCTGCACTCCTTTTGTCAAACCCCATCCACTGCTCTAAGCCCCCTGCCTAGCTGCTCTTATTGTTATTGCTGGGAGCTTTGGTAGAAGCAGACTAGACTCCGATCCGCTCTAATACTAAATGAAAAAACTAAGAGAGCTGTAAATATGAGGCCACAGCTTACTCAAAAACTGTAGATCACTGAATTTCCATTCTTTTCAACAAGTAACTTCCAGCGCACATGACATTGTCTTTCATTTAAACAAGACGGCATTTACATGACCTTACAACCAGATTTTATCTACACCACATACACATCAGGTTTGCCACATCCGTGCAATCTCAGCACAAAACAAAACAAAAGCTTTGATAGAAACATCTCACAATACCTGAGGAAAATTATCATAAGTGAAAAAGGAAATCCATCTCAAAAACAAACAAAAGCAGATGATTCCTCTATTCTTTTTGCAGACATCGTGGACTTTATGAATACGATATTGTGCCTGTGCTCCTTGCTGAGCTTCCCACTTGCGTCGGCCACTGTCATCTCCTATTCTGATCACAAACAGGAAAACAAAGCGGCAATCACTGTGGTGCATGATGAGGCCTGTCTTTGGAGGATCGACCAGAATTGTGTTAGCTTCTGAAAAATCTGCAGGAAATAAAGATTCTCCCATTGTTTTTGTCTATATGGTACATCTTCCCATAAAGATGCAAATGAGCATCCGTCTCCAGTCAAGGCTCAGTAAACAAATGAAGCAATGAGGGGAAAAAAAAGGCAGAGAGGAATAAATAAAAGAATAAACTTGGTGTGAAACCAGAGCAAACTGAGATCACTCCGATTCCCAAATCCAGTGGTCCCTACTCAGGAGGAGGAGAACAGTATGTGTGTGTGTGTGTGTGTGTGTGTGTGTGTGTGTGTGTGTTTGTGTGTGTGAGAGAGAGAGTGTGTGTGTGGACCTGCATTATGGACTCACTCACAACCAAGGAGATAAGGGCTTTGGGGAGTGTATGGAAGCTGTTGGTGAAGAGAAAGGCTGAAGGTGACTGTTGTACTCCACAGAGATGCATGACACACATTTGCTGCTGGCAACACGCACACAATGATAGAAAAAAAAACAACAACACACACACACACATACACACACAAGGCCTAGCTTCTTTGTTCTCAGGCACTATCTTCTCTGAGGCCCTGCAGGGGACTGTGGTTTGCAGCAAATGGGAATTAAAAACAATACCTTGGATAACAACACTCCTGGCCAATCTGTCTCAGGACAGGCCTGCCACAATACTATTATCCTTATCATGCATTGCAATCAGTCTGGGTATATGTGTTTGTGTGTGTGTCAGAGAGAGCCAGAAAGTGTGGTAAAATAGCTAAATTAAATGAAGGACCTGTTTCGTCAACATGAATAGTACAAGACCAAGAAATGCTAATTACCGCAACAAGGCTTACAAACACTGACAAAATATTTTGTTCCATACACATGTTCACTTGTGAGCTTGCATTTACTCATTCTTTCTCTCTCTTATTCATACAGACAATCGAAAACATACAGAGCGCCTGGCCAGCTAACTCTGACAATTTCCAATTCCCTTTTGTAATAAAACAATAATAGAAGAACACATCCTGCCCAAAGGGGGCCATAAAACAGTTTTATCCAGGAGTGTCGTTAAAAGGCTAAACCAATCTCTTCATTTAGCCATCACACAGGCAGATTCCCTATGGTATGCACTCAGCCCATCTTAGATCCTGGGTTGGTTATAAATATGCTATTACCAACACACAACAGGGGGTTAGAAAATTCATCTGGCAATATTAAACCATAAAAAGCATGGTGTACACTGTAGAGACAGCCTGTAGGTATTGGCAGACAAACAATCACGGATAACATTGTTATGCTCACATGCATGGATGTGTACACGTATTGTACACAGACGCAGGGTGTACCAAACCCCATGAACTTTTTGTTTTGCAGAGAAGGTATATCACTGCACCCATTTATCTTAACAGAGACCCCATAAAATAATTTGCAAATATATTTGAATTGACTTGAAATACAATTATACAACTCTAGGAAAATAAGAACATACTGTAGCAGCCCATATCATCATCAATGGCAACAGGGGCCTGTATTCATACAGAGAGTCGCTCCTTCACATCCTATCCTACTCTGACAGAAAGAAAAAAGGAAAAGGATTTGGTAGGAAAGAGATCACTGAGCGTCTCGATTGATTAGCTGATCAATCATCTGACTCAGACGCCAGTCGACAAGAGAGTCGATCAATGGGACGTTTGGGGAGAGAAGAGACCAATCTTAGACATCTGAGCCAACAGAGCCAGGAAGTGAAGTCTCCTGAGGTTGAACAGAGAGCTACCTCTCTATATCTAAGAAGACTTGTACTTTTTAAGAGGGCTGGTTGGGGTGGGGAAGCCTTTGTGAAAATCAATGGGTGTCTTAAGTTCAACCTGCTTTTCAGGCACATAGATGGGAAACACTGCATGGATATAAATGTAACTACAGGGATGTGAGGGAGCATGATTAACTATAATCCTGAAATGTACCAATTATAAATATCCCATTATCAACAAACAGATCCACAAAGGACAAAACTGTGACAGCACAGCCATAAAGTGACTACTGTACTTAAAAGGGTTGTCATGTGGTATATCTGTTTTCATCAGAACAGAAGATGTTTACTTGATTTTTTCACTGCTCTCATATTTCAGAAACGTTCATCCTACTGATGAACCAGAAAAAGATTCATACCCAGGTCCATGTCAGAGGCTTTTAGGCGGTGCGAGTGTGGGACGTTCTTGTAGATAGCATCCAGGATCTTCTCCTTCACCTGACTGATGGTGTCACAGTTCAGGACCTTCACCTGGATCTCTGGGCTCTTCTCATTTTCTGGATGGATGCAGTTTACCACCTGTAAGCAAAAAATATGAACAGAACTGACAGTGTGAGGAGGGACTCGATATAAGTATCCCAAGCGTTGACTTTTGTTATTGACAACAGATCATTTCTGAATCCATCTATCTGTAGGATTTCTTGCAATATTTTCAACTGTAAAAGAAAAGAGTTGCATCATTTGAGATACAATCATTTTCCAGGTTAATCTAGTGCAAATGATAAAAGGTGTGCTATATCTAACACGTTTCAGCTTGGTAGAGAAAAGGTTTGTGTGTATAATGTTAAAAATGTTGATTGCACTGTGGATTGGTACTCAATGGAACAGTAATAATTTTGTGTTCGCCAAAGGGTCTGTGAGAGAATTGCATCAGAAAAAGGGGAACCGGGGAAACTGCTCTTTCCTCGGAGCTTGAAGAGAGACAGCAATGTGCTACTTGAATTGATGAGCAGTAAACCAGCTAATTATAATATTATTATCATATTCATCAGTACTTTCGGTGCTCGCCTTCAGGTGCTGGGGAAAATACCCGAATTTTCAAGCACAAATACATAAATATGAGGGTAAATGTGTATTCTCTATGCACTTTTCCTTCCCAAATATGTACTTTAAGCCCATACATAAAATTCAAGCTTCCTATTAAATAATTTTATCTTTAAGTGTAGTTTATTCTACACATCTATATTGTAAAAATTGTTGGGGTGATCTGAGTATAGGTGATTCTGTTGTGAAAGGCCAATTTAAAGCTAATTTCTGGCTAATTTCCAACCTCCGTTCATCATGGACATTGACAAAATATACAACTTTGTACTCCTAGAGAGTAAAGTACAAACAGCTTAGACATTACAGAAGAAAGCGGCAAAGACTAAAGTGTGTCCCCTTCTGAAACAAACATGTCACAGTGGAGAGGACAACAACAGACAGACCCAGTGGAGTCTGAACTTGAGGTTCCAGAAAGAGAGGGTGCGTTCATGTACAGACGCATACACACATGCATAACCTCTTTCCTTCATCCTCATACCGAAGCCCTGCTCCTTTATTTGACAGCTCCAGTCTCAACAGGAAGTGAGGTCGCCACTCCTGTGCCCCCTACATGTCAAGCGTGACAACGACAACTTTATGTCCCCATGCTCATCTCATGACCGACAACCCATAACCACCCTTTTTCTCTCCTCTTGTCCCTGAAAGCATATTAAATGTCCCCTTTTAGCCCTTGGACCCTTGGGCCGATGAACCTCTTACCAGCGTCTTGTAGTCAATCTGTTGTCTGATGAGCTTGTCCTCGCTGAGCGAGTAGCGCGCCTCTCCTGTGATAGAGTCAATGGGGCCTTTCTCCATCTGCTGCTTGATGGCACAGAAGAGGGAGAAGAGAGGTTCGCCTGCACACTCCTGCACAGAGATTTGGAGAGACATAGAAAAAGTTTGGAGGGAGAAAGAAAGAAAACTTTGAAGCCATTTCTGCACTCAGCTGACTGACAGACAAGTTGAACAATATCTGAGAAAAATGTCTATCCAAGATGTTGTTGTTGTTGTTGATGTTTTTCCAGACTGCTTTGCCTTCAAAGTTGCTGAGCAAAACTTATGAACATCATGTCCCAAACTCTATTGTTCCCATAAATTAAAGAAAACTGTACCAGCTATATTAATATATAAACTTTGATGAAACAAAGCCAGAGTTTTAGAAAGGTTTGATGGATAAACAGTGAAGAATGCCATAAAAGACAGCCTCTTGAAGTCACCCCCATCTTCCCTGCCTGCTGTTTATCAAACAGAAGAGATTGGCCATTTGTCATCGTTTTTATTCTCCTCCCAGCTGCAGTAAAGGGATGAGCAGAGAGACGGAGGAGAAAAACAGGATCTTGGTGACATTTTTTTTTTAAGGTGGAGAGGAGTAGTAAGTTTTGCTTTTAGCGAATACTGCTGTCATATTAAGTAAAACGTACTGATCAATGGCACATCAACATGGGAGATACATGTTAGCAAGAGGAGGACAACTAATCCTCTATATATATCGTCTGTATGCTAGTTACAGTAAGATGAGTGTTTTTAATCAAGACAAGCAGTTGCAAAAAAATCTTTTTGAATATTATCAAAACAATATTCTCTGAATGAAGGCCCAAACCATCTATAGTTTATAGCCCGTGTAGTATAGTTAGATTTGCATAGATAATTATACCCAAACACAGTTCTGCTTTAGTTCAAAGTCTACATTACTGCCATAAAGAGTTGTGATTGAATCATGGAAACTAAACTGAAATTACAGTGGGATAGAGCTAGAACTAAACTACTTGATGGAATTTTTAAGTTTAAAATGTTGAGGAGAGTTTAAGAAATGTTAAGGAGTTACCTTAAGAAACTTGTAGAGGAGAAACGTAAACCAGTTGGTCAGCATTTTCTCTGCGACAGACTCAGTCCTGCAAACAGACGGACACAAAGCACATAATGAACATATGATCCTCCACACTCTTATTACCATCATAAATATTCAACACCATCATCAAATATTCTGGTAAAAATGATGACCGCTGCTAATGAATAGGCTTTCGTTACACAAACATAATTGCAATGACATGAATTGAGAGAGCCTTTGCACATGCTATATGATGGCCTTTCAGACAATCTTTCGGCTGGCTTTTATGCTCAGGCACGCCAAGGGCAGCTCGTCTACGGCGGCGGGGATTTTAATATGAGGCAAAGCAATTAAAAGCCTTTATTTGATCCCAGTGGATTGATGTCGTTAGGGGCTGGAACGGCTCTGTAATAACACTGGCCTCATTATCAAGCACTCCCTTGCCTATTCATTGGACTAACACTCGATCCGTGCACAATAGAAAGTGAATGAATACATCTCCCTCTCTTTCTCCGCCTGGCATCCATGCTCCACTGGTGTGGCAAAATGGTGTGTGTCTGTGTTTGTGTGTGTGTGTGTCTGTGTGTATGTGTTGACCTGGGCCAACAGTGTGTGAGTGATCCCGTGTGAATGACTAATATGCATACATAATAACAACAGCGGTGGTGGCGAGGGGAGAAAGAGCAGAGGCGAGGATCAGATATCCTTTGACAGCAACCTTCTTGGCCAGCAGCAGGGGTGTGTGGGTAATCTGTCAGAAACACCTCAAACACATACACATACAACCGCACACCCCTCCCTTTCCCTCTCAATGAGAAACTACCATAGGCATCAATATTTCAGGATTAGTGTCCATTGTGTCTATTTGTGTGTGTAGGTTTTGTCTGAGTGTTTCGGCTGCCACCTGCAACCCTCCCACCCCTCGCCATTCAGACAGCCTCTTGGAGGGGCTCCACACTAAAGCGTGAGGGGGGGCCTGATGTCCGCTGTGCCAGTGGGCTTGCCTGGCACCCCCCACCAACACTGGCACAACACCTGGGGGGGATTAACTTCCTGCCTCTCACTGTGCCCGCACTTTTATTTGCCGCCCCTCCCGCCTTTGCTCCGTCCACAGATCCAAAGGTCAACAAGGTCACCTTTGATCTTTTCTTTCATGTGTCCTTGCTGTCTTCCTCCCTCCCTCTAGCTGCCCAATTCTGGATCCTGTAATCATACACACTTCCAAATCCTCTCCATTTCCACAAATGTAGCCCATCTATCAAAGGGATGAAAGGGGCATGGAGAAAGGAGGAGGTGCGCAGCAAAGGAAGTAGGGAGGGAGTAGTGAAAAAGGAAAATGAAGAAAAGAATGAAAAGAAATGATTTGGCTAAGCCTGCCCTTCCCTTTTCTTCTCCTTCAACTTCCTTTTCCTTACTCAATTCCAATAGATATTGTGTTTTTGTGTGTGTCTGTGTGAGTGGACAAGCGTACGGCTGTTTTAAGGCTAGCGTGCAAAAAGCACAAATTAATCCCACTGCGTATGTATTCAGAAATTACCATGTGTGCTGACTAGTGTTTATTGTGTGTGTGTGTGTGTGTCTGTGCATGCTTCTGGCAGCGGGAGCCAGCCCTGCAGTAATAAGAAGTCTTGGCACGGCCCCACCAGTTTGCTTATGCTCATTCTCAATCATAGCACAGTCTATGGGGAACAAGGATAAAAATGGCACTGTGACGGAGCTGCTTTAGATCTAACGTTAGTGCTTGGTATTACAACTTCCAAACAATCTTCTCCAAACCTCTCCTTGGCTGTTATTCAAAACACAGCACAACCTATGTTTGGGTTAATGCAATGAAATGTGCCGTGGCATGTTGGCATGGTCAGGCTTGCCTACTTGGCAGCCAGTCAGAGGGGCAGTGGGCATTGAGAATGATCTAGAGCAGAGGGGACCTGGCAGTGCTTCGTTCCTGCTGATTACCGTGGTAGGGTGGACGGGAATCTTTCCTTCATCACACACATTTAACATATTAGCTGGCCATAGCTGCCCATAATATGTATTTGTATAGGAAATGGACACTTCACTATCCTGGACAACTGTTACTTCTTAAGAAATAGTTCATCTTTAATGGTAACTTCACCCACTGGAAGATGCAAACATAAAATCCAACTAATATAGCTATAACAACATAATCCTGCCCTTCATGAGTCATGAGGTCTCAAGGACCAATCCTACACATTACATTATGTTCACAAACATAAAACAGAGAGAAACATTTAATCTCAAGACTCCTTTCTTGCAAGAGAGAGCGATGGCGGCTGTGTTAACTGCAAACATATAACTACATCAGAGAGTCTTGTCTGGTTTCAGTCACATATTAAAAACAGCACAGCTTGAAGTCAGAAATCATTTCCATTTCCCACTCACGCTCTGGGTGAGGAAGATTGGTCATCGTATGTGTCAAACAGGCTCACAGCGATGGCTAGCTTCTGACACAGACTTGTTGATGCACACGTGCACACATAGAAACTTATTCTGGCTCTCGCACCACATGCACAAGCACAAATCTTCTTTCAACAGAGATTATACTTACAGCTAAACAACGGGAGCTTTAGCTGTGTGTGATAACTATGTGTCCTTGCTTGAGCCAAAGTGAGGTTGTGATCAACACAAGAACATATTGGGCTTTCATCTTTTGACCAAAATCAAAACTGCGATTTTGACGCATCAACTGCAGCCAAACTAAATTTAAGGCTATGAAAAGGCTATTTACTCTGCATGATGGGAAGAGGGATGGTGGTATGCAGAGCTGAGTGAGAGATTGAGGGATGGAGGAAAAAGTGGAGTTAAAGGAGGAGAATGCAGCAAGGAAAGCGACAGATGGTTGTGGAAGGCTCTCGTTAGTTAGCTTGCCTGGTGGTTGTGCTTCAGCACAGGTTGAGATGGGACAGATGGAAGGATGTGTGTTTGTGTGTGGAGAGAGGAGACACACTACACACACACATACAGAGATTTCTTGGAAGAGGAGTCAGTGGGTAGCCGTGCTCAGATGCTGTGCCAGAGACACCCTGCTCACGCACTTTAAGCATTGATTTAGCAATCAAGAAAACAGGGGAGGGGGAAGAGGAGGGAGGAAGAGCTGGGAATATAGATTGAGAGAGCAAGAAGAGAGGAAGAGAGAGATAAAGATAGTGACGGTGTGACACAAGCACCACAAGCATCAGAACCGAAGACAAATAGAGGAGAGCAATGAAGAGCAGAAAGAAGCAGGTAGTGAGGGAGAATAACACTGAGAGAAAACAGGGCGAAAGAAAAAAAAGAAAGAAAGAAGAGACAGAACAAATTACAGAGAGAGAAGAAGAAGGGAGGGAGGGGTGCTATCTTTCCTAGACCAGATTAAGCTTCATCTTCACAGCCTTGTGCCTGTGTATCTGGGGCTATTTTCAGCTGCTATCCAAGGACATGCCAGTCAGCCCACACTATGGGGTGGCGTAGCGTGCTCACACTGCCTCATCACATCTGAAATGCATGCTGGGATGTTGAAGGACTAATAAGCGCATCCGTGGAGGAAGAATGAGATGAATACAATCTGATCAGTGCCCATCACAATCTGTGTATGACAAATGGGCAATCAAACGGGGCGTGCGTTTGTTGTAAACATGTGCTCTCCCTCTAGTGCTGGATGTGATGGCATTTCACCTCCAGGTTTTCCTTCTCCCTCTCCCTTGATGACCAGGAAGATGGAGAGGAAAAGAAGGAATTTTAAAAGAAAGTGTGACAGAATATGGTGTGTGGTGCTTACAGAATAGTTTTTACAGTACTTTTTTAAACAACTATTTCATCCTAAACTCACACTGGCAAGATATATCAACAATATCTGTGTATAGCACATATAAGGCTCTGGAGTCATGTAAGCTACATGATCAAAGAGCTGATTTCACTCTCTGCTTCCATGCCCCAGTAGTCAGCCTTCTTCACTTGGTGACACAGCTTTAAGTGTCTCCATTGTCCTTGGCTACCTCTCTCTGTCTCTGCTGTATGTGCCATCTCTTATGTTGTATCTACTGCCAGGATCAGTGGTTACTCCATTGTTTAGTGGCTGCACCATGCTCAGTGAGCTCTGGCTGCAATTAATCATGCCTCCTGCCCAGACAGCATTAATCTCCCTCTGCATCACCAAGTACAGTCTAAACTGTCTTTCACGAGGTGAATATGCCCAATGTCCTCTGGACTGTACGATGAACAGCATTTATTTTAGTGCCTCTCTGCATGATGTATGCAGAGAGAGTTTAGCCGGAGGGAGAATCAGAATTTTAATTGAAATAATATGGACAAATTAATTTGTGACATGCCTGTCACATCCTCTGGGGGTGTCAAGTCTTGCCTGACGACGCCCCAAGCAAAACAACATACCAATACCATGATCTTATATGAATAACACAAGAATAAACATACATGCACACACCACACACAACAGCTGTGAGAAAGCTGGTTTACTCAAGTAACCATCACATTTACCAAACACCACAGGCAGGAAGCATAATCACATACAGTGCTGTGCTCAAGTGCATGCCATTAATGCAGTGACTACAAATCCAAGGGAGGATTGTGACTGTGCCAGAGTGGGAGCTTTTCTCACTTTCTCCATTTTTTCATAAATGAGTATTTTTTTTCTCTTCAGCTATTTGAAATTGGATTCACTGCTAATTAATCATAATTATTTTGCTAATGATGTGCATGGCAATGCACTCTGGTGTCTCTGAGATAGAGCAGGCAATTCAAGGTCATGGGAGTTAATCCAAATGTGTCACAGATAGGGAAGACCAAGTGGCATATCCAGTCCTTGAAGAAGGGTTGACATAACTAGTAATACTTTATTCTTATCCCTTACCAAGCGCAATACAACCGTACATTTAGAGATGATGAATGTATGTGGCAACTGTTCAGTATTTAGCATGGGGCCTTTGACTTTTCATCAGAGGGAAAAAGAAGCATACATCAAAAATGGTCACTACTGGCTGTGTAACTCTGAGAACTTCTCAGACAGTCATAGGAGCACAGTTAAACTTGGGGGTTCTCTTGTGTGCCAGCTTCTCACCTGCGGAGCAGCAGTTTCGGGTGGTTCTTGCTCTCAAGGTTGCGGTCTATGAGGTCAGACAGCAGATGCTTTAGAACATCCGTGGCATACTCCAATTTGCTCTGCAGCACTGTCATGATAAGGGAGGCCACGTTGCCACGGTCCCTCATGGAGAAACCACGCTGGGCCTCCAGAGTGCGAATAAAACACAGCAGGAAGACCTTGTTGTTAATGAGCTGGCCAAAGAGCTTCAGCCCCCTCTCTACTTGCTCCTGGCGGTAGCCTGGCACCTGTAAGGAAACAAGAAAAATGTTCACTTTACTGAAACACATTAAAAATAACAAGGAGGGAGAAAAAGTACAGATTCTGTGTTGCACATTGAAGGCAATGACATATAGACCTAATTAGGCATCAGTTTATTTGAATGTAATAATAGCTCTCTGCTTCCTTGTTGATCAAATGCTTTAATCTTTTTTATCGATTACAGTAACATTAGGTTAAAGCCTTTGCACAGTGAACTATTTTTTTTTATATTCAATTATCATTATTATCATTTTTAGATCAGGTGTATATTAACCAAAGCTTAAATAGAAATCCCTATAGTAATAAATAAAAGCATGTATAGTTTTTTCTGTTTAAAAGTCCAATTATCATTTAATAAATCCACCTTAATAAATGAAGATGAGGAGTGGGGAGAAATAGAATGACAGAGCAAAGGAGGCAGAATCTAGGGAGATTAGGAGTTAAACATATTCCAGCTTTTGTTGCATCTAGTCTGAAGGTTGAGAATAAAGGCAAGAAAACACTAAGCTTCTAGAGGGAATGTTTATTACTTTGATGGCGCTGTGTTCCACACTAATGCAAGTTGAAAGGTAATGCAGTGATGTGAATTCCCCTCATCTGAGCCCAGATTGTTCCCGCACCATTCATACTAGTCACTTGCTGCACATGCTTCTCTTATCTATTTTTTCATAAATAGCACCTATGGAGATTATGGGGTTTTTTATCTGTCAAGAGCACTCGTCGTAAGACAGTATCTCTTTGCAACCAATGCGGCTGTCAACCAGCATATGTTCTCTCTTTTTACCTTTCCTGGAGGAATCCCTTGTAATCTGCCGGGAGCTATTGTTACATTGCAAGTCTAATTTCATACTGCTTGACAAGATGTGCACTGTGTTTTGTGTGCATGTGTTCTAAGAGCGAGTACTTACCATGTGCAGTATGTTTGAGTGTGTGAATGTAGGAAATCTGAGAAACACCTACAGTGTGTGTATTAATAAAAGTTTACAAATTCAAAGATTTTTAACATCTTTTTTTAAGGAGCGACAGTGCATCAAAACAGCAAAATGTCTTGACCTACTCACAATCTCCATGGTAACTCTGTAATATTTGAGAAGACAGGTGGAGCAGTAAAAATGACAGTAAGTGAGTCTTGCAGCTGAAACTGAATTGTTTCCGTTGTAAAGATCAAGAGCGAAGGGAGAAATATAATGGCAGAAAAAAAAAATCATACAAAAGCAGAAGGCAAATGGGATTCAGGAGTAAAGTGAAATTGTTGGGAAAATAGAGGGAAAGGAAGTGATTTTGACTGCTAAGAATAAACCTTAACAGTTACAAGGAACTAAAATGTCAAGAAGCAAGCTCTATCGAGAGCACACATGCCAGAATATATCTTAATATCTTTCTACATATAATTCAGACTTTGGGGACATTTCTAAGTTTTTCTGTATTGCATGAACTTCCCATTGTCTCTGTAAACCTAGACAGGCTTTCTATAACCTGTGCTATTTCTAACTGTCTACAGCCCACAGTCAAAAACTTGACTTTAAATTCTCCGACACATCAATAACAATTAAGCAGCCATCAACTGCGTAAGACAAGCCCGCTGCTTTTTTCATTAGGCTCCTATTCCACATTATACTCCTCGTACAGTCCGACATTTATACCAATTAAAACATAATTAATATTGCTTATTACTGGGAAATTCTCATCAGGGATAGAGTGGCCAACCCTGAGGGCAGTGAAATGGGGGTCCATCATTCTCTTAATGGAACAAGACGACCTGCTCAATTATGGCTGTCTATCAATGTCACCACTGGGGATAAATGGCTTGATTTTTTTTTTTTTTTTTTGCTTTTCTCTCTCTGATTGACTTTTAATTTGTTTTTAAGGTGGAGAGAGAAAACGGTGCGGTGTCTCATATCATTAGAGTTATTAATGAGACTGCTCTCCTGATTTGAGGGCTGCCTTGTTTGTTTTTGAAAAAGTGTTGTTGTCGGCCGTCAGAAGGCTTTTGTTTACTAGACAGTAACACAACAACATCAGCGTCAATTTCACCTACTGTGACCCACCACATTGCTAATTTGCTTGCTCATTTTGCTCTCTTTTCAAATGAGGCTAATTGCATTGCAATTGTTATTTGATAGAGACTGAAGAACAGGTACACAAACTTGTGCTGTTTGCATCACTGAAATCAGACAAGTGGTAATATGAAGCGAAATTGACTGGCAAATAATTAACAACTTCTTATATCTATAGTATACTTATAGTGTACTTTACTGATCAACACACTTGGCCCTGAAGCATGTTAGTTGAGAACCTGACTTTTATTCTATGTGTACAAAATGTTTTTCCTGTGTCATCAATAAAACTCTCCACACCTGCAGAATATAAATATTATTAAGTAAATTTAACAAGCACTGTTTTCTCTGGTTACAAGGTGTTCCTTCTGTAATACAGAAATTACCAAAGGAGGTATATCCATATGTAATATATCAGTTAAACGCTCAACCATACCTCCAGGTCTTTGAGTACAGGATGTTCCTCAATGCCAGGGAAAAGGACTCGCATGGTGTAGGTCCTGTAGTCCAAGAAGGGGATTCCTGCTCCATCCAAATCACTGGTCAACTCATGAATGTCTGTCTGGAGCTCTGCAAAAGCTGACGGATAAACCAGATAGACAAACTGGTTAGTTTTACCAAACAATTACCATATGATTGTGTTTCTATGGCATCCTATGATCCCAGATAGCATACAGCCATTAGATCAGTTTCCTAGACACATTAAGTGGCAGCATTGAAAGGGGCGACACATACCCCTGAATAAACCGACACTATAAACTGAATTCACAAACATGAGACTGGAATACTGAATAACAAAAAAGCCTAAACCTGCAGTGCGGAACTTTTACATATAAATGAACATCCATTACATTCAAGCCCTTGCCAAATGAGTTCACACAATTCTGATTAAGCCTATCACTGCACGGTAAATCTCTCTGTATTTCACAGTATACCAGAGTTTTTAATCTGGTATCGGGTTTGACATTCCGGCTGGATAAATGCATGAATGCAGACTTCCGCCAGCTGAGCCGACTAACTTCTGGTTAGCTCTCTGCGAACTTGAAGGGGGATAAAATAATTTTAAATCATGCATCTCTTCTAGACTTTCCAAATGTTATTGGACTGAATAGATCGAATTCTGACAGCGAAATTAGTCATTTCGCTGGGGTTTTGTGACACTTATTTATCCACCATTTTACAGCTGCAACAGTAGCAAGTAGGCTATGGTGGAGCCTATGACATAAGTACATGTTGACAGTATTTTTGTAATCACTTTCACTGCAAGAAGGGGGAGACAAAAGTCCCGCACTCCAGCTTTAAAGGCACACCATGCAGGATTTTACTAAAAAACAATGTATTGACTAATAAAGTAATCCCTCTCAATCATCACTTATAACCCACTACAAGTATGTGGCGGTGTATTTATCTGCAGAGACCCCGCCCACTGCCTGTAATTTATTATTTTGCTGTGTTTGGGATGCTTTTGGGCTGCAACCATTGGGCAGTGTGTGTGTAGCCAATAACAGTGTGCAAGTATGAGGTCGGGACTCATAGCGTAGTGACCAGGCTACATTGCTGTGTTTTTATTTGGTTCAGTCCCTGTTTCTCCGTCTCCCTCCTCTGCTGTGTGCTGCTCCTCTGCTGCCGCTGTGTCTGTTTGACTGACACACACATGCGTAGCAGAGAGTGGGTGTGTTATTTGCGCTTTATAACGTAACTGCTGTGAAACAATAAGAAAATATTTTATAACTCCAATTCACAGCTTTGTTCTCGCCACCACCACTCGCTCTCTTCATTCATGCTCTAGCTTGCTCGACCGACGTGCTCTCTCTCTCTCTTGCTCACTGGGCCAGGGAGGAGGGGTCAACTTTGAATGCTGTGTTTACAAACATCAACCAACAATTCCTGCAAAGTACGCCTTTAAACATACTGTATTTTTAATCCATCCATCAACAAGTTCACCCTGCAAATGCCACTTTTATTTCTTCACACATAACATATGGGATTCCGTAGTCATCTTGGAGTATTTTTAATGAAGTTGTCACAAGACAAAAACATTGAACTTAGAGATTGTGTGTTTTACAGGTTTCCTTGTTTGAAATAGTAGATAAATTCAAAAAGCTTAGAACATTTCCAATGTGGCGCATTTAGTTGGGCATGTGGAGGAAGAAACACTCAAAATCAATTTAACCCACTGCATCAGCATCTCCCCTCTTACCTTCTTTGCACTCCAGTGCAACACGTGACTCAAGGTTGTCCATCTGCATCTGCAGCCTCTTCAGGGTCAGGTCACTCTCACGAGACTTGCGTTTGTAGGCAATGAGCACCACCACGATGAAGAGGATGAGCAAGGCACCTGCTGCAGCAATGCCAATGATTGCTGTGCTGCTAAGCGGGCTGTCAGAAGTGATGAGGACCACACCTGGCGAAAACTCGATTCCACCCACACGAGCCTTGGCATAGTGATAGAAAAAGAGGTAGATTATAATTACTGTTATGTGTAAATACACAAATTTACTTTCGAGAAGGGTTTTTTTTTCAGAGAATATGTTACTGATAAAACATGACATGTGCTTAAGTAAACCAGAGCTATAATTAGAGAAGAGCTTCATTTAAATATCGCTTCAGCAGTAACACTTGTAAGAGGTTTAATCTGACCCTTAGAAAAGAGAGAGAAATGGCAATCAAACCCTTGCAAAGGAACTACAGTGGTGCTCAAGGTAAAGACTTACTACAAATATTATATAAACTATAAGATAATATTGTCACCCTGAATCACCTTTGGGTCTGTGGTGTATTTTTTGTCAGTAAAATCAAGATCAAAGCTCAGACAGACAGATATATTGATTTGCAAATTCAAAGTGTACACATCTGTTTATTTGTACAGCTTCTAATTGTTTTACAGTAATGTGTCCATTTCTTTCCATGCCACTGGGTCCAGGTGGTAACATCAGGAAGCGCTTTGTTCAAAGTGGTCCCTTTTAAAACCACAAATGGAATCTTTATTGAGTTTGCTGGGGCCCTAATCCTTCTTATTGAAGGCTTATTTGTTTGTCTTTTGTCTGCTTGTGGGCAGTAACAGGAACCACATGGCTGATTGGATTAGAGCTGTAGTCTGTCTGGAAGTGGACAAGGAGATGGATAGAAAGCAACACGAGAAATGTCTGTCTGTCTGTCAAACTGTCAATTGATTTGTAGGTCTGTCTGCCTGCCTGCCTTCTCCACCATAGCCTGCCTATCTGATGTGTGTGTGTATGTGTATGTGTGTGTGTGTGTCTGTTTCTCTCTCTCATCTTTGTGAGGATGTGCCGTGTCACTCACCAGGACCTTGTGCCGACCCGTCAGGTTGGGTGACTCACAGAGCAGCTGGGTCTCTGACACTGTTAACATGCAGGTCTTCTCCCCTATCAGAACTGTGTAGTTCAGCTTCCCATTTCCACTATTGGTTGGTGGAAGGAAGTTCCGCCCCTGCAGAAAAGTATTTATGTATTGTTAAAATGAAGGATAAGAGAGTTGGGGTCGAATTACTCATGCAATTAATAATTATATCCTATAATAAATTAGACTAGAAAATTACATTTACAATATTATGGGTAATAGTCTGAAATTATTAAACCAAGTAATGGATATAAAATAGATTTGTATATGATTAGTATAGGCAGAGCTGTCTGTACCTTAATGGAATATTAATATTATCAGGCACACTGATAGTGGGTTTGTTTCTGATAGTCTAACACACACTGATCAATATATGTGCAGCATAGGGCTAGGCAATTTTGTTGAAATCAGTATCATATTATCAATATTTTTCTGTCACAGATATCATGTCATGTATGTAAAATCATATAACATAATCACATTGTTGCACCAAACTGGGTTTCACTGCTTCACCAATCTTCAACAACAATCATCAGTGACAAAATACCTAATTTTATTTGTTTTATTTGTTGGTTTTGTTTAACAATTTGCTCAGAATCACTCCACTGAAAGTCGATGAATTATCAGATTTAACTGTAATTCAAAGTGGGTGTGTGATATCTATCCCCCCTACCTTCAATATGATGGGTGATCCAGGTTTAAGCTCTAGCACCCCAGACACGCTGAGCAGTTCAAACTCTGGATTGGGGAAGTAGATAAAGTTGGTGTTGTTGAGTGCCATCAGAGCCTGCACATCGTCCAGTTTAAAGCCAAACTCATCTGGTCTTTCAGGCACCTCTTGCTGCCTGGCCAGGCTGATGGGCAGCTCTGGGGCCTGGCACAGCATGGATGTAGGGCCTAGCACCTGGCACAACTGGCAGAAGACAGACAGAAAGAAACATTTATATTTATGAATGAACACATCTTCTGTAAATTAAATGAGTGTTTAGTTGAAGCAGAGAAATGTTGACTTTCATGTGTAAAGTGACAAAAATAAACATTATATACTTTCATTTTGTCATTTTTTGTGTGTCTTTAGGGAGTTGTTTTGGTGCTCCCCATCTTATTAAAGATACTGCATGTAACTATGCATTATTATTATCATTTTTCGTGACTGAATCTCAATATACTTCATACTCAAACTGTAACTAAGCTCCCTATTACCTCACTCACGCCTTCTTGCAAGTCAAGCTCTATCAAAGTGGCACTTGAATATGCCCCAAATTCACTATATGCCAAGCCAGTTAATAGTGTGAATCTTTTATGTCACAGGTTTAAATTTCACTCGGCCCACTAGAGACTCAATTCCAACTGGAAGCTCCTCTATTTCAAAAAGTGCAAAGAAAAACCTGTTGGGATATTTTCATTCAAAGGAGGCACCAAATGAGATAGTGTGGAGTCTCACCACAATCAGGCTTTGATGTGTGAAGATCCAGGAGTGATAACTAGGTCCTACCATTCCTTCATTACCCTCCAGAAAGACACCCCCACCCTCTCATCACTTCTTTATCCTCTGTCCCGTTATACTACCCTGTGATCTTTTCTTCTCCTTTGACACTTATTCTTTATCTTTTCTCTATACCACTTTACCACTCAATTACAGTGTCTCTCACATCTTTTTTCACTGTCATGTCTCACTCTTGGTTTGTTGCTCTTTGTCTTTGGCCTGGTCTTTTAATTTGACATGTGATGCTTTTTTTTTTTTTAATTCTTCATCTTAATTCCTTTTTTATTCACATCTCTGAGCCAGTTTTACAAACAAGAATGGATTGTCCAATCTGTCATTGTCATACCACATACCCTTCAGCATTGCTCTAACATCTCCATTCCTCTCGGTCTGTCAGGGCGTTGACAAATCAACCACCAGCAAAGGTCTCATTCACAGACATTTTGGTCTCATCCAGACATTTCACATTCCAAAAGTAACCTCTGTGGTGCAACCAAACCATTGCCTGTCACTGTAATTGGCTCCTTAAACATCAAACTTGACAAATCTGGCAAGGTCTTCAGGACATCACCGACATTTATCCTGTATTGCTGCAAGAAGGCAACTGCAAAAAAGTATCAGCACACAGACCTTGCTCAATCCTGGAAAGTGCACTAGATGCTTATTTCTGTTTCCCTCTCACCCAGTGCAAAACTGCTTGCAGAAAGTGAGAGGTGGGGTAAATGATCTATCAGCACATTTCATTTATGTTCGTTCAAAGTTCAAGCTGCGTATACAGTAGCTTGAGACCTAATGCCTCGTACAGGCACATATGAGCAGATGTTAAATGTGATGTAAACTTATGCTCAAATGGACCATGAAGAACATTACTACCTTTTGTTACTCCCCCTTCTTTCAATGAGATCACAGAGGCACTTGCATGGTTTTATCTACCCTCCCCTGGGTGCAAATGGTGAATAAAGGGTAAAAAGAATTTGATAGGGCCAATCTGTGGTTTTTGGTTCGATGTGAAAACTTTCTATTGTTGCAGAAGTGGGGAAAGAAATTACATCATCCTCTATTAATTCAATTGCAACCTGTTGATTTGTTCACTAGCATTCTGAGTTTTTTCCTTGACCCATTTACCTAAAAGTGGCACTGAAGCATTAAGTCATGCAGGAAAAAAACACTGACATTCACTATGGCCAACTTTCCTTCACATGTTGTACTGCTGAGGGAAGTTAAGGACTTCAAAACACTGATAGTGGTGCAGATATTGTATAGACTGCATGTGTGAGTGCATTTAATTCAGTTGTTTTAGATGATTTCCAACCATCCATCTTGTTTTGCTAAAACAAGATCTCTTGAATGTACAGGATGTAGTAATCTCAAAAAAAGCTTTAAACACAAGGCAGCTTGTTTCATCACACACACTATTTGTGTTTGCAATCACTTACATTGAGGGTCTCATGGCCGTTGTATTTGGCTCTGATGAGTGGGGTTTGAATAATGTCCAGGTTAGTTCCTGTCACTGTCACTGGAGTGTGTCCACTGTAAGAGAAAAAAGATTGACAACAAGGTTCAAGACGATTATTGTTTAACAGAAGGTGGTATGATTAGCTTAGGCCATTGATGCAAAATTATGACATTGCAGACATTGTATTCTGTCATAAGTCACCATCTCGCTCAAAAAAAAAAAAATACTCCAAGCAGTATCCTTACCTGTAGATGCTCCACTCTGGCTCTATTTTGGTGATGGTGGGATCCTCCACATATTCAAACCGCAGGTCTTTCTGGAGGTGAGCCTTGTCTATGCTCACAGACACAGACACGTTTCCATATCCATGCAGGGAAGCATGGGTTCGGCAAGTGAGCCACAGGCCACCTCTCCTAAAGTGACCACAGGATGAAACATTAGTTATGTGTAACAAATATAGTTAAACTGCATAACAAAAATAAGGTATACAGGGGGCAGTCAGTACAGTTACCTAATATAGATTTTTTAGATAATATATTACATTGTGTAGACACTCAAGATTCATTAGTTTATCTCTGCCGATGCAGATTACTAAATGGATATAAAACCATTGAATGGTTGGTTAAGTGGACATGGGTGTATAATTCATTGACTGAACTTGGAATTCTGCATTGATTAGAGTTAAGTGGCTGAGTGTTGGATTATACAATAATTACATGTCTTTTCCCAATAATTTATAAGAAATCATTTCTAATTTATGACACCATTCCCTGATCACCCCCGCATTTTTTAAGGATATTAAATAATTGTCTCAGTTGATGAGGGAAGAATAACTGTTCCCACATTAACTCAGACAACGATCTAGTGAAAATGATGCAGTGAAAATGAGAACAGTCAGAGACGTTTATCTCTGTGGTTAGAAGTCATTTTTGGTAACAAGCCTAACACTGGCTTTGATTGAGCTTTTGATTGACTGTTTAATTGTGACTGGAAGGGTCAGCTCTGGCTTGTTCCCCACTAACCTCAGATAAGTGCATGGCTGGTCCTTAAACATGATTGACACGTTGCTCCCAGCATCAAGGTGGCTGCCGGTGATGTTGACAATGGTTCCCCCAGAGACTGGCCCTCGGCTGGGCTTGAGGTTGTGAATCCTTGGGATCTGGCGAAAGGGCAGAGCGTTGAAATTACATAAGTCAATTAGAGAATGAATTCAAGTGGAATTAAAGTAGAAAATAAATTATGCATTACAGTGAAATTATAGTGCTTGAAAAATAACAAATGACCGAGAGACCATAAGTTGCCTTAAGTGTACAGGCTAAGAGGTTGATCAGTAAAGCAAATAAGGCTCATACAGTATTTAAAGTACAGGGTAAAATTACAGTTATCACCAATAAGCAGGGATTAAATCAGGGAGGTAGAAATATGTGAGCAACTTTTTATATATGTAGAAAGGTTGGTGGTTAGGTTAATGTTTTTAATGTATATAAATAAATACAGACAAACTTGCTGTAACAGTGAAACAGAATATTATTTAATACTATACAGACACACCATAATGGTCTCTTTTCTGGTCTCCTCTGATGTTAATATAACACATACTCTATATTCTAATGAAATTATACAACACATTGTCACACATATTCTTAGCCCAGTCATAACTCTTTGTTAAACATACTGTAAACTCTTTCTACTTCAGTAATGGGCAAAGCATTTCTAACATTACAGGATGATACCCAAATGTTTTCAATACGATTAAACTCTGAGTTTATTTTAATAAACTAGGAGTGGGCTCCAGAAAAAAAGTAAATCTACTGAATAAGTGTACTCAGCTAAAACGACTTTTGAATGTTACTATACAACTTAATCTGCACTCACTAATCCTGCCTATACAAAGTGACACAGCAGGAGCTGATGTACTGCATTGGAAGCTGGGCATAAAGTAAATACTCCTTCAGTTCTTTTGGCCTTCTTATAATCTCATCTCCAGCCTGCTGTGTGGTGTAACATCTAGACCTGTCATATAATCCTGTACAGAGACCCCATTGAGAAATAAACCTCAGCCAGCACCCATTAATGGGAAGCAGTAAAAATGAAACCACTGCATAAAACGAGTACATAATGGCAACAAGTGCAGATTTATTTCTGAGTGCTAGTGAGTGTGAGTGATGCTGATTAATCGTGCGCAGTATTCAGAGCAGAGTGTTGAAAAAACACAAGTGTGTGTTACTGTATGTGTGGCTCTCCTGATTTTGCCAAGTGGTGTTGTCCTGAGACCAACATTTCATATGATAGCCCTAGGACAACAACTGCCTCAGCCAATTAATGTTTGTGATGTCATCACAGAGAGCCCTGCTGCCAATGCCTGCTAAATAATAAAAAAAAGAGGTAAAAACAGCTCTGCAAAGATGCACAAATTACAAGTTGAGACCAACATGAAAGTTTTCACATCTGCTTATAAGTTTACACTAGTCTGCTACTACAGCTTTATTATTATGAGGACATTTAAATGCATATGCGCTTTTTAGATTAGTATTTTGCTACCATGGAAGTAAGCTAACATTAGCTTACAAAGGTGAGCTAACAGTTAGCCAGGTTGCTAGCCAAAACCATGGATGTATAATAAGAGCTGGATAGGGCGCTGCCTCTCAGTCTTGCAGCCAATTTTTCCCCAGTGGCCACTCGCGGTATTGCAGCGAAAAATCCCCCTGCAGCCAAAAGGATTTTCACCATAAACCACCATTGTAAAACAGGCGTCTGTAAAACTGTTGACAGGACACCTTGAACTGCAAACAACGTCAATTATGACTCTTTCTATTATGAACTTTTGATTCATGGAGGTTTTATATTTGTAAAACTTTCCTCAAGCCGAGAAAAGCGATTTAAAAATCTGTGACATCATCACAATGTAAAGTCTGTGGGCCGAGCAGGAACTCGCAGGCGGGGCCAGTGGGGGAAAATACTACTGCGCATATTCAGTGGGCCGCACAATGCGGAAGCAAACCCGGAAGCTAGAAACTTTTTTTGGCGTATGCGCCAGGCGAGCAATTCCTATAGGACTGAATGGGCGCCATTTTTAGTCCGGTATCCAGCTCTTATAATACATCCATGGCCAAAACCAATTACAATTGCTATCTATCTGGCTCAAATGATGTTGATATTTTTATAGCGTGCCTAGCTAAAAGCTAAAACTTAGCTAGCTAGCAAACATGAGCAAGTTAGCAAGCCACAAAGCCAATACTAAGCAAACAATTAATGTGTACGGTAAATACAAATAATATTTGACTCAATAAGACATTTGATTTTTTCTCATATTTAAAAGGACACTAGCAAAATATCTAGTTTTAACTAATAAAGTATAAACTTTCCTCTTTTATTGATGTTGATTGAGCCCATAAAATTCTGCAATTTTATGGGCAATGCTGCAGGCAACAAGTAACAGTGAGATTTATGGTCAAAAATCTATCCAATATGCTGAGGCAACTCTTAGGGTACTATTTAACATCAGAAGTTGCCCATAATTTTGCTTTGTCTATCACGATCCTTGGGTTAGGGATACTCAAATTTTTTTAGGGTAATTTTTCAGGCAATATTGCAAAAGCAGATATATTTTAAAACCATCATAGTAATAAAGCTGTAGTAGCAGACTAGTGTTAACTAATGAGTACATTTTAAAACTTTCATGTTGGACATTGAGGTCAACATTCATATGATGGTCTGAAGACAACATTAACAGTGAATAAAGCAATGATGACTTGAGGTCAACATTCTGATGATGGCATGAAGACAACATCATATAACATAAATCATACATATGAAATAAAGCAATGTTGACCTGAGAACATATATTAGGTCTTTTTTTTTTTTTTTTAATTTAGCAGGCATCAGTGGCAGGGCTCTCTGTGATGACATCACAAACATTGATTGGCTGGGGCAGTTGTTGTCCTATGGCTATCACACAAAATGTTTGTCTCAGGACAACAACCACTTGGCAAAATCAGGACGTGCACGAATTTATGTGTTCATGTCAGAAAAAAAAGTTTTTATTACTGCACGTGTTTCTTTCTCATTCGGCACTCAGTGACTGCCAGTCATGTCTCACTGCTGATACATGCATGAGATAAATGCTGAGAGGGAGACTCTTGGTGAGAACTACACCGTGTTGGATCACAGTCAAATATATGAAGTATATACAGTATTAACACAGTAGGTGAGAACACAGACCAACAACCAGCGAGGTGTTAACATGCAGAGGGTGACATATGCAGCATGGGTGCCTTCCCGCTCATAGAGGCAAAACAGTGAATGTAATGAATCCATCAGTTAGAGTAATTTTAACCATAAAATAGCCAGAGGAAACCTAAGTCACAATGATGTAGTGACCAAGGAAAACAGATTTTTATTGTGCTATATATTAAAAAAAGGCAAATCTCATGATGATGCAAAATACATATGTTTTTGTCTCGAATATCGCGATTTTTTAAATAAAAAAATACAGGTGTTAATACAAAAAGACCAAGAGATGAAAATAGACTCACCACAAAGTAGTAGTACTTAGAGGACTTTGCCATGAATTCTGGTATGCATTCTCCAACCCCAACACAGACCTGCACGTTCCCAGTATACTGACTCTTCTCTGCTTTACCCATCTCACACACAATCCTGTGAACACACATACAGACATCAGTGTGGAATATATAAGAAAAAAGAAACATATGCATATAAACCACATGTATATCCAACACACAAAAATGCTTAGGCGACAACCGTTGGAAAAACTTGCAGCAGTTTGCTTTGACAGCAATTGCACAGACCAGCCGGTGTAATGTGAATGGACTTAAACCTATGTTAAAACCTTAATAAAAATAATGTGTTATTTGGCAGCAACTCCATCTCCACCGCCAACCTGTGGGAGAAAAAGGAAAAAGTCTCTATCTTTTTTACATATGACCTCAAATACAGCTACTTCTTCTGCTAGGTCAGCATTTGCTTAGAAAGTGCTGGCACATAACTTACTTTCTTAGCAGAAGAAGCACTGGATCTGTTGATAAGCCAACTTTAAACTAGTTTAAAATAATTTGATAGATGGCACCTGTAAGGACCCATAGCACTGGATTAAACGGAAATGTCAACTAAATGTAATCTTCTGAACTTTCAAAAACGATTATGGTATTGTGTGTGCTTGTGTGTTTGTGTGTGTATGTGTGTTTATGTATTTGTGCCATTACTGCATAAAATGTGGAGACCAGGGTGGTTCTATGTGCCCGCAGCAGTACACACACAAGTTTCTTGTGCTCTATGTGTGCTGCTGTGACTTGAAGTTAAATTAAACTTCACTCCAGGCCAATTTGGCATTAGTTTGCCTCTCTCTCTTACTCTATCTTTTACTTGCTCACTTTCTTGCTGCTCACACACTAACACACACCCTGAGGTATGCATTCTAACTCATGATCTGACGGTCAGGCTGAGTTGTTATGGCTCTGCCGTGTCAGTGACCAAAGGTAACATAACACTGGTTCTATGTCTGACTCAAGTGTTGAGCTGTGCTTTCAATGGGATTATGGTAAGTATATGTAGAGCAGAAAAATTATGCTGAATTTATGATTTTGTTTTCCTGCGGTTCAGATATACTGTTTGACTTATCTTTATGGTTCCAGTGTAGACTGTATTCATACATAATGTTTATGGTTTGGTTAGAAAA
Organism: Thunnus maccoyii; assembly: GCF_910596095.1. Classification (NCBI taxonomy): domain Eukaryota; kingdom Metazoa; phylum Chordata; class Actinopteri; order Scombriformes; family Scombridae; genus Thunnus; species Thunnus maccoyii. Next base: position 14,270,994 of record NC_056555.1, read on the forward strand.
ATTGTGAATATCAACTGGCTGATGCAGATGGGATTAATTGATCTGCAGGAATGTAAATTGAGAATGACTATTTAAGTATTTGCTACTTACTACCTGGTGCTGCCAGGTCATAAATATAAAACGTGACTTACTGTTCAGCAGGGATGTAGCCCTCACGTATGGGCGTGCATTCCACTTCAGCCACCTTCACGTTACCCTCAATCTCTCTGAACTCCAGTCCCAGGTTCTCGCCACGGATAGTCACGAGCGTGCCGCCCTCTCTGGGACCCCGCAGAGGGGTAATCTGTTGAGATTAAAAAACAGACTGATGTTTTTGAAGATTTGTTTTTGTGTTTTCTTGAATAACAGCCATTAGGACATCACAAGAGTATTTTTCTGACAGTGTAAGGTGTGACTGAGCAGAAGAAAATAAAAGGACCTGCTTTAAAACTGAAGCATCAGTAAAAATCAGCAGCATCCTGCTGCCAGCAAGAATGCTACACTAAACATGTTCTGTCATCAAGAAATTCTGGTTAACAGTTGTCTCATTGCACATGTAGATGAGCAAGCCTAATAAAAGTGCATTCAAAAACTGAAATGTATTGAAAGTATGTAATTACCAGCTGAAACCCTTGTCCATACTCTATCCACATCTCAGTTTTTACCTTTATATGCTATTATTTCAAATAATTTCAAATGGCTTTATTTGTATTTTATCTGAAATGTGTTACACTCCAAACAGTTTGGACTGCAATAGAGATTTGGATGCTGTAGTGCACAGTGTATTGATGTTTTACAGAGGTGTTATCATAAGAGAGCGGTGGTTTAGCAGTGTGCACTGTTAAAGGCATATTATCAGGATTTTCCTAAAAAACAATGTATAGACTCAAAAATAATCCCTCTCAATCATCACTTATGACCCACTAGAAGTGTGTGGCGGTGTATGTGTCAACAGAGACCCTGTCCTCTGCCTGTATTTTCTTTTTTTCTTATTATTTTGCTGTGTTCGGGATGTTTCTGGGCGTCAACCTTTGGGCATCGGGTGTGTAGCCCCCAGCCAGTAATAGCGTGCAGGGTGTGAGGTCGGGACTCAAGTTACATTGCTGTTTAATATGCCTCAGTGTTTCCCCTGCTTCTCTGTCTCTCTCCTCTGCTGTGTGCAGAGTGCTGCTGTGTGGCTGCTCCTCTGCTGTCGCTGTGTCTGTTTGACCGAGGGCGGGGCTGAGCTACACACACACACACGCACGCAGAGCAGAGAGGTCACAGCAGACAGGATAAGCATGTGCTTTGGCTGCATTCAAACAGAATCTGGCAATGCAGCACCTTCCCGCAGGGTTGTGCGGAGGTGTGGGCGTGTTTATTTGCGCTTTAGAATGTAACTGCCGTGAAACAATCAGAAAATGTCTTATTTATCTGATTCATGGCTTTGTTCTCGCTACCACCTCTTGCTATCTTCACCACCGCTGCTCTCTCGCTCTCTCTGTCCTCAGCTCGCTCTGGTGTTGTTGAGCTGGCAAAAACCAACAGCGAAATCCTGCATAGTATGCCTTTAACTAGTTTCTGGTTATAAATTCCTATTTTAATATGTTTTAGTCAAAAGGACAACTTCCCCAATGGCGTGAGATAAAGAGTGTTAGCGAACAGCCAGTCAAACTAGAATATTCTTAAGTATTAACAAGGCCCTCTGAAAAAGCAATATAGAGCAGAGCTCTGACATAAAAGAACAAACATGTATAGAATTATGATTATTTAATGGGGTTTAATTTAATTAAAATTCCTTGTGGATAAAGGTTAAATGTTTCTGTTCCCATATTATGTAGTTATCAGAAAAAATGAGGTTGGTCAGACAGGAGAAAAGGCTTCAGAAAAGAGACAACAAACGACAAAATAGCAGCTCCAGTGACAGCTATGGGTCAAGACTTAGGGTCAAGGGATTGTCATTTCTCAATCCTGTTTTTACTGAAAACCACAACAATATATTAAATAAGATGAACTTAAAACTTGGCATTGGGTGACATCTTAGCAGTAATCACAGTATCATTTGATTTATCCATAACATCTCTCATTGTTGATGAGGCGGTTCCAACATCCATCAACACTTTACTCACACAATTACTTTTCAGCCTGTGAGTGTGTGCGTGTGTGTCTGTGTACGTGTGCGTGGGTACAAATCATCAGGCCGGCCCAGATGGATGGATGTTAGAGACGGACACAGAGTAGTCTGCTCATATCCGTCTCTGCCAAATAGAAGTCCTCCATGCTGCATGCTGCAGGCAGGGGCCCAGCTTTAATGGTGCTATGTCACCATCCCCCTTGAAAAATAGTGATCCCAAGGATTTTTACTGAGGCTTAGACTCATTGTTTCTATGTTCAGTTGAAAGCTGGTAGCATGACCCCCTGCAGTGTTCATAGGTATAGTGCTGAGTAAGAATGTGTTTGGCTTTATCTTATATCTGGTATGTTGTAGTAGGATAATCCTTATGCCGCTGCCATATGTGCATCAAAGGACTTTCATTTGACTATTTGATTATTTTTCAAAGAAGTGGACTAAAACAAATTGAACTAGCCGGGCATGAAAGGAACTAGCCAATCAAATGACAGCGGCAAGCTCGAGCCAGGTCATGCACAACAGAAGTCCTGACGCTGTCATGCGAGAGATATCGCTATCGTATGGTTCAATGTCTGATTAATAAGACTCCCTGCTGATATCTTAATGAAAAAAAGAGCCTTCTGGGAACGGGGCTACAATACATGCAATTAAAAAGATTGTGTGGCTCTCCATTTATTAGCAAATATAGAAGATGGAGAGGGAGAAAGACTTTAAGAGGAATATTGAAGGAGGAGGAAGGAGCAAAAGTATGAAAGAGAGAGAGAGAGAGAGAGACGCAATGAGGCGTTGATTAGATTTGTGACTTTGACAAGATAATTGACGGTTGGGTAGAGGCAAACACTTAATCACTTCTCACTCTCTCTCCCTTTCTCTTCCCATCTTTCAATGTGAGTCTCTCCCTCTCATATTGTTGATGGGAGTTGTCATTATAATGAAGCGTATTAGAATGCATTAGGGCCCCGGTCGTCTTGGAAAAGTCCTCACTCCTCACCCACTGACAGTTTTTATGGGGGACGTGAGAAGGCTGCAATATGTCCCTGCTGCAGCTTCAGGGATGTAAGAAGAAATATAGGGCCCATCTCCAAGAATAAATCCACTGCTCGGGGTGAAGACAAACACTAGAGTGGAGGAATGATAGAGAGCATCAGACTGATCCAGACTCTTTAATAAGCAGAACGAGGAACAAAATATCACCATCTTCTCATCACCTTCCTTAGAGTTGATTTGATTTGATTTGTGTGGATAAAAATAACCACAATGGTTTAGCTTATCAGTGAGAAGAAGAGAAGGTCAAGCAATCAAGGCTGCCGTTTTGGAGACAATATCCTCAGTGTCCATAGATTTCAGACTCTTTCAGACTTTCTTCTTCTATCAGACTATTCAGTAAAAGAAGAAAATGGAGAAATTGAACAATTATACTGTAAAATTAAATTTACAAGAAACAATGGGGTTTATGGTTTATGGCTTTCACCAAATCTCCACTGAGGTCAGCCACTTATCTGTATGCTGGTGCATCTAGAATGATAAAAGGACAAGCGGACAAGAGATTACACTTCCATTCCTGTATCCCTCTTCCCTCTCTCTGTCCAAGCCCATCACTCCCCAGGACACCAAAAGGGATTCCCTTCACTGTCCTTTTTATCCACGTTTGGCTTCATCCCTTCCTCTCCAGTCAGTCACCATCTGCTCCCAATTCTCCTCGGGAAAATGATGCAGAGAGGATCTTTATATCCATCATGGGGAAAAGTGGAGGGCGCGGGGGTCTTCTCCAACCCCTTCAGCCACATGCGACACTATTCTGGCTGAGTCCACCCATCCGTCACCACCTCTCTTTCATGTAAACCCAATCCATCCTCCTCCCCATTCATCTGGGCAGCTTTCCATCCATCTTTCTTTTGTATCCTCTTATCCTCCATCTCACTGACCCTTATCCCTTCTGCTATTACCCCTTTTATATGTCTTCCGTGGGTCAAATCTATTTGCCTCACACAGTGTCTGTGGTTTTCAGGAACATGCTGGGTTAAGTGGGGGTTAGGTCTGCATCTGTGTAGAGGTGATTCATAACCATCAAGAGTGAGGATGATTAGTCTTTCTTGTCTGAGTGTTTGTCAGTGTGTTCAAATGGTAAGAGGAGTAAATTCAAATGTCAAAAGCAACGATTGTCCAACTAACTGTTTAGAGAAAAGATGTCTAAAAAGTGCCAGTTCATGATTGCTGTAATTTTGATTCTAGGATATCATTATTATTAAAACTTTTTGATGGGTGATATATGTAACTGCACTGAAAAAGGTGTAAAATATATAGTTTCTCAAATCCTGTCAGACTGAATAGCTACCAGTGACTCACAGCCACTGCCATTATGTTGAAATGATCGACTGCAACAATGTCTCTGCGGTAACTAGTATGTGATGAGTAAGTATGTTCCCATCAGTGCACTGTAATTAAGATGTGTATTTAGGGCTTTTGAGTAAAAAGCACTTCCATCAGTGTTTGCATTTCCTGGCACATGTAAGTGCCTGTGTGTATAGTATTGTATTGCATATGCAGACTTACTGTATGTGAACACCGACGCATGTGTATTCTAGTGTATGTGTCTCACCTGAGTGATCCGTGGGTGGGTGCACTTGCTGTTGATGCCGTTGTGCTCCAGCCACTGGTTCTCAGGGTGGGGGCAGTGTTGCTTGAGGGTGCAGCGGTTCTCTCCTTTACACCAAACGCACCCAAACAGTGGGTCTGCCTTCAGACACAAACCACAGCTTCCACGCTGGGCGTCACACTTGTACAGATGGACTGTGCAAGTGGGAGAAATGAAATGCAGAAAAGGAGGGAAAGAAGACGAGAAGGGAGGGAGGGAAGAAGATAATGAGAAGGAGAAAGAGTAGAGAACTTTGAGTGAACAACCTTTGTACAAATGATTACAGAATTGCAAATGCATGCAAATATATTTTAGGCAAAAGCCTAAATGACTGACAAACACTTCAAAACACAGAACAAACTACAATTTGGATTCTTTACCTATCTCCCTCAATTTCTGTCAGCTGCTGTTTGCGAACAACAAACGGAACATTGTGAGAGTGACATTCGTTGATATCTTTGTCTCATTATCTCTCCATCTATCATCATGACTATATACCCCCCCCCCTCTCTCTTTGAGTTTCCTACACTGCTGCCTCTCGCCTCTGCTCACCCACCACAGATTTAACATATCATCTCCATGGCAACGGGCCAGCCATTTTCTTTTTAATTGCTATTAGATGCATGTGTGATCTGTCCATCAGATGATGCCCTACAGTAGAAGCCACTTCCTCCACAGGCAAAGAAAGGTAGAAGAAGGCTAGGGATGATTCTCTGGTTCAAGCATCTCTCTGTAACTTTTGTTGCTTCTTTGATTTTAGACTTATGCTCAGGGATACATTTTGTACTCTGTGTTTGATTCAGACACACATGCACACAACCGCAAACATTGTGCAAACTTTGCCTTACAGCACAGTGTCATGTTAGCATATCATCCACATTTTAACAATAGGTTTCTTATGCCTGACTCCACTGCCTTTGGTTAAAATGAGTTATTTTCCTGTCAGAGAACCACAACCCCCAGCATGCTACTGTTTTCTTGCCCCAGCATGGATCACTCACAGTGGTGGATTGCCAGTGGCCAAACTGAATCAAGCTCAGCAGCTGAATGCTGAATGCTTAAAATTTCAGCACTGAGCTGTCATTCCACATACAGTACACTGTCAGTAGATGGACAAAAAAGAGTGAGGGGCAGAGAAATATATCTTATGTATACTTACATTCATCCTGATGACAGGTGACTGACAGTAATTTAACTTTGCTTACTTAGATTCACAATTGATAATTTAGGTCAGGTTAGCATTATTTTGCTCAGCTGTATCTATATGCTTTGCCAATATTGCTCTTTTGAAATTTATGACAGTAAAGCACATTGAATTGCTGATAAGAACGATATGAAATGAAGGGTGGAGGGGAGAAATGGCGGCAGAGATAAATAAATTGCACAAGTCCCAGAGAAATGTTGACAGAGCAAATAAGAGAAACATCTGAAGAGAAATAATATTTGAGAGGAGGCTAGAAAATGGAATTTAGAGAGTTGGGAAGAGACAGAGACAACAGTGAAGTGCAGGAGAGAGAAAGACGGATTCAGTGAGACAGAGAGGAGAAAGAGAGACCTACAGAAAGAAAGCGTTAGAGAGGATGTGTTAAAGTTAACCACTCTACAAGGCAACATCAGGGGATGGATACTGCACCTCAGCACACCGCCTGCCTGTTGCCATGGACACCAGCTCCAAGGGCAACAATGGGGAGGCAGCGGCTTTACTGTGTGTGTCTATGAGTGTGTGCATGTGTAAGTGAGAGTTTATAAGAGACTATGTTGACTCTGTGTGTTTATGTGAGAACTATGGAAAGAGCTGATATGGATTTACAAGTATGTGTGTGTGTGTGTGTGTGTGTGTGTGTGTGTGTGTGTGTGTGCGTGCGTGCGTGCGTGAGTGAGTGCGTGTGCACGCATATGCTGTTGCCGCTATGAATGCTCACCTTTATTGTGGGCGGGGTTGTCGATGCTGAAATCTCCGTTCCAGATGACGGTCAGCTCCACGGGAAGACTGCTCATCTCCATCCCATCATAGAAATACTATCACCATGGCAACCAGAGAGGGAAAGAAGGGGATACGGGGAATAGAGTATGAGAGAGAGAGAAGCTGTTGAGCTACTTTAAACTGTCTATTATCTCCAAGTCCAAAAGCCTCTGGTATCACAATACTCCTTTGAATGCAAAACGCATCATCAACAGGTGGCTGTACACACAATGAATACACACATGAACTCACACATACGCACACTCAATTCACAAACACACAAAATACACACCAGAGAGCTTTCAAAGACAAGATTATTTTTCATTTGGTTCTGTAACACTAGCAGCATGGAGGGTTGGTGCTAGAATCATAATTTTCCGCTAAATTACAGTTTCCCTCCTTCACTGCTCAATCAAAGTACAATATTTGGATTGTACTATGATTATACACACATATCCCACATCTCTACACACAGACACTGACACACACACACACTCAGAGTGATGAAGACAGACAGGAAGATGAGATGTTATTGTATCAACAGACGATTAGCATCAAGACCAGCATAAAGCCTTTTTCATGCTAGTCTTTCATTGCTGTCAATCTATTATTCAGTCAGTGAATGGAGCATGATCGCAGGGATCGCTGTGTATGAGAGAAAAAATCAGGCTCTCATCTCATCTACCCTGTTTCGCTAGAAAAGGAAAAATCCCTCAGCTGGAATCAGTGTGTGTGTGTGTGGGGCTGTATCGGTGTAGGAGATTCATTTTATATTACGGTCAGTTTTATAGGAAAACTTTATAGAAATGGGGCGTCTTTATAGAGATTGTGTTGGTGTGTGGGAGGGTGGTCAATAATGGTATCTTACAGAGGCTGCCAAGTTAAAACACACACACACACAGATGCACGCATAAACACGTTCTCACCGATGTGTTTTGACACTGCACTGAAGAGCTGTTGAAGCGCAGGGCAGGAACTCTGTGTTCGTTTCCCTGGATGGTCAGCAGACACTCATACCCCCTCTGTCCAGACTGGGGCTGAGGGAGATTCTTAGCCCTCAGGGTGATGGGCTTTACCACGTTGACTGGCACCAGGATCCTCTCTGCAGGCAGCAACTGGGGACATTCCTGAAAAGGGACAAAGCGACAAGGAAGGATAGTGAGGACTGAGTCTTCTCGGAGGGTGTAATACATTACTGCAATTACATTAATTTCACTCAACTCAAGATGATCCTGCACTTTCACATATGCAAATCTCGTCCTATTGTATGTGTGTACTTTATATATAGAGGGCTATGTAGACAGTCAGGGTCAGGTGTAAAACCTCACAACATACTTTCAAATCTATGTCAAATACTGGTCACTCTGCTGCCAATTTGGACATCACATATGCAAATTCATACTGGATTGCTAATGTAAAATTACCTCAGAGTGTGCTAAAAATGTATATTATTATTTCTGAACTTTACTTAAAGCTACATTAGATAAATATTCTGGATCCCATTGGCAATAATTACAGATATGCAACCATACCCAGTAAAGGAATATTCCTACAATCTGACTGACATTCAGCGTTCTGTAAACTCACAGAGTCATCAACACTCCATCTATCTCGTCAGGTGGCAGACTATCTAACACTACTTCACCAACATTAGTTTAATTGAATAACATAGCCACTTCAATGTGTACTGTTTTTAGTGGTGAAATGCTTTTATTTGTAATAATTCCTGATGAGATCGGCTGAGTCTCTTGGTTGGGCAGTGAAGGGGCAGCTCAATAGGTACTGCACTGTCATTATCCACATGAGGAGAACATTAATGATACAATGAATCAGACACTTTTACATAGATGATATGAGCTCTCAGTTTGTATTTGTATGTTTGGTTGATTTTTGTTCATGAGGAAAAGATACCACTGACAGATCCAAAATAAGGTTGATTTCTGCCTGTACAGTAATTAGAGAAGAATGAGCGACAGCGAGAGAGAAAGACAGCAAGAAACAGAGAGATGAGTCACTTAGCAATCGGAGGTCTAAAATTAACAGCCAATCAATTCAGGTATGAGTAGCTGGCTAAATATAGAACACCTATGACTTGCCTGAAGATGAAGAGGAGAGGAAAGCGGTGGAAGACAGGTGAGGAGAGGGGAAGGGATAGATAGAGAAGAGAGGGGGAGAGGGAAAATAAAGCAGAGGCAAGAACAGGAGAGGGCTGACAAACAGAAGTAGGGAGGTAAAAGTGGGTAACGACTAAATAGAGAACAGCACTACTATAAGTACTTTGCAAACTGCTTCATGTTTTCACTGAAGAATGGTGAATAGAGAGAGAGCAAAATAGGCAAAATGAGAGAGAGGAACAACAAAAGTACAGAGCGAGTGAAAGAGGCAAAAATACCATTAAGCGTATGCGACAGGAGGAACTTTAGCATGTCAAAGAGGGAGAAGGAAAGAGGGTGAAAAGAAGGAGAGCAGATAAGGTGAGCCCCCGCATGGATGGAGCTGGGGGGGAGTGAAGCATAGCGCACGTTGAACTGGGTGATAACACTTGTTTGAAGTTCATTAAAAGCCACTTGATTGGGTTAGGCTGAGTGACTGACTGGATGGCTGCGTGGTGAGAGAGAGGGGAACGCTCTGTGACACTATTCACAAAGTCATTATAGATAAATGACACACAGGGTGAGTGAGTTCAGTGGTGGAGGAGAGGAAGAAAAAAGGTGGTGCATGTGTGTTTGCTCTTCCAAATCTCATTTTCCTAAGAACGGAGGGTCGTATTTGGAGAATGAATATGAGTGGGAGAGCAAAGAGAGATGCAATCCATTTTTAATCACATTTCTTCCAGTTAATACGCTTGAACAATAGGGACAATACATTTGATCTGGTTTGTGGAAATGAAGGCACGGGAAGCACTGAAGTATGACTTAACACAGTGACTTAAGCTGAATCTTGAAGACACAGATCTACACCGATAATGGCATATGGTGATGAGGTGATTGGATTGTGCACAAACACACACACACAACTCTATAGTAGAAGTGTTTGTGTGTGACGTGGAGCACTACAGCTAAAATTGTAAAAGTGTTTGAAACCCTAAACCCAAGTCAGATGATACTACACTTTCTTGTACATGCATACAGGCAAATTCAAGGTAAACTCACACTGACATGTGAATGTATGTGCGCGTGCACACACACACACACACATACACACAAAGAGTAAGCCTTGGAATCCCATTACAGTATAAGATAAACACCACAAGTCAGAGCCAGACAGCATCTCTTGCATCATCTGCCTTTATGACAACATGTCACGGAGATGGAAAACTTCAAAATGCAAATTTCATTTGCTGCTGACTACAGACACATACACAAACATACACACAAACATGCACCATTTCATTAACACCTTCCACAATTCTCTTTACAACACTGACATCATAGTAATTTTTTTTTTACAGCTACGCTCCAAATACCCATCCATGTAATCGCAGCTAAGTAATCTTAGTCACACCTACACAAACACACGCAGGTTTATTTAAACCCATAAAGCAGAGTCATCAGCCCTGTAATTCTGAAGCAGACGTCCCCCACTCTTGCAGATTGTTCATGCTCACATGCACACACAACTACACAACCTGTCGTTCCTTGTGTTTAAAATGATCAAAATCTTAATTCTCACCATTTGTGACAGAACAAACAGCAAAATATGAAAGAACAAAACAGATGCCTTATTTGCTTCGACAACAATGAAAAATTCATGACGTGGCAGGAAATCTACAAGCGAGCGAGTGTGTATGCTGTTGTTAGCCTGTGTTTTTCTTCCTGATTTTTCTGTTTGTATGTATACATACACACTCAGACACACTCACATACACAGTCAGATCGTTGCCAGCAGTTCCTGAGGCCAAGTGGGCTTTCAGTGGTTTGGACAAACACATGTACATCCTAGCTGGCTACTGATGCTGGTGGTGTTGGCAGTGATGCTCACTGTCGCCTGTTAAGATTTATGTCAACATTAAGTTGATCTAATGTCAGTGTGTTTATTGCCTGCTCCCCACCCTCTCAACCCCCAACAACTGAGGTGTAATAAATAACAGAGGAGCAAATGCAAATCACCACACAGATACATATACTTAAACTAAATACTACATATAACATACATTGTCATAAATATAACATCATCAGCCTCCTTACTGTTAAGAGAGGGAGTGTGGAGAAGTGAGATACGGTATAACTTTGCACTCTTTGAGAATGGTTTTCTTTTAGTGGAGTGGAGGAGTTAATTCATTTCATTTGTACATTGAGTGGTATCTAGCCAGGCAGCTAGTTTTGGCTTTATCTGTCCAGGTTTTGAGATCAGGTTGGTCTCTGTTGGTGTGTATTTCTGGAGACACTCCAGACCTCAATGTAGTTTTCATTGGAACTAGTTCCCTATGAAAACTACTGACAGCATGTTAAGTGGATCTTTCAGACTAACATGGATGCTGTTTCTGGGATAAGACATTGCTATTGATTTTTTTTTTTTTTTTAATGTATCTTTTCAATGATGTGAGCAGCACCATGAACAACATTTCATTTATCCGCATTGTACTGGTGTGGCAGCAGAAACCTCTAAGGTGAATAGCTTAAAACCTAGATAAATTATACCAAAGATATCAGTATAGATATATACCACTAGAGGTAAATAAGAAAAGGTTTTTTACAACTTGTGCGAAACCACCATTTTTTTTCCCTGGATGACAAGATAAGTGATTTGACAGGAGGAGGTGAGAGAGACTACAAGACAGTTTAGATGTGAAGCACACTGATTTATACATGTTTGTGTGCGTGTGTATGTGTGAGAAGATGTAAACTTCAGTGACAGTCCTACAGTCGAGAAATCAAGGACTTGCACTGACGCACTAGACAAAGAAAAGTACCTGTCAATAGAATAAATCATCATCACCACATAATATGCGCTGACTTCTGAAAAACAAGTTGGCGCCTCTATTTTTTTCTGTATAATTATCCTTCATTCTTCCTCTCATCATCACTGACTCATTGTTTTCTCTGACCTCCTCTGATTCTCTGTCATGCTCGTGCTTTATCCCTCCTTCATTTATCCCGCCTAGCCTGTGTTGTTCATCCCATCTAGCTCACTGACCCTTCTCATTTCTCTTATCAACTCCCTCTTACTGAATCTCTCTCCCCCCTCTCTTTCCTGCCTTCTTTTCTTCTCGGGGACCTACTTAGATCTGATAATTAGAGGCTGGCGGGAGGTGTGAAGGGTGGAGATAGGGAGAGTGACAGAGAGTAGGAAGCAGAGTGGGAACTGTGAATGTAAAAGCCCTTGGCATAGTTTGAAGTGAGGGAGGGAGGGAAAGAGAGAGAGAGAGAGAGACCCGTAATTATAGCAGTGTAAGGTGTGAAGATGAAGAGGATTTTAAGTTTTCATACACGTACACACACACCTTGTCATCTCCTACAGAGCCTCGGGCAAAGACACTCTCCTGCTCTCTGTTCACCCTCCCTGCTGCTCCACGACTTATTTCTATCCTGCCGTTCAGTCCTTGCCTTAGAATTTTTTTCCCCAAACACCTTCTCACCGTCTTGCTATTTTCTCCTGCCATTTTTGGCCTCTCCTTGTGTTACTGTCCTTTCTGTTAAAAAAAAAAACTTTTTACAACTTGGGTTTTACTTAATTTACTTTTGGTCATCATTTCTATTGGTGATCAAACATCAATTAACAATTAAGTCTATAAAAACACAAGGTAAAACCACAAGTTATTACACCTGAAATGTCGGTGATAATCCCTTCTTACACAGAGAAACTGTGCATGTACAACTATGGTAAGTACAGTAATTAGTCTGTAAACTGTGATGTTTCCAAGAGACAGTTGAGGTTATCATTTTACTGCTTGCCTTTGTTTTCTTGCCTGTGTTTAACACCTGTATGATCATTTGACTGCACATGTTACTTTCCCCATTGTGCTTTTTCCCAGATCTTAGCAACTCATGTACTGAGTGTAATGTTATTATTATCATCAATTAGTATGATGGCTAAAACATCAAAAAAAGACCCAGGCTGTACAAAAATGCCCAGGGTCCCTATGCTAGAGCAGTATCAGTATCTTCACTCCCCCTCAGTCTGTTTGATTGGATTTCATTTCCAAATATCCCCTTTCTGTTCATTGTGCAAATACTCAACTGACTGTTCAGCAGTCAGTGTCTGTATATGCAATTGATTTGTCTATCAATCAAATCAAAGCACCTCTCTTTACCATTCCAGTCTAATATTGGCAACTAACAGCTATTACTGCTGGCATTTAGCTTCTTTAATAAAATTATCCTGATCACTTGATCAATATGATTCTGGCAAATAAACTCCCTGGTATTAATCACAGCAGCACAAACAAGAAGTACTGCAAAGACATATGTTTTGGAGTGTTTGGTATCTCCCTAATAACTGAATATATTAGGTAAAGGCTTGGCACAAGCTCAGGATATGAACATGCTGGAGAAGAAGAAAGGGAAATATCCTCCTGTGGTTTTCATCAGACAAAGAGAACAGGAAGTGTCCTCAGTTTCATCAGTTGCTTTGGGTTTGAGTACGTGTGCACTTTAGGGATGGAAGATGCAGTCAGAAAAAGCGTTAAATATGCAAGTAAACATTGTTTATCGGGTAAAGAAGCACAGCCTATTCATATTGTGATAAATATGACAGTAGTGCTCAGGAATAACTTTTGGCTATTTATTCACAGCAACTAAAAGAAGCTGCTTGCATGATTTTTGTCAGTGAGGCTAATCAAAACGGCTAAGTCCTTGAGATGTGTGGAGGGCAAACAGGGACATGGCCTTGGTTAACGTGCCAACAGGCAAACGTCTGATCCATGTGCCCATACTACTGCTGGCATGAATAAAAAGGCACTGACTAAACGCCCAGGCCTGGCTTTAACTCTATCCTGTCATGCATACTAACAACAAGCTCAACCAGTAGGGAGATTTGCCTGGCCTCAATCATTAGCATAGTGTTAAGGGATTATTCTGATCACTGCTTGAAATCCCTTAATTGTGATAGTACACAAAAATTCATCTGCAGCAGAAAGAGGCCATCCTATTTCAAACAACAAAGTTGACTTGTTGCCTGTCGTGAAAATTAAGGAATGATTCTATGGATGGTTGTGTGTGTCTCTGCATGTTCTTACATTTGTATGTGTGTGTGTCTAAATTATTAATTCAAAACAGCAACCAAAAGTCTGGCAGCTAATACATGACCTTGGATTTGAGGGGTTAATTAAAAGCAAATTAAAAGTCATTAAGCCTGAAAAACACCTGCTTTTTCTGAAACAGCACGTCAAAAAAGGGATGTCATTAATGTGCTAATACCTAATCCCTCTCGCTTTATTTATGGTTTTCTTTTAGTCAGCAACATAATAGGAAAGGATTCACACATTATTATCCTCAGTCAATATTGACCACCAGCGCCTGAGTTAATTGGAAAAGTAAACCTGCAAAGACTCAAGCTTGGGCCTGACTAAGCAGAAGGTTCAAAAGGATAATGGAAACGGCGGAAAAAGAAAATAATATCGTCTGCGCAGGTTGAATGGCTCGGGGGAAACATGGGTGGAATAACACAATTGAGAGCAGACTGCTCATCAAAGGAAGCAATCTGGCTAAGCTTGTCCCTGCCCGTCGTGTAGCGTCTGCCAACCCAGACATGAGCACTAGTGATCTTCATCATAGCTCACCTCAGGCTAGGATTAACAGGCCACTAACTCCCTGTAAGCCCTCCCCCTGAAAACTACTGTGAATTGGCAGGGTACAGTCATGCAAAAACTGTAGATTTATAAATCCGCACATACGCACAGACATTAAAATACATAGGAGCATGCAGATACACAGACATACTGTGCCGACAGACCCACACCGTTGGTTACACACATACTGTACACGGGCACATACCCAAACCATCCTTTAAGTCCTTGTACTGCCTTGAAGGCCGCCACTGTGTCAGTGACTCTAAATCAGAGTGAGACCTCTCTCATAGGATGGGGAGTGGGCGGGTTGGGGGCATTCAGTGAATGTACCCCATCCATTGAGTGGCTTGTCCTCTGCAGCAGAGCAGCCTAATTACAGTGGGCTCTGCTTCGACGGGAATAGAACTGGCTGCCAATACTATTGATAATTCACACAGACTAAGCTGTCGCAGGGAATAGGGATGGGCAAGAGGAAATGGCTCCGTTTTATTAGCTTCTACTGCCCTTTGATGTGCAGTCAAGAGCGAGACATGCCAAGAGACTCATGCCAGATGGAAGCACTACAGCTGAAAGGTGTCTCAATCCTTTTAACATAACTCTTTTTGCATGTGAAACCTAGAATGATAGCTATTAGTCTCACATAGCCAAACATTTCCCCTCAATTTATTTTACTGTGTTTTATCACGTAGCTGGTCCAAGCCAAAGGCCAGCTAGAGCTGGCCAGGATAAAAAAAACTATTCTTGGACATTGTCTTAATGGGCTACAAGTTGACTGTCTTTGGATCTACAAGTAGAGGTGCTGCTAGGAACTCTGGGCCCCCTGAAAGCAGCTCAACAATAACTCTGACACAACACATTTCTACAATCCCTGCCATGTTGTCAGGCCTTGTGTAGCTCTGGGTCCAATTAATCTTTCAGTTCCTTTATTAGTGCCACATCTGGCTCCAGATGGATTTGATGCTTCAACAGGTGAAAAAAATTAGATCAAGTTAAAGTGTTTTAATCCCTACCCTGACTTGGGACTTACCTCAGGCTTCTTGACACGTCCCTCCTGGAAGGAACATGTGCGAGGGTCGTGGGTACAGTCATGTCTGTATTTACACCAGTGGCACTGGTAGGGACTACTCACACATGACAGACACCTAAATGGAGAGCAGAGAAGAGACAAAATAGGGCTGTGAAGTATTGTATTGAACTGCAGCAAATACACTAGAGAACAGAAGTTAAACTTACTTATGCATACAATACAATTTCCAACAGTTTAAGAATAAATGTCAATTTTTTTCATCAATATGCAGAGATTATGACTTGACAAGGAATCTTCAGGAGAGAGCCAACTTGAAATGTCAAGGGAGAGTGAAACTGGTACAATAAAAAAGTAAATTACACCATGTGCTATACTGAAGTACTCTTAAAAAATACAAGTAGACATTGAGACTTACGACTTGTGCACGCTACAGTTGTAGAAAACAAAACTGGTCCTTGCGAATGCCAAGCCTGTTTCTTTGGACTTGAGATAGAGCTGCACAATCTGGTGGTCACCTAGAGAAAATAAATCATAGTCAAAATTAATAGTTTGATACGCACAGGTGGACAGAATGTTTTGTATTAAGGTAAATGGTAAAAGGCAAGGTAAAGAGAAAAAGAATAAGAAATAATATAAGCAATTACTGCTGTTTGTATCATTCATTGAAACCATTACTGACAGTTTCATTCAGCTTTTGAATCAAATGGGAAAAACAAAGTGAACAGTATTATAATAGTAGCATGTCACAGCTACTTTTCCAGCATGAGCAATAGGGAGACACCTTTAAAAGAGCCCTTGCCTGTATGATAATCATTTTTATTCACTTGTTCACATATCCTTTTTTAGAGTCTAGTCACATTAGATTTTGCCATGAAGAAAAGATGTCTGCAATGCTTTGAGCCACAGGTGCTCAGCCTGTTGCTGTGGTAAAGGCGGTATCTTAAGAGAGAGGGAGAGTGGAACGGTTTTGTTGGGTTAAGTCTCCCTATCCCTGCCGCCTTACAAGAGACAATAAAAGTTGGTGCACACACATTTCCCTTGGGATTTAAAATATCCCCCCAGAAAAGTCTTTGAGAGTGTCTTTGACAAGGTAAGGGGGGAATATGATGAAACACGAACCATGTGTGCGTGTTAAGTTTGTGTGTATGTGAGCTTGCGCCTCATCTGTATTTGGTGTGTCCTTTTGTCTGGCCCTAATGAAGGAGTTCATGTTTAATTCAACAGCAAATTCACACATCTTACTGCTCTCTCTCTCTGCACTACCTCTGTACCTCTCTCTCTCACCCCCACTCTATCTCTACACACAGGTTTCTTTGCTTCCTTCCACACTGCGACTCTTTCTTCTCCCCCGTGTCTGTCTCCATCTCTCTAACAAAGAAGGAATCATTCATCAATCACAGTAAAGCACCACTGACAACGGATCTGTCCTAATTAGGCCACCTAAATGTTACCTTGAAGCCTGCTAACACTATCTATCCCTCCCTCTATTTTCTCTCCATCCGTCTCTCTCCCTCCTTTTCTCTCTTTCAACTAAGCTTAGACTAATGAGTGCTGGTAAAAATGGGAGATAAAAGGTTCAAATATAGGGAAAAATGTGGCCTTTTTTCCTCCTCCTGAAACAGGAAAAGGATATAACAGTGCGTGTTTGTGAGTGTTGAAGAAACACAAAGCACGAGATGGGGAGAGATGCTGCATCCTTCAATTGTGTGCCTCAGAATACATATTTATACATCAATGTTTGCATCACCAGCTTTACATATGGTTGACATAGCACAAACTAAACAAATGTCGCTAATTCCCCAAAGCACCCTCAGGCTCCCTGTCTGCCTTACATCTGTACATGTGTGCTGTCTATCTGTAGATTACTTTATTGCAGTGTGTGTGTGTGTGTGTGTGTGTGTGTGCACTAAATAAATGAAGCAGCTGAAGGCCTAAAAGGTCTCACCAGAACTGTGATTTCACGGTGGTCTGCTCACTCCCGTTCTCTGCATTTTCGTCTGTACTTGCTGTACAGTACCTCATGTTTGTTTTTTTGCTTTAATATCTCAATGCTTTATAGATAACATTTTTGCAAATGGCACACAAGCAAGTGTCAATACAGTTTTCTTTAGAGCTGTGACATTAGCAGTAATAGGGTCTAAAAAACTTCACTGTGAATTCCTTTGTATGTTAATTTTGAGCATTTCTGATGATTTTTGATTTTCATTTATTATTCAGTCTTTTTGTATGGAAGTGTGGAAGGATAGCATCTTCATTATCTCAGCATGAGGACACATTGATTGGTTGGTGAAGAAGGATCACCTGCCTGAGGACAGACCTTCCCATATGGGAGCTTTGTTCAATTAGACTGGGCTTAGCTGACCATGGAGAGAGAAGGTGAAGAGCAAGGGAATTAGAGACAGAAAAAAAAAGTCTTTCTCCCTTTTTAATTGTATAATGAATATTGTTTTAAATGTTTGTCTCTTCAAAGCAATGAAAACAGTCGCATTGTCTGGGGGGGACTGTGTAATCTCTTGGCTCTAAATTAGCTGAAATACTGTAGTGACACTTAGCTGTGCAGCATGATATTCTCTTTTTTGCACCGGGGTTAACTGGGGTCCCATCACTTCCTCTGGAGCATATCCATTTTGAGGGAGGGCGGTAAATAATTCCCATGGCAGCCTAGCAACTAACGTTCATTCAATTACTAAACATGTCCTAAGGCAGTGCTTCAAGGCCTGCAGAGTTACTGATGGCAACGAGAAAACAAAAATTCATAAAATACTCTTAGCCCTGGGACTACCATGCTTCTGACTGAGGAAAACATCCAGATGAATACGTGCTTCTCTGACATACATGCATTTTTGTGTTCAACAGGTGGCATAATATTGATAACAAGTTGACTCTGGCATTGGGTTTTTACATATTTTTACATGGTATATAAGGAAATATGTATATATATATATACATAGTATATATAATGAGAAATTTCATTAAGTAGTTTTTAGAAAATAGTAGTAGAAAATAATGAAAGTTAATTAAATCAATATAGAACTATCGCTGAAATTATACACAGATATCAGTGCACTTGTCTTCTTCCTCATGGGTACTAAGTATCAATTATTTTGACATGTTATTAGACTTCCTTCAGTTTATCCCAGATGCCGTTGTCATGCACACTGTGAGATAGTTACTATGTATGCTCACATTGCAAAAATCAAATGGTGAAATTGTGACATCCACCACTGGCTTGCAGCCTCTTCAGGACATTTCCTGGTATAGAATAGTACAATTCCTGGTCCCAGTTTGTTGTTTTTTGGACAAAAATGTTTCAATAAGTCCACTCTTACCTTTGTCAACAATAATGCGTGGCATCTCTTTCTCAGCGGGGGAGGAGCACTTAATCCGGTTTCCCTCCACCAAGCCGTTCATCTCAGCTAGGTCTTCAAAGGTGCAGTTGACACCCGCAGAAAGTTCTGGGACATTATGGGCTTCTAACACCAACTGTAGAAAGGGAAAGACAAAAAACTGTTAAAAGCAACATACTCTGCAATTTTATACTAAATAATTACTTTATATGAAATTATGTGTGCTGGTGATATCAGGAATTATATTAGGATAATATAAAAAATTATAGTTAAGGGAGAATTAAATGAGATGGTAAAAGTGACCACTAGGCAAACTAGGACCAGCTATATATACCAAAGGTATTGAGGATTCATTAAGTTTCAATAGCTTCACATTCATAACAGCAAACCCAGTGAATTAATTAATGATGAAGCATGCCAAAAGTGCCTTTTATAATTGCACTTGATGGTCAGAGATAAACTAGTTAGAACTGCTCCCCAACTGTCACAGCTACAGTGCTTGAGACAGCAGCATCTGTGAGCACTTCAAATCAGTTTGGGAGCCAATATGTTCTTCAAATATGACTAACATAATATTGCTGAGGAAAGGCACAGCTGCAAGTCAGAGTAAAGATCCATCTGCAGGGTGGTCAATGGCCAGAGGAGCCACAGGGGGACTCCAGAGTAAGTGGCAAATATATAAACAGCCTTCAAGTGAATACTACCCAGACATCAGTTGCGTTAACACTAGCATTACTGCCATCATATTGGCCCATATTGGCCACAAGCACTACTAGCTTCCTAGCCATCTCCCACAATGCCTTGTGGTATTGATGAGCTGTATGGATTTCACATTCCATCTTAATGTCCCGAGTCTGGCTCAGCTAGAACAAAGTGTTTTATGAGAGAACGTGAAAGAAATGATAAAAGCAGAGCGTCAAGGTAAGTGGAAGGATGAGCAGTTAGAGGAGATGGAACAAGGCAATTGAATATAGATGGTTGAAACAGGATGAAAAGACACTGTGGACAAGAGGAGGAGAGAAATAGCAGGAAGGCTGAAGTGAAGAATGAAAGATGAATGGAAGTGAGGAGAAAAGGAAAGGGCGGGCATACAGGCTGCTGGACAGAGAGGAGAAAAGAGGACTCTGGGAAATAAAGAATGCAAATTTTCCCTCTTCATTTGAAAACGCTGTGTAAGCTCTCTCTGCACCTCAGCAAAAACTGGCTTCAGGTGGAGTAGGAGGGAAAAAAAGGAAAAAAAAACAACACTGTCCTTGAATAAGAAGAAAAAAACAGGGCCAGTGCGGCAGGTGGACCGGGGTCAAGACCAAAATATACATATTGATGGAAAAGCGTGTCTGCAGTGGGCCTTGGTCTAGTCATTGATTTGAGGCGCAGTCCATACACTTGTGATATGATGCTGAAAGCTGCCTCAGCGGCAGAGAAGGGCTGACCTGCGCTGTTTTTATATTGCTGTTTAATGAAAAGACGGCGTCGCGGGTGTGAACAGATACACAGCTTCCCACATAAGATGGACAGAACATGGCCAGGGTTTCTATCTCTTACACATCCTCTCTCTTATTCCTTGCTCACTCTACGGCTCACCTTCTTCTCTCGCTTTAATTTATTTTTCCTTTTAAGGTGGGTACAGCAGAGCATGAGTTTCCTCAATTACATTTAGAGTAGTCACGGCCAAGCCTAGCCACAGCAGGGCTGCATAAATATGAAAATAACCTACTCATGTTAACAGAAACATCCACCACACGTACGCACACCGACAAATACACAAAAGCCCTCCTGTATGCAGAGGATATGTGATGATGGGCTCTTCATGTTGCCATGGTGGAAAAAAGCCTTAGCTGCAAATGTTTGTTGAAAATGTAATCAAAAAACAAAAAACCTGCCAAAAAAAATCGCCAAAAAAACTAAGATTTATTTGAAAAATCTGAAAGAAGCTGTTAAAAGAATCCTAAAATATAATTTCACAGATTGTTTTAGTTGGCTTTAAAGGTCCAGTGTGTAGAATTTAGTGGCATCTAGCAGAGTAGACCCGGCAGAAATGGAATATAAGTTCCATTTGTTTCCATTTATTAGGGCTGTAGTCTCCTGGTCGACTGGATGATTAGTTGGTTGATATGCCCTCGTCCAACCAAATTCTCATTAATGACTAATCGATTGGTTGAAGATTATGTACGATTTCAGTCGACCAAGATTTTCTTTGGTTGACTACAGCCCTACCATTTACATATTCATAAGTATGTTTTAATTAGCGTATAATCACCTGAAACTAAGAATTGTTGTGTTTTTGTTACCTTAGAATAAGCCTGTATATCTACATAGAGAGCAGGTCCTCTTCCACGGAGCCTGCCATGTTGCACTGTCATGTTTCTACAGTAGCCTTTCGCATTTTTCACGGCCACCATAGGTTCAGGAGGGGGGGGGGGGTATTCAGTTTGTTGCAATCTGTAACCTCATCACTAGATGCCACTAAATCCTCCACACTGCACCTTTAATGCACCTTATTGTAATGTATAATATTATGCTGCATTTGAGCTGATTAACAACACATTTGCAACAATTTAAAGTAGTAATAAGAGTCAAGCATTTTAATTGGTGTATAGACCTGTTAGATTGTTTAGTTGAAATTAGTTAAAATATACACCAAGTATAAACAAAGACAATATATGTATAGATGTAAAAAAAAAAATCCTCCTGAAGCTTAGAAAATGACAGAACAAAATCTTTATAAACAAAGAGAGAATTAAATGCACAAGACAATAATGGTTTAAAATCGGTGTGATTTCAGCAGCGGAGTGTCTCCATTCCTCTCGAGAATGCCTTGGCTTATCTTTCCAAACAAATATTTAATAACACAAAGGTCAAGGAGGAGCCCCTGTCTGTCTGGCAGAAGCCTCTGCCCTGCAATCAGTTGGATGGGAGACGTGTGGCATAGCCTTTGGGTAAAACCTGCTCACTGGGAAAAGGTTAAACACTCTCTGAAGGCTCAGGCTCGAGCAATAACGCACACACACACTCCATGAATATCATTAGAGTGATGCAGAGGTGTACCTCAGAAAATCAACACCTCTCATGTGACCCTCAGAGCAACACAGAGAATAGTCATTCAGGCTTGACCTTAGAAAATCATATTGGATACGTTTGTATGCACTTGGTCTCTGAGATTCAAAGCCATTACCAAACCACCATTAAATAGGAAATGGGAATTGAAATGTGACATCACTTAAGGTGGTTAAGGTCAGTGATTTTCATAACATTCGGTGTTACAGCCTTTAAAATAGAGTATCTCCCAAACATACCAAGTTTTGATAAAGAAAAAATAAAATACGTGCTCAAGGATATAGAACAGCATGATGTGTTCAGGATGGTGCGAGGGCATAAAGTGAGGGAAAAGCTGCAAGTCTCTGTCTGATGAGTTTTACTCAAATACAACACGCTGGGGACACAAGCTTAATCACCTGACAAAACTTGGTCTTCAGAGTCTGTATATAGTAACATAACCAACATTATCAGAGTACCAAGGACTGCACATGTATTATATCACATTCTCTCCTAAAAGATATGAGTAAAAACACAAAATATGTGTCCAAAAGGTTTTTGTATTTCTCTAATTCTAGCAGACATGTTTTTTTTTTTGTTGCAATGGATCACAGCTCCTTGCACACTGATCAATACACTTTAACAATCAAAATAATACAAACCCTTTAAATCTGGCAGCTGTTACAGAATGAAATGTCCAGGGGAAAAAGTGGTGCATTTAGCTGCCAACAATCACAGTAAACACAGCAGAGCTAAACTGTGTGCTGTTAATGATTGTTGACATCTGTTGGTAGACACTGGACAGGACTGTAAGTTGTGAGGTCAGGATTTGAAGGATGCATGTTGGCAGGCAGTAAAATGATGTAAAGCAGGATTATAGCATTAACACTGGCTACTAATCAGTATCTGGAGCATAATTACATCACATTACAAATTATGCTTGAGTGTGTAATATTGTCAATTAGCCAGACAAGATTTTCTCACTAGCAACACATTCAGCTATCCTCACTGTTCAAACAAATCCTTGCTTAAGTGTTTCTTCCTTATTGAAAGCAAAATAAATTCAATCATTTCTAATTCAAATTAGACCACCTTTTATCCTGCAGAGGGAAAGAGGAAGAAGCATACAGCAGTAATAAAATAATAAGGTAATGTCATCTAGGTCAGAACAGAAGATTTGAAAAGAAAAGTTGCATGAGAGGAATTTATGATATGGCAAACACTGTGCATATACTCAAACTTTAGAAAACAGGGCATTGTTTCTTTTTTAGTGCAGATGAGGAATAGTGTGTCTCTATCCACTCACCGTGACACTAAACTGGGACACTGAGATGTTGTTTGGATGGACGCTGAGGCGCACACACTGCTTGATGTCCGATGCAAAGCGCCGAGGCTCTGATGAACGCTCGCATTTCTCCTTTCTGGTGCACCTGGAAAAAACACAAGAGGGGCGGGGGGTGTTATTCATGGATGAAAAATGCACGTACGTACACACAAACATGTAGTAACCTGACCAAGGCTTACCCCTTTACACCTGTTGGCACCTGGGAAAAAGAGAATGTTCCGCCGCTCCCTGACAGATGGAGCTAGACACATTTATCATATTTCCTCTCTGGCAGTGTACTAGCTACAGTGGCCACTGAATGGAAACCCAGTCTCCGGGGGGTGGAGAGCAGTTGCATTTAAAACAATGCTTTCTCTATATGTGGAAGTGGAGCCGGTCCCTTGGGAAAGAGGTAGGCCTCGTCTTTGTAATGCTGTCTTAATGACTGGCATTCATGGGCAATGCCAAGTGCAGGTGGAGATGTGGATGTTGGTGGGGGGCAGGGTTGGATTCCTCCCCCTCTTAATACCAAACCAGGTGGTCTAATCCAGTCCATTACACTGGTTTTGGGAGTTGAAGGACTAGACCCTTTGTGCTGTGAGATGAATTCACTGGCTCCTGTTCCAAATACTATCCCTTGATGTACTGCAGGGTAATTCCCCATAGTCAGAATATCTAAATGGGTTTGTAAGTGAGGTGGATATGAGAACCCTTATACTGGAAAGTTTATAAGTCAAATATTAGAGCAGAAGTGGCTGACAAGACAGATGATGCTTTGTGTTCATGATAAATGCATTTTCAGTGAGAAACTGTGTGAGAAATCAACCTGCCCAAACTCTTCTACACACACACACACACACACACACACACACACACACACACACACACACACACACACACACACACACACACACACACACACACACACACTCTAATCCCCTCATAAACTTATTCAACTTTAATCCCCTATTGATTTAGACAAAATTTTGCAGTGCAATTAACAACCTTGCAAACCCACAGAGTGCCCTAAAACTCCTTTAGAGAAATAAAAGAATGAAAAGAAAGGAAGAGGTCGTAATGAACGAATGAAAGAAAGACTTTCGAGGTGGTTGACGGCTGAGATACAGTAATACCTTATGCAGCAAGAAGCTTTTTATCCTGAATTGGAGAGATTGAGGGAGGCTGGGTTTTGACCTGACATGAGTATTGTAAAGTTAAGCGGCCTAACGCGCCGAAGAGAAGACAGACACAAAGAAAAAGAAAAGGAATAATCTGTTTGAGAGAGGGAGAGAACAGGAGGAGGGGTAAAGAGTGCAGGAGGGAGAGAGTGGAAAAGAAAGCAAAAGAGAAGCAAGATTTAAAGGAAGGCAACCATTGTTGGCTTTCTGTGAAGCTTTCACTGCTAAGCCGGTTTGAGTAGGGGTTTAATCGCTTCAGGTTTCTTTGTGCTTCTCTATCACTCCTGTCTGTTCCTCCTTTTCTTGCACTGATTTAATAAGACCACATCATATAAGTACCCCCAGGCAAACAACCCACACAGAAACCCGCAAATGCTCTCTTTCACCTACAGTACAAATATACATATACACTCAGTTTGCTTCCCTGTATACTCACAGGTTTGCTGTTTACTTCCACGGAAAAGTAAAACTAGAGGAAGATACTCAGCAGGATATTTTGTGTATGTGCTTGCCGTGTACGTTTTTTTTTTTGTGTGTGTGTGTGTGAGTGTTTGTATAATGATGTTTCTCTTTGTGCTTGTTCCTCGACAGTGTCACTTCATGTTGTATTTAGGTAGGAAACCTCAAATTTCATGCCAAAAAGACTAACAGTAATGCATTATTAACATTTACTGGCACAATCTCTCTAAGTGAATCATCACTATGAGTGACTGACTCATTACAAGTGAATAATAAATGGATGAATAGAGCTTTATACTACTCTATTTGTCCCTCTCGCTCACACACACACACACACACACACACACACACACACACAGTTAATATGCATCTATATGCTGTTCTCGTCAATATCTTTAAACAGCTACATTACATTTTATTGATTCCTGAGGGATATTGAAGTGTTGAGAGCAGCATAATAACACGTTAAATATAAAGAAATTACAAAGGACAAAATAATGGGCACTGATAATAAATTAATATAAAGAACCTGATAAAGGAATAAAGCACCTACCTGCCCTCAGATTAGCTTCAATAAAATAGTGTCATATGGTAATAATCTTTGACAGAAAAAGCCCCTAATCACGAATGCCAGCCTTTCTATCAGACCTCTTAGCTTGGGTAGATACATTTATTTTTGTCTTAGTGTCAAAATCTTAAGTACTTAAAAGTGCTTCTGTTATTTTATCTGCTGCTTTGCATGTACAAATACAGTACGTACAGTATAGAGTAATGACTATTTGAAATTTCTATTCACTGTACAATAATGTATATAACTAATACATTAGGAAGTTTAGTATGTAGTCCCTGTGTGAATCTTGCAGATTTTGATTTATGAGAGATGCATTCAGGGTTGGTACAGTAAATCCTTGTTATGCCCCACTGCCCACAGGTTCATGACATTATCTCTGTGAGACAATAACTGCTGTAAATAACAGTGAGTGAGAGGAGTGAGGAATGGAAAGATGAGGATGCAGGGAAACAGTGCGACAGAAAGAAGGAGTGTGAACAAGATCGGCTGTAAAGACTTGTTAATGTCGATCTAATATCAAAAAACATTTTTAGATGGTTTTATGTGTGTGAATCGCAATGTACAATGTTTATGATTGGTAATTACTTTCCCAATATCTTATCATCTGCAAACTTTTACAAATGTATCTTAATACTGTTACAAGCCAAGAACACATAACAAGGCAGTGGGAGTTGACGAGTGCAACATCTGGACCTGACATTACTGGTCTGGGGGCTGCTAATACACTATCATGAGAGAGGGTATATCATTTTGCTCTAAAAATGGATGGGGGGGGCGGCAATTTGTTTTGCTTGTTATGCAAATATGCAGTGAACATGGACATTTTCTTGAAAAACAAACACCCTCATTCAACTGCAACAAATCATCTCAGCGTGTGCGTATGAATGTATGTCTGTGTTTGAACCTTCTGTCACACAATCCCAGATTCTACAGACAAAAACAAGAATTCACATGTCAAAACTGATTCCCACATTGTAATTAATTTAAGTGTTAATTGTTAAGATGATCATATTGAGAAAAAATAATACATTAGGCCATATTTACATTCTGTAATTGCTGTATGCTACTTTCCATTAGTGAGAGCAGGCTCACCATTTTCTATTGTACAAGTATGCAACCAGTGCATTATCTTCTAAATAAAAACAATAAATAAAAGATAAGAGGCCATGACAATATAGTTTCCCATGACTTCCTATGAATTCCCTTTACAAGCTACCTACTTTCAGTGCATCAATTCTGCAACAATGGTTATGTATCATGATTCTTGCAGTCCTCTAGCCTGTCATGATGCTTGCAATGCCAGCTTTTACTGCATATATTTTACTTCCCCTCACAGACTTTACCAACTCTGAAATGTCATATTAGTCATAAATAGAGATGGTAGTGATAGCTAGTGAATTGCACTGCAAGCACCTGGATGGCCTCTGTTTATCTATGGAGATGTCAAACAGCCCTGCAGGGACTGGAAGTTTCATCTCGTTCGCAGAGTCAGAAGGTCATAGACTTGCTGGGCAGGATGAAACAGCCAACAGGTCGAATGATTAGCTTTCACATCCCAGACATGGACCATGCAGGGACTGTGACTCAGTGGAAGATGGAGGTTTTTTCTCTTCCCTGTATCTAACTATATCCTCCAGGGCTTTTTCATGTTGTTGAAAAAACACAGGCTTTTCTCATTCAATTTAATGAGATCACTACAACGGTACGGTAGAGGGTGTTGCCACATAGGCTTATGCCAACAAAAAATAGTGTAGTCCCAGTTAAAACTATAATCCTCGACAAATTTTTCTGCACCATATCTGTCAACACACTTTTGTGTCTGACACACCCTTGAATCACTGACACTTCTTTCATGCCAGTACTTCTTGCTCTGTCTGATCTTGCCACAAAAGTTGTGTTTATTTTGCCATACATGTTTAAGACAGCCCTAATGGAATGCTAGCTAGGGATGCTAGCCAGCAGATAACAAATATGTGCTCAGGGTCTTGCATCCTGACTGAATCTCTCACCAATGTGTAGGATGTGTACAGATATTGATTGGAATCAACCTACATGTCCATACCACGGTGAAGGGGAATTTATGTAGCTGCTCTGGCAGATTTTGGGTTTCAGTGAAAGGATATTGGAGATAATGGGAAACTTAGTTTAGCTGATGTAAGTGTTGGGCATTATCAGAGTAAAGCACTGGATAATTGTTTTCAATTATTATCCAGACGGACCTTGAAAACAAAAAAAAGATTGCATCCTTTGTAACAATATGAAACAATTCCACCCTTTGTAAACATCAAAGGACAGAACATTTAGAGAACCCCAGAAATCAAAGCAATTTAGATTTCAAATCACAGTCATAAAAAGCCTGACTGAGGCTATCTTTTTTGTGGAGAATTATATGTCCAACATCTATTCATTTGGTTAGTAAACACTGCTGTTGTGTGGAGCTGTTTGACTGACTGGCAATGACACATTATGAGAGAGTGAGCTGAAAGGATTAGATTGGCCCTGAATGGAAACTAATCTGCACTCTTGTTTCTCCCAGCCTTTGATAAGGTGACACAATTAGAGAGAGACTGAGGAGAGGGCAGAGACGGATTTTTAGCCTCTCCAATTGTTGCTGATGAGACTGTCACGGCCATTCAGAACTAGATGGTCTTGTGGATAATATATTCCATCACATAACATGTATCATTTAGTCCCTTTGATGATTTAATTGACTACAATGTTTAGAATACAAGGTGATAACATTATTCTGTGCAGTTTATGCACAAAGGCCAAAGACATCCCTAATCAACATAAATTATGAATTCTAAAAGGTTGAATGCTCTGGAGGTCCTGTCATATGAATCGAGGATAACATATCTTTAAAAAGTAACCTCTGACTAAAAAAACAAACAACACTGAAAACCATTCATTCTTTTGATTTGTAGTTTGGGTATGAAATGTGCACCAGCATAAGGAAACACACCCCATAAATGAAAACTAGATTTTAAAAAAAAGCAGAAATAACAGAAAGAATAGAACAGAAAAGTCTGTTCATGGAGGCAACTGAAGAAAATAAAATAATACCAAAAATCAAACAGAGAAACTTTGGAAGGATTTATAAAGTCCTCCATTCAATGCAACAAAAAATAATCATGATATCCAAAGTCAGAATCAAACATACAGTATTGGTTGGTATTTTAAAGGCATGGTGATAGTATAAATCCAGGTATGACCCCTTGTAGTTGACACTAGTGGAGTATTGGCAAGGGGCAGATTCCAGGGCACAGGGGAGCGTAGAGAGAGACTATACTAAAGAGAGGCTACAGATGTATCTGGCCATGTGAGACTTCAGGTGTAATGCATATCTAATGCGAGGCATGGAGAAGGTCAAGCAGGCTGGGAAATGAAAGCTATTAAATTCTCACAAAGCCGAGGTCCAGCCATCCTCAGGTATATCAAATGCTCATGTCACTGGAGGAAACAAACACGCATGTGAACACGCTCACACACACACACACACATACATACAGTATGTATATATGCAGTATATATGCATCAGACTTTTTAAGATATTTGTTGTATACTGAACAACTGGGTTCCTGCCTTTACAGCACAGTTTGGTAAATCAATGCACAACAAAAAGGCACTCTGTAGTCCAACTGAAACCCAATTACCATACTATCCATGCACCATCAGACACTATATGGAATCCTATACATACTAATAGCCTGAGGCCGTATAAGTTACTGTGGAGCAGGAGCTGTGTCACAGAGATTCAGTCTAAATGACACACATCTACATTCAGCCTGGCTACATCTCTCACTCAAACATGTGACTATACACACAAACACAGGCACGCGCGTGCACGCAGAAACACACACAAAAACAGTCAGTGTGCCTCCCTGTTCTATCATTAAGGGTGGTAGTCCACAGAGCAGAAATCCGCATGGAGGGGCCGGTGGGAGAGTCATTACCTGGCCCACTGGCCATGACCCTGTTACTCCCGTTTGTGGACAAACACACACATAAACACATACACACAAATGAACACTCACACACACAAAATCTGTGTCTCATACTGTATAAGCCCATACCCAAAGACATAGAAATTGCAGAGTGGCTGCCCCCAGGTCTAGAAATCTCTGAGCCATCCACTTTACGTACTACCAATGCAAGAACACCAGCTGAGCGGAAAATTACACAGTAACACTGCTGCTGAGAGTTTACACAGGTATAAAGCCATATGAGATAAAATTATCTTTCAAAGTACAGAAATATAAGACACAGACTGAGGCAGGGAGATTGGATTTTGTCAGCAATCTTTGTTAAACTTTTATTAGCATTATTATTATATTAGCATTTATTGATTCCAACAAACTCCATAAATCCTGTATTTCCCTTTCACGCACACACACACACAGACACACACATACTCTAGAATAGATGGTGATCGGCAGCATCAGTCTGGCCCTGCAGGCAAACAAGCAGCAGCTGTTTCTCTCTACCGTGGTGCCTCACAGTCCACCACACAATTTTTTATCTGCTGTTAAAAGCCTTGCCACCAACTTCCTTCATCTCTCTTTTTCACATGCACACATGCGCACAGACACACACATGCACACAACAAAACAAACAAACAATCTCCTGGCAGAGCCATCTAATGGTGGGTTGGTGTGGCAGGCCTATTAGGCTGTTTATCTAGCATATGTGATCCCACTGCTGCCCTGAAGATGCCATTAGGCCAGGTTCTCTATATTAAACAGCTTTATCTGTCTGGCTCAGAGGTACGTTGGTGTATATGTGAGGGTGAGGAAGGTTAGCTGTCATTCACCAAATTAATTTTTATGAATTCTTTACCTGTATTATTGAATAATTTGCTTTTATAATATCCTATTTCTGAAATTAGACGATTAAAAGCCATTATAATGACACAAAAAAGGGGGGTGTTGTTGCAGAAATTAATCATCCAGCTAACTACACTGTTGCTTGTTATCCATACACATTAATGACATAATGTACGTACACTGAAATATTTTAAAATGATCATGAATTTTTGTATTTGATGATGACAAAACACAATTAAAGTGATAGATTACCTGTGATTAGACAGACAAAAAATGTAAAAGCGAATATTGGAATGTCCCATTTATTACTACAGCAAAACACCATCTGATCTCACATTGAGAAAATAAAAGAAGAAGAAACTGGCAAGGGAAAACAATAGCATATCATTCCACTGCATCTTAAGTATTTCCCTGGATATTTGTATATTGAAGTCATCTGTTTGATGATGTTTTCTTAACTGCCCCTGAGGGTGATAGTGCAGGACACTGGAGGGCTGTTTTTCAATTGGGGTCTCAATAGTGCACTTGACTTTTATCTTCCATATATTGTGTTATGATCCTGCATGTGTGCAGCTGTAGAAACCAGCATATGATACTATTGATCCAGGCGGTCAATATCCAGCCTGTGGAGTTAAGGTGTGTTTATTCACAACTGCGAGGCAGTTTCTAACTCTGAATAAGAAGACACACTGAAATTGTTTTTATCATTTCTATGGTAGAGAACTGACGTATATGTGTATACAGTGTCTGAGGGCTGATACTGGTGATTTTTTTTACCCTATATGTTTGTGTTGTAAAGACTTGTCCATATAGTGTATACATAAGAAGATTAAAAAAAAACAACAACACAAAACCACAAGCTAATATAAACAATGCTGGTTTCAAAACATTAAAAAAAGGTAAATAAAAAATAAACTATGTACTAATGATACTAGTCTTGGTATACTGGAGTAATCTCAGTGACAAAACTATCTGACATTAATACTGAACTATCAGTGGGGATTACTGTAGGATTATATAATATGGTTATTATATTCTTACTACTGCATGCTGCTGTTACCATAGCAACAGTTATGTGACAGGGCATGTGGAGTGACTTTTGTGAGTACCCTCTCCCAGAGGTGCTCTCTGTTATAGTCGAGATGATGTGTCTATGTGTGTATATTTGAATAATGTGTGTTTACCCTCACATCCGTAGCTAGAGTACCTGCTTCTAGAGTTTTATTTATGCTCTCTACTTTCTCATTGCTCATCTCTACTCTCACTTTCTGTTAATTTATGTAACCTCTTTCTCTCTCGCCCCACTCACCCCTCTCATTGCGTGGAATATCACCATATATTTCACTTCCTTTGACTGTCAACACCTCCCTCAGTCATCCTCTCTCCAGATCTCTCTGTCTCATGTCAGTCCCTGTGTCTGGTTCATGCTCTGCCAGACAAAAGCACGACACCTGCTCTACTGTGTGTGTGTGTGTGTGTGTGTGTGTGTGTTTGTGTGTGTGTGTGTGTGTGTGTGTGTGTGTGTGTGTGTGTGTCCATTTTTCAGTGTCTGTATCCCTGTGTGTGGCGAGGTGACAAAAGGGTGACAGTGAGCGATGGTCCTGACTTAAAAGTGGGCGTTGAGTTGCTGTGTATGTGCTCGTGCATGTGTGTTGGGGCTGGGTAGACTGGTTTGTGTGTGTGTGTGAATGTGCGTGTCTCCACACTATAACAGTGACAGTTGAGAGGGAACTAGGAGGTGCAGCACTCCGTTCCGTCCTGATGCCCCTGTCACTTCTTGGCCTTGTTCCCTTCCCTCAACTTCCCTGAGCACTCAGCAAGAGGTGGAGGGTGGGGGTGAGCTTGGGTGTGAGGGGGGTGAAACCAGTCGCCCATACTCAGGGGATGTCCATCCTCCCCTGGGCACAGACATCAGTGCCATGGATGCAAGGATCTCAAGATCAAAGAAACAGTTTTGAATAAATTGAACTTTGAGAGTTGACCAAGTCATTTTTAGCACTATTTAATACCAAATCCAGTGCACTGTCACAGTTGCAACTAATTTTAAGTAGCTCATGTGGTGATGCAATGACTATAAAGTCTTTTAGTTTTGCAAATAACTTGGAAAGTCAGGGCGGTCCCACTGCAAAAAACAAACCACGAATAAAAAAGAAAAAGTGCAGTTTTATCAAGCTATCAGATTTTTTTTCTGGTTAATTTTGTTGTTGACTTAAGGTTGCTGGGCTACTGTTAGAAAAACTTTCTTTTAGTGTAAACAACGCCTTTGCCAACAATATATTTCAAAGCACATGCAGCTATCTCCAGGGGGAGCCTAGTGGTTGCCCTAACCAAACACAATAAGTCCTTGGTAGCATGCTAATTGTGGCACTGCAGTTTAATTAGCATTAGGGTGGCATACAACAGTAATGAGCACACTGAGGTAACGGATGACTGTGAACACAGCGACAGGTACCGACAGTGCAGAATTAATGAGAGAGAGACAGGGGGAAGAGAGAAAGAAAAAAACATTCAATGGATCTGCCAATTAGCTTTTCCCTCCGAAAAGGTTATTCGTTTGACAGCACCAAAGATGTCTTGGGAATACAAAGGATTTAGAAGACAAGAAGCTTGGCAGCATGACTTGCAAGTTTTAACAGCCATTTTGTGTGTTTACTTATGACTTCTTGAACTTTTTTTTGTATCAACGTAATGAGTTTGTACGTTTGTTTTACAGTTGTTTATCAAGACATGATTGTTTGACTCCAGCATAAAACAACATAAAAGCTTTATGTCATCTGTTCAGTTCGATAAAGTGCAGGAAAATATAAGAAGCTGCATGTAAAATGTGACTGTACAGGCTATCATCCAGTTTCAAACCCATAACATTATTACAATGGGTTTTCTACAGTCCACTGATTCATAAGGACTCCCCTGTACATCACACTTTACCTCTAGAGGTTTTGCTATTGATTGTATGGACAGACTTTCTCTAATGAACTAGGAGAAGGCATTTGCCTGTGGCCAATGGCACAGATGACTTTACTGTCCCCGTTCCACTTCAGGGACGGAGGGATCGATGTTTATGAGTGTTTGGAGGAAGAGAGGAAAGGAGTTAGAAGAAGAACAAGAGTAATGCTGTTTATGGGCAAACAAGCCACACAACATGTGCACACACATACACAAGTAAAAATGCACCAATATATATATATATATATATAAATGCAGACTGTGAGTGGATTCATAGAAGCACAAATACACATTCATGCATGCAGAAACACATCCAAAAAAAAATACAGTGTATGATAAGCCTGCTGAAGATGGAGTGTGATTTGAATGATATGGAAGAGTGGAGGAGGGTAGGAGGAGAAAAAGAAAATGAAAAAGAGTGAGAGAAAATGATTTTGGCGCTGTGAGAATATTATCCCTATCGCGGCCAAAAGCAAAGATTGAGATATGTCAAACCAATTATTAATGTGAAGATATTGCAACATTAGCACTACTTGTTCCAAATTGACACTGATATCACAGAGTTATGTGAGATATTCTCAACATCCATGCCAAATATGATGACATTCGCTTTGACAATGCTACTTCTCCAAATATGGTTCCCAATCTGTCTGGCTGTCACGCATGACAGGCACGTTGACAGCCTAGTTAACCACTTACAAAACTGACAGCTGACAGACCGGCATTAAGGGAGGTAACATATCCATAACGTAACTGTTATAGTTCTGGCATGTTGGCTTATTGCAGAAGTCTCCCTGCCTTGCTCAGATGGGTTTAAGTGTGGATGGAAACCACTGAGGAAAAAAAACAATATGCCAAGTCATGTTAGTTTCATACAAAAAAAAATCAGTAGGCCACAAAATGAAGGGTGTCTTGCTGAACAAAACAGTATTAGTTTTAAATCAGGTTGGGATACCAAACAAGGGGAGTATGCAACAAAGGACAACACAATAAGTGAACAAAAGTTTTCACATTCACAGAAAAGTGTTTTAAAAGTAAAAATACCATTTAACTAGGTCATGTCATATCACACTCCTAAGATGCCATTATGGATTATGGAATATGGAATAGAATATACCAGAGAAGTGAGAGAACTGTTTTTCGTCTCTTTAACATTGCATCATTGCATCTAGTGGGATGTGCAAGAATAACGCAGATGTGTAAGATCAGAATGTTTACATTTATGTTAAGTACTGCACATATGTCTTTACTATACCTCTTACATACTCCCTTACAGGCAATGTTCTTTAAGATTCCTCCGTGAGACTCTCCTCTGATTGACAGAGTATGACATGCAATGTCAGTGACAAAGAGTGGAAAGAAGAACGATGAAAAGAGGGGGCTGATATGAGTGAAAACATACCTTTCACCTGCAGAGCTAGACAGGCATTAGCATAAGATCTTAACCGAATAGAGCATAAACATGAATTTGAGACAGTTTGGTTGACAGGTGAGGCTTCTGGTTTACTCGAATAGTGGCGAGGATTACTGGGTTTCCTAGGTTGCACTTATAGAAGCGTTATGTCTATACACTTCAAACACACAAATACATTCAAAGTCAAACCTGTGAGTGATTATTGAAATAAATGGTCAGTGTTTGTCAAGGACAATGACTGCTATCAGAGACTCTCTCACACACACGCACGCACACACACGCAGGTGCACCATCTAGTCCTGTTGATTTCCTCCCCTGTACTATTGATTGCCTTTCTCTTCTTCCCCTGGTGTTCTAACAGCTCCTCTCACCGATCTATAGAGTAAATAAAGGCAATGCTGATAGAGAATAGAGAGAGAGAGAGAGAGAGAAAGTGTTTGTTTGTGTGTGTGTGTGTGTGTGTGTGTGTGTGTGTGTGTATATGAGAGAGAGAGAGAGAGAGAGAGCGCTTCCTGTTTGCTCTCAGACCAGTGAGGTGATTTCAAGGTTGATTGGGAACAACAAACTATCTGGAAGAACACTTTGAAGAAGAACTGCATGCTATCCTTCCCCTCAACACCCCTCCTTCAAGCACAAAGCAAGTGTGCGTGGGAGAATGTGTGTGAGGTCCTTGTGTCTTTGCCTTTTTGCTATATGTTATTTAAGATGCAATGTTAAAGCCTTTGGTCAGTACACTAGGCAGGGTGCTTGTTTTCACATATTTATTTTCTGTAGAAATATCTTTAATCTTGGCAAGGCCAAGAGAAACATTTCACAAGATGTGCATTTAATAGATAGAATTGAATATCAACATAAATAGAAAACATTCTGCATTATACTTTGCACCACATTAATCTGTTGTCCCTTTTATCTACAGTACTATAACCTGTAGAGTCCCTGTACTGTGACTCAGTGGGATGCCAGTATCACATTGCTGCTATTCATGGACACTCATTCATTGGTTACCCTTTGGCTACATACTGTAGTGTCAGTTTAATAAATTCAAGCTATGACTGCGCGGGACTCCTGGCCAATCACAGAACCGGAGGCAAGCATGGGAGGATATTGTCCCTTTGGTTTATTAAGCATTACTGTGGTGAAAATACAAATGTTGAGAATGCACCAAGCATACAAGTGGATAGCTGAGTGCTGTCAACTGCTATTATTTAATGGCTCCCATTTTTATTAGTCCAGTATCCCAGTCAATGTATAGTGAGGGATTAATACAAAAAAAATTATTTTTTTTTACAATTCCTTACAATTCCTTTCAGGAATCCTTCGTTCAGCAGTGATATTTCACTCACATATCCACCCATTTATCTATCTACAGCATACAGTGCATCTATCTATAATGTTCTGTTCAGGTGTCAATTTCATTTGAATCAGTTCTTAAAACGACATAAATATAAATGTTATTCTGCCAAGACATTAAAATGAAGGTGAGAGGAGATTGAAGGACAAAGGGTGAATATTTCTATCATCTGAATATCAAATAGTTCAGCTCACACTGGATATGTTGTATTTGTTATGGCTGAGATGCTTCAAGAGAAAGGCTTTGGGTCAGATAATATGCATGCGTGTGTGTGTGTGTGTGTGCGTGTGTTTGTTTGTGTGTGTCACTACTTAATGCATTGTTAATTCACACTCACACCATCTGCTTGACAAGACAGCATGTCCTTTTTTCTCCAACTTTCTTTATCCTCCAGCACATTGAAATTTGTTAGCAATTTCTCTTAAAAGGTTTGGAACAGGGAAGGAGTAAAGAAATAAACACACATTATGAGCCTGTGTTATTACTCTGGGGAGTTTGCTTTGGGGCCAACAAAGCATTTTGAAGCCTGGTATCTCAGTGTGTGTTTTTATGTGTCCAAACAGCTAATTATTTTACAATTATCCTGAAGAGACCAGACAAAACTGCCCTGTAGGAAATAATTGACATGTTGATGCAGCAAATATACGACTGTGTGTATTAGCTAAGACTTTTGTGTGATATTTCTGATCTTAAGAACTCTTCAGATTTTGACAAATGTTTAACTGTTGTCAGTTATTTTTTCCCCCAAACATAATTAACTAAAAGAAAAAATATCTTAGAAATGTGTTTATATGCTAGCATTACTGTGGCAACCGAGGCCTATTATAGGCTGACTTACTAAATAAACTAATAAAATAAAAAAGCAGGTTGTGATTAGGACCTTTGAACAGATCAGATAATGACAGGCAAGAGTTATTAGAGCTGGGGCATCACTCGTGGTGGAGGTGGCACTCAGGGGGGTTCAGTTACACCAAGACCCTGTTAAGAATTCACAAGCTGAGGGTGGAGAGTGGTGAGCAGGAGGGACCTTGAGAAAGGTAAACCTGTGGTCAATCAATCAGACTGGGTTGTGCATTTTATGTGTATGTGTCTATGTGTGCTAGAAGGGTGAGGGAGAGGCAAAATTGTGTGTCAAACTGATAGTCGGTGTGCATGTTGGTGCACACGCACACTCACAACCTTACACGCACAACACCTGTAATCTCCCTTTCTGCCCTTGTGATGGTCAAACACCTAGACACCTGACATCGACTAAAGTGGCCTTTTGGTTATTTTCTCTCTCTCTCTGGGCTCTATTCTCGTTTTGGCTTTTGACTTAACACTAATTCTCCATCAAGAAGGGTGTGTGTGTGCATGTGCCCTTGCGTGTATGTGTGTAAAGAGAGGGGTGAACTCAGGTGAGCCGGCCCTATCAGGCTAAGTGTGACAGGCCAATCTGTGGCCATCCATTTGCTCTGACTGGGATGATGTCCAGGGTGTTAATGGGTTTGTACAAATACACATACCCCCAGACACACAGAAACCTACATGCACTCATATGTATACCACTCTTAAGATTTGATTTAAACTGCAAGCGCATCCAAGTGACAAATACCTGCAAAATTACTGCTCACTGGTTGTGCTTAATTTGTTCTTTACACTGATTCTTCTAGCTAATATTCAATTAAGTACAGAGTGTATTGAGAGGAGTTCAGAGGCAGTTCAAAGCAAAGAACTGTGATAAACATGAAACCTCTGGACTGATGCGTTTCACATTTGTGCATGAGCGTGTAAAAGTGTGACTTTGCCTCTATCCTCTGGTTTGTGACCCATAACCCATCACTGTGTCCTCTGTCTGCTAATGCACTTTCTACCCTGGAGACCTCAAACGTACACATACCCTCCATTTCTCCTTCCTTCACTCTACTGCACACAAACTCACTCTTATTCTCACTAAGACCTTTTGCAGATCTCTGACAATTTATCACATTTTGCTCCCGTTTCACAGCCCTTCTCTCTTAGAAGTTTGTTCTGTATCTAGGATGATGATCCTGAAGTTTTCTTTCTTTCTGTCTTTCTCAGAATTTAATAGTCTCTATAATTTACTAGTCTGCTTCACCACCTCTCACCCTTTGACCTCTCTCCATCCATCTCTTATTCTGTCCATCCAACTGTCTCACCATCTCCCTTCTTGTCTGTCTTCTTTCCTCTCTAGATTTCAGTCTGTATGTTCCTCTCAGTCACACTTCTTCTCTGCCCTCACCATGTCTTCTCAGTTCCAGCAGACTTGAAGGTGCTAAATGTACTCAGTCTCACTCACTCACACGCGCATGCACACACACACACACACACACACACACACACACACTCTACCCAAGGGCTAGCACCAACACAAGAAACCAATTTTCAATTTACAGTGGAGTGGGAAATCTCCCTGCCCCCAGCAAGAACTATCTCCCACTCCAATCTTGAGGGACAAGGGTTTGACAGCTGGGGTGTGTGTGTGTGTGTTTGTGTGTGTGTGTGTGTTCGTGCATGTGTGTGTGTGTGTGTGTATTTGTGTGTATCTGTGTGTGTGCATGGGTGTGCGTGTGAGAGAGAAAATGACACAGACAGACACAAAAGCTTATAGATAAATCAAGAAAATGCAGAAAAGAGAACAGGTTAGCAAAGCAGAGAGTGAGTGAATTGTGGTTAATGAGATCATCTCTAAGATCTCATTCAACAGTTTCCCACAATAACAGCAGCTATCACGCTCCTCGTGTCAACTCCTGAAGGTTGGTGCGGTGCCCATCAGAGCCCTGGCAGTGCCCACCAATGTCTGTGCTCTCACCAGGCTCTGGTTTCAGGGCTGGTAAACAATGCCAGTGGTTAGGTTTGGTAATGGATCTAAGGGGGCCGCTGGCACAAGGCCGAGCCCCAGGAAAGCAATCTGAGACTTGGCCTGGGTTGGCGAGAGAAGTCCCTGAATGCTCAAGGGCTGCAAGGGATAGAGTGCTGGGCATGGGCCCAAGCGTCATGGAGGTAGGGGAGACTAACAACCCAAACATAGCACCCCCCCAACTGCCATGCTAACATATTGGAGACTCAGTGAATGAGTTGGAAGGAAGTGAAAAATATGACTATCTATCTGCCCGGAGATAGAAAGAGAAGTACAGATATGCATATGTGTGTTTGAGTATATTTGTGTGGGTGTTTCTGTAGTGTGTGCGCTCAGGTTTATGGAAGTACTAGCAGTACTTACATGTTGTGCAGGACACACCAGCCACAGTGGGGATCTCCTGAGCCAAGACATTCACTGCAGGTTGAGTACTGACCACAGGCCTCCACTGGCACCCGTGACAGCTAAAAAAAAAAAAAAAGATAAAACAAGGGTTAAACACAGTCATTCAGATATTCAAAGTTTATGAACAGAGTTAAGATGAACTAAAAGCTCCAAAAAGAAAAACATCACCACAAGACGGAGAGAATCAGAAAGGCAAGAGAAATATATTGTTCTAAGGTATTAGAGAAAGTCAGTGTTCACATTTGCTTCAAATATCTGAACATTTTAGAAAGAGTGACAGAAACATATAGGATGAATCTATGATAATACATAAACAGATCAGGGGCATCACAATACACTGTTCTTTCACAAATATTCACTGATTTACAGAACCCTCCTCAGGTTAGACAAGCATTATGAATTTCTATTTCATGTACACCCTAATGCCTTAAAGGTAAAACAAGATCTCAAAAATAGTTGTTAGTAGAGTGAAAATAAAAGAGCACAGGGAGTATAAATTCAGGGTTTCCCATACATTCACGCCACAATATCAACATTGCCCGCCACATATTGATTTTCTATTTTTGGAGCTGCACACCCCACTCTCACTCTCTCTCTCTTTCTCACAAACACATGACAAGGGACCCCTCTGTTAAGAGCATGATGTTACACAGTCTGATACAGTAGGTGGCGGCATGCACCTTTAACATTGGTTTGTAGGCCGACTGAAAAACCAAAGAAGAAGAAGAGTAGGGGTTGGTTGTTAGCTTTTCCCCACAGAGAAGACGGCTGGCCGAATCAATGCAGGGATCATGCATGGTTAGTATCATGAACACCTCTGCACAAAACTGATGCATTCAAGTTAACTCTCAGAAGTCAGTCTATCTTTGTTCTTAACACGATCTTGGAGACCCAACTCTTCGAATAAGTTATTAGCAAGCTTGCAGGGCTCAAGTGGACTTCCTGTTGTCCCGGAGAGGATGAGGATGTAACGTTGGATGAGAGTTGAAAAAAAAAGGACAAAGTGTGCAATCACACTCCCACACAAACTCTACAGAACAGGAATAAGCTTGTTGCAATGAGCTATTGTATGGTCATAGAGGATGTGTAGTTGGAGAGGTGAACAGCGATAGTCACACCCTTAACTCAATACACAACATATGCTTTTTACTGCATTATTATTTGCCTTCTGAGAGACTTTGACCAAAACTACATGTTAAGCATCAATACACGTTAACTATAAAAATGGAGGAATGACCGAACCAAACAAAATAATGTGTAAAGTAGAATGCAAAGTATTTTGATAGCATATATTTGTAACGGAACAGATTTCCATGAAAATGTTACTGCCTGACAGGTTCCATCTTTCTCCACTGGCTCCATATGGGAAACTTGGCCACATTGGACAGCAGGCCGTCTATTATGATATATAGCGCTGCCAATTCAAACTGGCATTGACTGGCACTGATTGGCATGGGCCTTGAGTGACCGAGCGCAAGGGGCAAAGCTGGGGTAGATCTCAGCCGTCCCCCTCGTCTTGACTCCATGGTAACAGTGTGGTGCAATAATAGGTGTTGCTGGCACTTTTGATTAATGAGCCGTCATTGGTGGATGACCGCTGTCACTCACACTGCTCACCGATGACAGCTAGGAAAGAGAGACGACATCATCAGTGTGGGACTGATATTGGGTTATGATGAGGGTAAAGCTCTGTGTGTGTGTTTGTGTGTGTGCCTGCACACTAACTGGAATTTCAATCTTGAAATAGGAGTTTTGGAGCAGGGGGTGAAAAAATGTTTCTCCTTCCTCTGCCAAATACCAGAGATTCTTGAGTATGTTGAACTAAAAGGTATTTTGAAAACCATCTTAAACAGAAAGAACCCCGACATTTGAAAGTTACCAAGTACAAATAATACACGTGTAATGTACAATTAAACAGCCACTGGCCATAGCTCTACATACTAACAAATCAGATGAAGGCAAAATGAGAACAAGCATTTACAAGCTGGTTGTCTTTGCATGAAATACAGTACATGAAATAATAATGCAAATCACTTTGTAGTATGAAGAAAGTTCACACATAGAATATGTGATCAGCACCAGTGCAGCTTGCTGGAGAAGATATGGATTTAGAGCTCAAAGACACTATGGCAGTAATGATGGGTACTAATGTAACTAGGTAGATTTCAATTCAGCAAATCACCTCACAGCTTCCGTGCACCACCTCCAATAGGTGCTGAGGATCCATTTTTTCCAGACATAAGTGATGCAATTATACATGTCTTTGCAGCACATTTTACTGACTAAATTCTATATTTAAGAGTGTGAAAAGGGCCGTAATTAAACCATCCAATGTAGGGCATGACTGAATGTAACAAGAGATCAGAAATGCCTATGCATAGTGGTATCTCTGAAGCGCAGCCTGGCACTGAAGGCAGTTCTCTCTGTTGGAAGCACAGACTATCACACAGCATATCTCTGCCTGACAGTCTCTCTCTCTCTCTGTCTCTTCCCCCCTCTCTCTCTCTCTCTCTCTCTCAAATAAAAGCACACCAAATCAATGCTACACATTTGCACACACTCACTATAGAAGTCATATTTCAACACGTGTTCACATAGATGCATGTGAACCACGGAGATGCACGTACTGTCACTGATGGCAGACACTGACACACTGGCACGATGGAGATACTCTAAAAAAAACACCCCGCTACATCCTTCTCTCTCTTGCTTTCTACATTTATGTCACTTTTATGTATCTCTCTGAGCACTATAAATACCATGCTCAGACAGACATGTGTGAAAACACACACACATACTGACACAGATTCACACACAACTGAATGAATTCAGAGCGGGTGTATCTCCTTGTCAAAGTCAAGAGGAAACCTGCATGCAATTACAGATTAAAAACAATGGAAGTGCATCTTTGTGTGTTCAGCATGTGTGCGTGTTTTGGGGGATCAGCTGGTATGTTTCGCCCTCCCTACTGTGTAGAGGCATTTACATTAGGTAGATAAAGGGAATGAGTTTGAGATGAAATGAGAGAGATAGTTGTGCAAGTGTGTGCGCACATGATCAAGCTCAACACTGATCCTCATTCCATCTCACTTGATAGATTTCCTCCCTTCCTGTCACTCTCCACCAAGCCTGCCGCTCCTCCTAAGATCCACCGCTAACTCAGCCCACTTCTGGCAAAATAACCTGTTAGTTACTGAAGAGAAAGGCCATTGTGTTAGCCCGCGGAGGGATTTCAGCTGCCAAAGCCTTATCATAAGAGTGTATAAAACTACAATCTTCCTGTGTGCGTGTGTGTGCGTTTTTGTAATCTACGTAGTCATGTCACTGCATCGAGTGGTTTGTCACCTCGTGATCTACCATAAAAGCTAAGCACCCAGACAGAACTGTAGCAAACAATGCCACCATATCTGAGCGCTTTATAATTTAACACTTCATCGGTGGCAGATATGCCGATACACACACCACCCACATGTACACACATATTAAAAGCACACACGGATTTAGACTTTGTAGAATGGAAAGGACCTCCTGATGCCTATCGAGGCCTTAGATGCCTGCATCTGTGGAAATGGTTTTCTCAACAGATAAAACACACACACACACACACACACACACACACACACGCACACCATATTCAGACCCCAGCAGAGGCAGTGGGTGCCAATGTGGGTCCTCTGTTCCAGAGCTTGCTTCCTGATATCATTCATTCTCCCTCTGTCTCTGTCTGTCTGTCTGTCTCTGTCACTCAGACCCTCTGAGGTGTGTAAGATCATACATTCATCATCTCTCGAGAACCTCCGTTCTCTATCTGACACATATACACACACACACACACGCGTGCGCGCGCTCAAGCCGGCAACAGTTTTGTCCCCTCTTTTATCAAAAAAATTGAGGGATTTGGTGGCTAAACGATCCAGTGCATCCCTTGTCTCTCTCATCTCGATATCACATTCATTTCATGCTATCTTCTTCGTGGGCTTTGCCAGAGAGGCAACCATTACGCCTCACTGTCTCTTCACTATGGCTGCGCTATCATATCAGCAGGGATAAATACAAAGGATGGGGGTGCATGGCATTTATAATTCCCTGCTGTTTCAGGTGAGCAAATGACAGCCATTACACCCTGCACTCTTCCTCCTTTCACAATAGGGAGAGATGGAAGCTGCTGAATATAATCATGCTTTTAAAAAGGCCCGAGATCACAGAAGTACTTGATGCCTTAATGTGTGGGGAGAGAGATGAAGACGTACTTGATCATTTACAGTAGTGGCACAAAGGCATCAAATTATATGTACAATACATATACAGTAAGTGTGTGTGTCTATTGTATCTTTAGAAATGGGTGTCAAAAGGGGAGAGGGAGGAAGAGTCTTTACTTTAATCGTACTCAGAATTTCCACTTCAAGATCTCCATCACTATACACTGAGGTAGAATTGATGAAGCTTGACTTTGTTTTTCCCTCTCTGTCTTTTTCTCTCTCGGTCTGCCTTCCTCGTTACATAATGCCAGGGGCCTTCGATTCAACCTGCAGTGGGAAAGTGATCATTTATTAAATCTGCAGAGACTTTTATTATCAACTAATTCTTCCTCATCTCTATTCCTCTCTTTATCCTACTCCTTTCCTGCCCCCACCACTTGTAATTAAACAGAGATTCCACCTGCAGCCAAACTCCACCACTCCAAATGAACAGAGAGAAAGAAATGAAAGTGATAGTCCAATCCTGCTTTACAGCCTGTAGGGCACACTGAACTTCTCTTATCTTTTCTTTTCTTCCCCCAGGTTAGCTTCGTCTTTTTCTCCTTTCCTGGTGTGAGTTTGTTCATTACTTTTGCACGATGCTGAAAGTGCATCATTACAACTGGATGGGAAGCAAAAATTAATATAATATAATTTGGTTAAATGTTAGTAATGTAGTGTTGTTTGGTCATTTTTAATAACATGTTGTAAGTAATCAATGTTGTGTGCATGTAACCGAGACATATTGCTGCCTGCAGTACTCGTGTCCAATTAAATATCCTCGAGTTATGCTGATGACTGCGAGCAAATCAGCTACAATCATTAAGCCTGATAAAGTGAAATCATTATTTATATCCATGACAATGGGCATGAATAATAATTCCTAACCTGCTGTTATCACAACAGCATGTCTTGGAAATGGAGACAGGCCTGACACTCTCAACCAATCACCAACCATATTTTCACCAGCCTTGTCTATTAATGCTGACATATGTAGTGTTTTTAGTGCCTAAAACTCTAATCTATTCAAGGTAATGTCAGTGTTTAA
Organism: Thunnus maccoyii; assembly: GCF_910596095.1. NCBI lineage: Eukaryota > Metazoa > Chordata > Actinopteri > Scombriformes > Scombridae > Thunnus > Thunnus maccoyii. The sequence continues at coordinate 14,315,437 of NC_056555.1, forward strand.
TCAATGCAAGTGGAATAACAACAATCTATTTCTTATCAACTTTACCTCTCAAATTCTGGTCTGTCATCTTATTCTTTTCTCTTCTCTATCACTCAATATTAATTAATTCTGTTATTAACTCCTTCAATCATTTACTGGTGGTCCCCCCCACACACACACCCCTCCCTCCTGTCCTCTGATGTCCCACCTCTCTCCTCTCCAGCAGGATGGAGGAGAGATTGACGTGGGAGTCAAATGAAGCGAGGGACATATCAAGGACCGGCTGCCTCGTCACAGCTGACGCACCACTCAATCCGTCAACCACCAACCAACAGTATTATATCATAAACTCAGTTAACAGAGCGGGCCAGCGGCTGCGGGTGCAATATTGTTTTCATTTGACGTTCTCAGAGGTCAAACGAGAAAGCCATCCATTGCGCTGTCACGATTGTCAGCACATTACAAACGACTCGGATACAATCAATCATTTTCACTTATCTTTCCATTCAAAAGACAGTAAAACCCCCGGATATAGAGAGCACTTAAACAAGCTTAAGGCAGTTTACCAATTGTAGTTTACAGATTAAAATGTCCTGCATGAGTATGAGGCAAACTCTATATATTTTTTACCATTTGCTTATTTAGTATGCTTACCAAATAAGCAACCAAAAGCTGAAGTATGCTAAGCTCAGTAACAATAAAATTCACACCAAACAACTTGCCCTAACATCATGCTAATGTTGTCCCATTATACTGTCAGTCCTCAGTGCTGGAACCATGCTGAAGACATGATAGATGTCAAGCGAAAGTGCATTTAAGGTGTGGGGTGAGGTTTGACCCTTGGATGCAAAAACAGGATTTGCATTTAGCCCTTGTCTCCCATTGGCAGGTGCAAAAGGTTTAACCACACACATACAAACAATTCTGCACAATCTACATCATCTTGCCCTCTGGGCATAGCCTGGGTAAAAATTCAGCCTGTATTATGCTGACACAGTGCACAGTTTGGACTGTTTCCAACAGCCAAGGTAGTGACAGAGGATGGTGATGATGACTTGCATGAATGACAAAATTTAGACAGTGTCTGTCTGTTATATAGAATAATGTGTTAGTGCATTCACAACTATCTGCAGTAGGGAAAGATAGAGGAATACAAGACTCCAGAATATACAGAGAGGCAGCAAGAGAATACAAGAGTGAGAAAGAGAGAGGTAAAACTTCAAAAGGGACTTTGAGTGAGCCAACCTTGTCTGCCCCACTTTGTTGACATTTTTCAGAAGTGTGTCAGGCAGCAATGGCTGCAACATACAGACGGATGACAAATTAAAGGAAAAAACAACATAAAGTGTCTTAGTAAGGTGTTGGGCCAGAATGTGCTGCCAGAACAGCTTCAATGAACCTTGGCATTGATTCTACAATTCTCTGGAACTCTACTGGAGGGATGAACACCATTCTCCCAAAGGGTATTCCCTGATGTTTTGATGATGGTGGTGGAGAGCGCAGTCTAAAGCCCATTTCATACATGCACTCACGCACTTGCTGACAATATGATGAAGGATGACTCATCTGACCATATCCCATTTCTCCACATATCTGTAGACCAGTGCCTATGTTTTTTTTCACCACTAAACTCTCAAATGTGCATTCACCTTTGTTAGGAGGGATTTATGCACTGCAACCCTACTATAATATCTCTCTGTAATTGTCGACGGACTGTTCTTGCTGACACAGTCTGATCATGTCCTGCATTGACATTCTCAGTCACCTGATGAAGAGTTGCTCTTCTGTTTTTCCTTACATATCGCACTAATGCACAAGCATCATGCTCATCAAATGTGCGCTGTCAATCATAATTTCTGACCCTGTTTATTGATGTCTTTCCCATAGATCTAAATGCAGACGTCACTTTAGTCACTGCTGCTATTGAAACACCAGCCAGTTGAGCAGTCTTTGTGACTGAAGCTCCTGCCATCCGTGCCCCAACAATGAACCCTCTTTCAAAGCCACTTAGATCTTTTCCTCTTGTTAATACAAAATCAGAATCAACTGGGCCTGCTTAGCATTTTTTAGACCACAGCAGCCTGCAGCTATAACTGGGACACAACATAATATGCACATCTAAACACCTTCATAACTCACAGCCACACACTAGAGGGGTGAGGAAGCCACACTGTAAGGGATGTGGTAAAAAGTTCCCCCGCTGATAGAAATTAAAGGATGCTGGTATTAAACATCTTTGATGAGATGCGAAGACGCGATACTTCCACAAATTGGCTTGTCGGATTTCCCTCGGGGGGTTCAAAACAGAAAAAAAAGCATTTGACTTTGAACGATCTCACCCCACTATAGTACACATTTTCAATAATTCACACTTACAGATCTGCATTTGCTACGCTGAATATAAATAATTTAGTACCATGAGTGTGGCAGTCACAGCACTTTCCAGCAACAGTTTATATGCTGAATGTGAAAGCCTCAGTATATGTTGAAAAAAAGAGAAAAACTTAAGCATTAAAGCCATGTAGGAAGATCTAGCCACTGACTGACTAATTAGTTGCTAGCAGGATAAGTTGATGTGTTTTCTGGGTTGCTGGAGGTTGATGATATGGCTATGGGAACATTAGAGGATGGATTGAATGACTAAGACACAACAAAAACAGCTTGGGCTGCTCCAAAATGCCCTGGAACCCATGTCAAGTTTCAGCACAGCCAGCCGCTGAGTAATGTGCTCTGCTATCAAAATCATACTGAGTCTGCAGAGGACACAGCAAATCCTGGTTCATTTAAATTACTTTCTCATGATTGGGTCCAAAAAAAAAAGTTTCATTTCATTTAATTTGACTCGTACAACATTCTGCATACAGTAGGGTCCAAAGGTCTGTCTCAGACATCTGGAGCCTGCTGTAGATATTTGTGGATAACATCGGACATTGTGTATTCAAAGATATATCTGTTTAGTTGTTTTGAAATGCATATTCATGAGTCTATGTATTTAGAGCAAAGATGCCACAAAAACAATTTTTGGCAAACTTGAAGGATTAATGTAACTAGATACATAAATTAATCAATGGTCCTCTTTTTGCAAAAAAAAAACAACAATGTAACAACTATGGATTATTGCTGTATCTTACACAATAGTGATGCCATTGAAAATGGAAATTTGAGGTCTTCATTATATTATATGTTAATGTTTTCTATTTTGGAATGACAATCTTTATTTGTTGAAGCTTGACAAGAAAGAACTTAGACTAAAACTCTACCTCATGCAATAACCTTTGGGCTAACTTCCCATTCCACACTTCAAGAGATGTTTTTCTCTCTACAATAGGTTTATGCACCTATTAAAATGGCATGCTCAGTTAGTGTGTGATTTGTGCTGTTAATTTAAACACTGAACTGACAGTGAAATGACCCCCCAACCTCCTCCTCCTCCACCACCACCACCACCTCCATCTCCACCTCATTCATTCTACTCAGATGTCCTCGTTGTGGCTGACAGATGAAGCAGTGTTAACAGGATGGTAACACAGTGGACTACAGTACCAGCTCATATTAACAGTGAGATTGACCTGCCCCTGTCACTCAAACTGCAACTCTAACATCCATAATAACAGCACATTCTATAATCTGACTGTCCTCTTTATACCAGAACATCTATTTAACCCAGTAATAAGACAACGTGTGTACAGCATGTGTGTGAGTGTGTGTGTGCGTATAAGGGAGAGAGATACAGTGAGAGAGGGAGTGAAATTTCCAATTAGAAGACAGCCAATCACTGAATTAATGAGAGGGTAGGGATGACAGATTACTCCGCTAGTGAGGAACAGTGGGAAAAAAATGGAGGAATGGAGGACTGGGGGGATGTAGTTGGGTAAAAATGATAATGGGTAGTGTGAGATGGTTAGAAATGGAACAAAGATGGAGGGAAAGGAGATGAAGACAGAGGAGCAAGGAACACAAAAGGATGAATCCTCATTCACTTTACAAATCCCCTTAGAAATGAATAGAGTTTGTAAGACCAAAGATGTATAATCCTGAAAGAAAAGCAAACTAAACAAAAGATGACATATTCACAGGATTGAGGAAAGAAAGAAAGGGGAAAAAGAGATGTTGCAGGGATGAAAGAAAAGTTAAATAAAAGGATGAGAAAATGAAAACTGTGGGAGAATATAATGACTTGGATCTGAATAATTTTTGCAGTATACAATGCTGCATTGGAATGTGTTTGTGTTAGTATTTGGCTAGTTTCCCTCTCTATTGAGTGTATAATGTGACACAGACAAGCAGAGTACAGTGTGACTCTCAACATGACCCCCCTCCTTAAAGCTGAATTTATACGTCTCTGTCAAGGTGTTGCAGTGGTCCAACCTGAATGTAATTTAATTAGTAATTCATAGTAATGTGTCATGCCTTATCATTCATTATAGACCCAAACAGTTATGTTTACATTCTTTCATTCACTTTGAGATAGTGATGGTAGGAAACTTTGCACTTAAAATGGCTTCGCTAGCAATAATCACAAAATACAATTTTTTCTAGCTACTGAGAGGGATAAAGAATCACTGAGCCAGGCAATTGTTATGTGGTTGAAGTAATTATGTTTACTTTCTTCAATTCACTTTGTGATTGAGAGGGATGATTGCAGTGAAGACAAGGTTTGCATTTATTTAGCGTTAATGAAAAAGAGAAGATAACTGAGCCTTTCTTCAAGTTCCTCCAAGTTGTTGTCATCAACTTTATTATCAACTTCATTATCAACCGCAGAAATCAAGCAACTCAAACTGACCAATTAGTTATTGTTGTCTTAATATGGGTTCTCTGTAGTCCTTACTGTAGATTTATATATTTATATAAATATATATATAAATAAAATATTATATTTGAGAAGTACACTCGCCTCCAGAAGAGTCCCAGCATGCAGCCTCCTTACACTGAAATATAAAACCTGCTGGACACCTGTAACTTCTTTATGACTACATACTTTTAGTACCCTTTCTCTGTCCATCTCTCACCCTCTCTCCTTCTGACCCTTGCTGTCCTTACTGGAATCTTACACTGACCTGGGGAAGACAGGCAAGATTCGGAGGGGATCTGTCTCTTGATCCACCCCAGACCTGGCATCACCAATCTGCAGGGGAGGGTTTCAAGGCTGTCTTAGAACAGCAGGAGAGGAGCTGTATCGACCAGCTCTGTTCTCAACCTCCTGTTGTGGGCCCCGTTCACTTCTGTCTTTCTATCATGTTTCCTCTCTCTGTATTTCTCCCTCATTCCATCTATCACACTCTGAGTGTATGGGTCCCAGGCCCCAGAAACAGCAGGTGGCCTGCTATCGACCAGCTCGGGCTGCTTTAATAGCGTTTGCCACCACTGGGAATCGGGAAGGTGTGTGTGTGTGTGTGTGTGTGTGTGTGTCTGTGTTACTCGAAACTACTGATCCAGCAAGCAGTACTGCAATTCAAAACTCCTGCATGTAAGGGTGACCACAATATGACCTTTGAACTTGGCTTGTCTGTGTGAGGGCAACAAAAAGAAAACAAGAAATTCAAGATGATATTTATATAGGGATACTGATTATCTTATGGGTATAGGGGGATAACTGTTTCAGAATATGATATCTGTCTCAGGACCAATAGCAAATTAATGACTGGTAAGTTGGGCAAATTTAATATATGGGTGACTCTTTGTTAATTACAAGTGCCTACATGTAAAATGGATCATGTTAGTATCTATCTTTTTTGTATTTACATTCTGTGACCCCCTTTGACATTTAATAGAACTTGTTTTGACTTGAGGCAACAGTGTGACAGCGAACAATTCTGCTTACAGTTTACCTTCAAGAATTGAGTTTTTGTAGAAACAACCCCTGATATTGTTGCTACATGTTCTCTTCCTTTGAGATGAAGCAATTTGAGCTCATCTCTTTTAGTCACTGCAGACATTTAGAAACAGTTTTGTGTTTAACAGTCAGTCAGTACAGGAACTGGCAGTAAAAAATAAGTGTTTTTTTTTATATACAATGGCTGTCTGAATCTGCATGAAGAATCACAATTACAGTGTAACTGATAGACTCTACAAAATCTACTGACTCTAAAGCACATGAACGTATTGCAGTGAAATAAGAAAAATATCAGTGTCAGTCACAATTACTATGAATTGTTTAGGCAACAAACATCAAAAGGGGTTTTCATGGCTCAGCAAAAGTCTCATTCTTTGAGTTTCATTCATTCATTCTCAGTCTCACTATAAACCGTTCAGCACTGTAGCAGTGTGTTTGTGTGTGCACTGGGTTTATGCGTATATTTTTGTGTGTTCTGTGTGTACATATGTTGTGTTCATTAACTGATTTCTATATTTGTGTGCATCGTAATTCCCAGATGTTTCTCCTAAACAGTTAGTGGAGGTCAGTTCTCTAACTAGGCTAATAGACTAATTACTAGGAAGGCCACACACACACACACACACACACACACACACACACACACACAAAGGACCACTATTAGACAGAAAAAACTCACTTAGTTGTTTTTTTTTCAATATAAGCTAATTGGCATGCAAATTAAAAATGCTAAATTAGTAACATGATGTTGGGTGATAATACCAAGACATAAAGGAATCTAACATAATGGGAAGAAATGAAAATTAAGTATTCCTAATAATTCATTTGTTATTCTGTGATATCTTCTGTAAGCCCAATTACATGCACTGCAATCCAAAAGGGAGAAAACAAAATTCTGCTGGTTAACAGATTTGCAAGAGTGGTAATTGGATGCCATGACAAAATAGGATCCTAAATGCCCTTATTCTGCTCACTTGTGTCTCTCCCTCGCATTCTCTCTCGCTCTCTCTCTGCAGATGGACTGACTGAGATCTCAGGAGAGGCGATGAGAGCTGCATTTGAAAGGGCACCTTCAACTCAGTCTGTCTGATATTTAAACGTGTTATCACAATAATCTGGGCACTTAAAATGAGCATGCGTTTACACACACACACACACACACACACAAACATTGCACTACACATTAGTAAATACTGGCTGTGTCATGGTGCCAGTGAGGTCTATAATCCTCTGGAAGCTGCAGACAATATGCAGGGGTAACTAGGCTATCGCTGCCAACAAAATGGCAATGGCCTTCTGTGATTAAGGGTGACGGGAGATAAAGAGGAGGGAGAGAGGGAATGATGTGCACATCATCTGTACTTCAGAGCTTTTGCAATATTATTTCTAACAGTTGCATTAATAATGGACAATGAGCTAGACTAGAGTGAAAGAGATCCACCATGGGTTCTTCAACTGGTGGTCTGATTTGGCCTCAATGATCTGATAATTAACCCTTTAACACTGCATCGTGGAAAAGAGAATGTTTGCCATTGAATGGTACCACGTCTGTGCATTTACTGTTTCTGTGATGATGAATTAACTTTCAGGATAAGGACTCAGTTGGACTTATTTCCCTGTAAGCACAATTAACAGCTGAAATGATTTTGCAGAGGACTAAGGACAAAAAAGGACTAGGCATCCATCAAATGATGATGTTTAACTTCACCTAACTTATGTTCAGTCATTAGATGACTTTAAAAAGGCACTGTCTGTGTCAGGGTCAGAAAAAAAACCTACTAATGCACTATTTATCCTAATGATGTTTGACTCAACATATGCATAACTGAGCATTCTTCCACATATATTGCCCGACACTACTTATGTATAAGACATAATGCAACTACATGCTCGCGGTTGTGTGTGTTTTTGTGTGTCATATAAAGGGAAGGTGAATACTTAACACAGTGAGTCATAGGCCTGTGTGTGTGTTTTCGCATTTGTGTGAACACAGCGTGTGTGTTATAGACTATCCATGATGCTATTTTAGCGAGGTTTTGCCTCTGATAGAGGTATTCACAGTCTCTCTGTGTCTGTGTCCATTACACAGAGTGCTGCTATTTCGCTCCACATTCCATGTCATCAAAGGCACTAAGAGAGATTGTGTGTGTGTGTGTGAATCTGTCTGTGCACAGAACACACACACACACACACACACAAGTGGACTAAGACCACTCTCCACTCTCCCCATAATTCAACACGTTTATTCACTCCAGCTCTATCCTCACAGTCAGTTTCTATAAAAAGACATGGCCATAGCATCCAACAGTCCATCTAATCCTTTTCTCTCCTCCAGCCTGGATGTAATGAAATCCTCTATGCCACACCAAAGGTTATTTTACCCAGTGACATAAGAAAATGATAAATGCCAGTGGTTATGATATTAACCTAGCAGGAGGGCTTTTGATAGTGTGTATGTGCGTCTGTGTGTCTGACCTGGGTCTCAGACATGACATAGAGGTAGTGGTGATCAGAGGAGAAGGCCATGTCTCTGAGGATGGGTCCATTTTCCACTGCCTGCACCGTCTCATACTGCAAAGCACGAGAGGAACCGTCTACCCGGATCTGGAAAAACACAGAAGGACATAAAGATTTAACATATTTAACATGCATAATTTATTTATTCACAAGTTATTGTGTAAATAAAATAGAATGAGTAAATGACAGGGTTAAAAAATATAACACCGATATGAAGAAAAGTTCAAAAAACAGCAGCAGAGTGACAAAGAGGATTGGTAATAGTGCCCTCCACAATGAAGGACTAGGCAATGGAACCAAGGTGGTGTCTAGGGCAACAAAGTGTGCAATTAGGCGCAAAGGTATCATTGAAAATGTACTTTTAAAAATTATTATTGGCAAAATTGACAATCTACTGCATATTGCCTTAGGATTCTTTCATGCATCATGGCTTTCTGTGTTGTATCTGTGAAGCTCGTCTTTCTCTCTTCTCAGCCATTCAAAAGTGATTACGGTAATTAGGCATCTAGGCAAGAGGTGTGGTTTGTGGGCCCCTAGGTGTGTTTACTCAGCATAAAGTGCATGGAATAGATCCCCACACACACTTGGTAGTGTGATGGAAGTGTTCTGGGTTGTGCCCGAACATCTGCTTACATAGTCACTCACTCAAACACGCACACACACACAGGCGCACATGCACAGGGGTATGTTCCAAATTATCCTTTCTAAATGTGGTCCTCTGGCTGTAATTTCCCAGAAACACACTCTGACACATACCTACCCAAGCGACTTTCAGCACTCATTAGAATATACGCTCACACACATAAACACAGGCCTGTGTGGGCTTGTGGACAGGTGTGAAGCAAGTCTTGTTAAAGTTGTGATGACTCTTGGTAGTTCTTTGCGCTCTTCAGCACTTAAGGGTTCACAGGTAACAGGCAGTCGGAAGATAATTGGACAGGAAACAGATGGTCGAGCAGGCAGGTGAGTCACTTCATGATTAATTACAATACGCTGATGACAACATACTCTCTGTGTTCTCTCTGTCAGCATATCATTAAAAATACCTTTCAACCGGCCTGCCTAAAGCTACAGTCACTGTAGGTCAAAAAGCCGTAATTGTTCTGGGCAGGTAAACTAAACCCTTTGGTGAACTTGTGCTGTACTCACTGAAAACAAAACTGGTTATCTTTCAGTTTTTGAGAAACAAGAATAAGCTACTGACTGAATGACAGTCCAACCCACCTTCACTTTATCCTTCATTATTACAGAAACAAATGAATCCAATCCTCTGCTACCATCCCATGGCACTTTTTGTTGTCTTTGTTTAAACAAGCTACTGTACAGCAAAGAGAGAAACCTAAGTACACAGGGTGCAGTTTAAATCCTGCGCTACTCCTGCTGCTTCTACTGATATCTAGTTTCACAACATGACATTTCTTTAAAACAGGCACTGTCTTTCACCCTGATTTCACCCTGCTCTCTCTCCTTCTTTTTTTCTCAGTCATTCTTCCTCTCTCGCCCTGCCTCCTGCTTAGCTTCTGTAGTGATCTTGATCTCTAGGGACCTCGAGTTATGTGTATCAAAGCTTCACACACTTTCACTGGGAACTATTGTGTGTGCTTGGGTCAGTTGCACAGAAAAGAACAGAAGGCGAATAGGAGGTAGAGAAAGAAGTGAGGGAAGGTAGGAAGGTAGGAAGAAACTTCTACACAAGCCAGGGCCAGATTCAGCGGGTGAAGTTATCTAATCTGCCCGATAGGGTGGGTTAATTTGAGGCACTGTGCATTTGTGTGCAGCACACATTATGTGTGTGTGTGTGTGTGTGTGTGTGTGTGCATGTATGCAAAAACGTGTGTGTATCAGCTTACCCCCACTGCATATTAGAGAAGTGTGGAGCCAATTGCTGAACAGAGTTAAAGGGCAGACAGTCTATGGCAGTTTCTGAATGTAGAGTTTTATTGTGTTGGGACAGATCCACAGTCACCAGGGAGCACAGGGGCTTCAAGAGGAAGCTCCTGTATATTATCCCTCAATCTGACCACCAACAAAACAAATGAGCCACCAGGGAGAGCACAGCATGTCCTCAAGCATGCGTCGCTGGCTGGTTTAGTCACACTGGGACTGAAGGGGAACACGCAAGGGAAAAAGACTGATTTAAATCAGGTTGTACAGGGCAGACCTATTTGTGCAATAATTGGAACATATAAAAGAGATTTAATAGCAATTTTACCCCGTATTTTTATATCAACACAGCAGGTTCACCCTGGGCTTGTGTGTTTTATAACAATGTCAACAGCGCATTTAATTCATTCTGCTATCAAACTCTGTGCTACAAAGGATAAACATTCCAAAATATCCAAAAGCAGTCTATAGTACTCTAAATCAAATGACAATTAATAGCTAGTGTATAATTATTATCTCTACAAATACACAAACAAATACACACACACACACACACACTTTCTACAGACAAACAGCCTACTCAGAGTAGACTGAACACAATCAATACTTTAATTCCCTTGATGAAAAGCCAAAGCTAATGATTATGATTTGTTATGAAACGCCTAATCCTACTTTCATTGTCAGCCACAGTAATTATTAATATATCTTTAAGTAATTTTTTCATCAGCCTAAAATCATTAGGCAGCTACAGTGGTGGTAGCCAATATTATCTGATTCCTTTTCAACAGTAATAAAGTGGATTAGCTGCTCTATGCTAAATGGATTACAATGCTAATCTCTGCTATCACATTAGCACTACACAATAGAAAATTCACTGCCAGACAGACTTCATTTTGCCTCCGAGTAGTGGGAAGGTGAGAAATGCATTGGGCCCACACATAAATGCACATACTGTACAAGGAAGTGTGTTCATGCAAACACTCACATGTACAGAAACAGTGGCATTTCACTCTCTCTTTCTCTTTCACATACACACACACACACACACACACACACATACATACATACACACACACACACACACACACACACACATTCACACAGGCTGTCTGGCTGGAGCTACTCATATGGTAATGAGGGTTACTCTGGGGAGAGTGGGAAGAGTTACTAGCACTTTTAACTTACAGAGCACACTTCCTCAGTCCTGCAAAATGTGTGCAGTAAATATTTCTTCGATAGCTCTGTGTGTTGAGATCCATGTGAATACGTGGGAGATACATGCTATATCACAGATCTTACAGAGAATATCCTAGGCCTCCATAAAGCAACCACTCTGGCCATGAACTGTATCCCCCTAGTGGCTGTAACAAAAAAGTATACCAACACTATCACTGTAGACTGAAGACAGTGGTTTTTGCAGAAAAAAAACAGAGTAGGTGCACCTGTATTATATTTTCTCTGTGACCTTTATGCTCAAAAAGACACAAACCTTCAGAGCAAATGAAATATGTATGCTTTCAAAGCTTTTTCAGACCTTCTGAGATTAGTAACTATCCACTGTGTTGGACAGAGTGCGAGGGCAGTGTTGATACATCAGAAATACTGACAACTGTAGATAAATTAATAAAACTGTTTCAGTGTTACAGTGCAGAGAAAAACAAATCCAACCCCTTGTGCAGATGGTATCTGCCTTGAATCTGTCAATGAAAAAATAATGTGCCCAAAGTGACTATCTCCCTCTCTCCATGGGGCTAACAGCTAGCAGAAGGTGTGATACAGACAGGGAAGCCATTCCGGTGTGAAAACCACAGGCGTACCCTCTCTTACTTTCCACATATTGGCACCACAAAAGCACATTTCTCTTGCCTCTGACTCTGCATGGAATCCATTTTGAAGCAGATTAAAATGCAACACTGAGTCTTATTATACATACACTACTCTAGAGAAATAAAATACTAAAGACTTGAGCTTAAACTGTTTGTGTTATCTTGTACAACAAAATTAATAGCAAGTATGCTGGGAAAAAATGCAAAATGCAAAATATCGAAGAAAGCACATACTACCAACTTCTTAAAATGTCAAAAAATTAGAGTCCAAAAGACACCTTATATACCAAGGGACAATAAAGTTGTTGGCCCTCCGGAACATTATTTTTAGTGAAAATGGTGATACAGATGCGCACTTCTATTGATTTTACATCATCTCTGTGAACTGGTATGCCATTGTGTAGAAACTACTTTACATCAAATGGTGAAATAGAATGCCCACATTTTAGGGGGAGTTTAGTCAATACTCAGGGGAGATATAAAATACAAATGTTGTAGTGCTAGAGCAGATGATGGTTGTGGCTAAGTGCAGGAAATACACAGCAAAGACAACCCCCTCTGGGCAACACCACATATGGGAAAAAGCACAAAGAACACACAATAACTGAAGGAGAATAACTATGTTTCTGAGTTAGGACAGTGAGAGGAGACTGCAGAATTGTGTCCTTGCCTGCTATGGCATGGATTTGGGGTGGCAAAAGGAAGGCTAGTCACACAGAGTTGCAGTCTGTTAAGCATGGCACACACACTAACACACCATGGCTGGAACACACACCATGACCAACATGCTGCTGGTGGAAGCCAGAATAAGCTGCTGACTAAAGTATCACTGTGGTCTGACATGGGCCATGCAAATACAGTGAGGTGAGTGGGCCGGAGCAAAATGTCATCCAAAGTCATACAACATGCTGGGAAACTGAAATTACCGCAACCATATTGTGTGAGGAATTCCACCAATCCTATGAAACATGTGCATGGGCAAACCCGGAGTCAGTGCCAGTACTTCTACAGCCAAAAAGGGTCATGAACCTTCTTCTGACACCATGATAAAAAGGACATGGAGCCTGGTCACAAAAATAACTTTAAATACAAGAAAAGGATTTAAAGAGAGTGATGTATTTTGTTGTGTTTTAACAACTTCTTCTTCTCCTTGCAGTTTATTTGTAGTGCTGGCCATCATTCCTTCAAGTTTTAGTAACATTTTACTCACTAACTTCACTGCTAAGATCAGGAATTGTGGAAACTCTGGGGATGTGATTAAGATCGAGATGTAGAACTGAAAAACTGTTACCCAAAGGTATTACCCAAACTCTTGCTGTAAATGTCTATTAGATCCAGCAGAACCACTTCCTTCTTTAACTTTAAGCTACCGTACTTAGTGTAGCTGTTGCATGAAATCAGTTTTACAAAGCAAAGAATGATAATAACAGACATTTGGCATGCATTCTCTTTTATTTGCATGTCTAAATAAGTGGCTTAAATATTTGGATTACACTACTGATGGGGCCTATTGGATTCCTAATAGAGCCGCATCCCCTGATGGTAGCAATAACACTGTGAGTAAGTAAAATATTGTTATAAGCAATAGGAATGATAGCAAAAGCTACTGATTGTCAAAAATAATTCCTGTTTATACAGGGGGAGTATGACTTTGCTACATTCCTGTAGCTCATCCAGGACATTCACAGACAGCCTAATATTATCATAATAATGTGAATGAAACATATCCAACATTTCACCTAAAAACTAGTAACATCTTTGAGTGACTCCATTTTTAAAAGCACGTCAGTCAAAACAGGAGCAAAATTTGCCGTTGGGGTCTCCTGAGGTCTCCTATTTAAGCCCTTAGATCCTTACCCTCTTTAAGATACCAATCAAACATTTTAGAGCGATAACAGCATAGCCCGATGCCAAATGCAACTGTAACCCAACCTGCCACACTTCGCTCAGGTTTCGACCCTCTTTGTCAAACCACGGCAACAGTGTTAGGTATTCAATCGGGCAAGGCAGGACATGCAATAAGAGCCTAGAGAGAGAGACAAGCCAGACAGACAGAGACAACTGAGAGGAACATTCACTGTGAAAGAGAGAGGAAGAAAAGAAACAACGTATCGTCACTACATAATGGCAATGTGTCTCTCCACGCATTCTATTCATACCGACAGCAGTACAATGATGGCTGTCTGATTGCCCAAATCTGTCCAGCTCATTGAAACATATGGCGGACAGAGAGAAAGGGGGTGTAAGAGGGGTGGAGAGAGTAACAGAAGGAAAGGGGGCTAAAAGGCGGACTGGATCCATTTCTCAGTGTCAATCAATGCCGGGACAAACTCTCCACTTCCACATTCAATGCCTCAGTATATAGCTTTAGGCGAGATGGACTGGTGCAAGACTTGTGGGGGAGTGTGGATGATTTGACATTAATCTGAGGGTATTAATGAGGATGTGGCACACTAAAGTGGGATGGCAGGCTGGTCATTTACCACTGCAGGAGCAAGGAATAACAAACAAGCTTTTATTCATCACCAAAAGTAGTTATTAGGGACAATCAAAGATAGACATGTTTTTAGTTTATCTGGGAGGGACCCTGACCGGAAAGGAGGGCACTAAAGCAGTGTGGTTTCTGTAACAAGTTCTGACACATGAATAACTAATGACATGGTACTTTGAGATCTACAATGTATTTTGGCATTGTATTTTATGTTTTATGACAAGCTATAATGGAGACATCTTACCGTCATCCAACGGCACAACATCGACTCAATGCTTTACTGCTTTCCTTTACAGAGGTGAAATATTCATTCAGTTCATTAAAGACACTTTTAAAATCCCCCCTTCTTTCCTTCCTTCCTTCTTTCCTTCCGGCTCGACTCCTCTCACTATAGGAGGATGAGTGGGCTAAAAACCCCACAGAGTGGAACTGAACTCATTCTGTGCTTTAATTCACTATTCTCTGTTTTATGTTTGCGATTAGGCATATCTGCTACACAGCAGGATTTTAATTAATGCCTTTCCCCCATCGCCTGCACTGTGAGAGAAGGTGCTTTGTGGGTGCAAATCAGGGAAATGTCATTGTTAGCAAGGAAGCAACTACAGAGCCTCGCGTTTGGCAGTGTCAAAACTATGAAGAAATATGACCTCTACAATGGCCCTCCTGTTGAGTTTGGTTTTATTGAGGTTAATCCTCTGCAGATGTTTTATTTTGGCTAGCTTGTTTAGGAATGGAAGGTTAAAGGAAACTGCCCACAGCTCGGTGCTGTGAGATTAAAGGTCGTGAAACTAAGATACTGGGTATGTGTCGCTGTGTCAGCAGCAAATCCAAAGTAACTAAAGAGAGAGCGGAAAGGTAAAGAGAGAGAGAGGAGTTATAGGAAAAAAAAGCAAAAATCCATTTAAAGTTTTGTCAGTGAGCAAGCATATGTGCACTTATGTTTGTTTCAATTGGCGCTACTCCAGTATCTACCACCTCACATCTGGGATTTGACACTACAGCAGACAAAGCCTCAGGGGAACCCCTGGCTCAGTGACTGACCGTTGTGGCATTAAAGGTGTGGTACCTGTTAGCCTGCAGGTCCATGTGGCCTACTAATCTAACCTTATCCCCCTGCTGAGAGATAGACAGAAAAAGCAAGGAGAGAGGCAAAGAGAAGGACAAGAATGTTATTGTGAGGGATGATGGTGTTGGACGTGAAAGGGGACAAGTGTCTGGAGGCTTCTTAACTCATTTCTCCCCCCACTCTCCCCTCCTCCCTCAATCTCCCCCATGGCTTCAAGGGGTGAGTGACAGGTCTCCCTGCTATCATTGCCTTTACTGCTGAGCTGCCTTAGAGCGCCATGGCCAAGCAGGGGGCTCACAGCCCAGCTTTTGTTACTCTTTTCCTTCCTTCCTCTCCTTTTGCTTTTGCTCTTTTCTCTTTCTATTGCACTCCCTCTCTTTCGTTCTGTCTCAATCTTTAAGTCATGAGGTTGACTAAAACACCTGCAGTCTTATGGCCGGTTCAATCTTGAGAACATTTGTGACCTCTTGACTTTGAACAACTCACTCAGTTTCTCTCATTTATTTTTTCCTGTTAAAAAATGTTTTACTTTCTGGTTATGTTTGTTCCACACAGCATTCATAAGCTGCTATTTTGTATGTTGTCTCACCTAGATCCCCCTCTTTTGTTTGAGCTTACACATTTTTACCATTTACTCTGTCAGATGTGACCGGAAACAAGAAGCCTTGCCAATTTGATGGGTTATTGTTTCATTGATATGTAGTTATTGGTGGCACCCATTTATTCCAGAAAATACAGAAAAATGCTTTAGCATTTCATTCTGTAATGTGGATGTGGACAGGAAGGCCTCCTCTATCAAGCAAATAGGGAAAACCACACAAATACATTCAATCTGTCCAGCGAACAGCAAAGCTGTCACAAAATGCTTTGCTTCTTCTGGGCAATTGTCCGTTTTCCTGTTCCTTATTCATCAACTGCTCCATCTCTTATGCTTTTTCCTTTCAGTCGCCTCTTTCTGTTTTCATGGTCTCGCTTTATATCTTTGTCCATCGATTTTTCCTTGCAATATGCATCATTCCTTTACTTCTATTCCTCGTCCTTCCTTCGCTCTGTCTTATCCATTCCAATTTCTACTTCACTGTCTCATTAGAGCCGCAGCAGGGTGTTTGAGGCGACAGGTAGAGATCTCCTGACAGACCTCATTTAGTGCAGACAAATAACTGGCCTGGCTGAGAAAAACCTATACGCACATTTCTCTTTCAAACCAATTATTTCATCTACTGTTCTCCCTTTCTTACCCAGGTATTCTGCAGTGATAAGAGCTGCTGTTCCCACCACTGCTGCAGTAGCCACTGGCTGGGCCTCAAGGACCCCACTGAGGCAATGGCATAATTTGAGCGCACATCACCACCTGTGTCTCTATTAGTGGTGCAACCCAGTGGCAGTGCTACAGAGTGGTGCGCTCCCCATTATATTTTGTGACCAGAGGCCACTGTGTGAAAGCTTTGGGAGCCATTAATGAAGTCAACATGCTCCCCAGAGTAGTGAGGGCACCAAATCAGCCTATTGTGTCGAATCAAGACTTGGCCTTTCAGGCGACACAGCAGTGCACAAAGTCAGAGCTTATGGATGCCATTCATTTGGAGGAGTGCGGCTGGCAAACTGCTTTAGCAAGTTGAATAGTATAAATACAGCCCACTGAGTATAATCACGTTGAGATAATACTGTGTGTGTGTGTGTGTGTGTGTGTACGTGACAGAGAGGGAAAGGTTGTGTGTGTTCTCCACATCTTTGAGAACTGTAGCTCCCAGGAAGCTGGACATGGAGTTATGGTAGAGCAAGAAGTGGCAAGCTTTGATGTTAGAGCAGCAGAGGGAAGAAGAAAAAGAGTAGGTTGAGGAAGAAAAGGCAGAAAGAACCATCTATCGCTATCATTGTTTTCTTGTAACTTAAACACATTTAAAGCTCTATTTATTGTGTTTATTACAGTATACGAATAGTATAATGAAGTAATAAATATACCACTGACTTTAACTTAGGTGTAAACAGGGTCTTTCTACTTTCTACCACTATAAATATCATTATATATATATATGTGATTTCTTGCCTTGGTGACCACGAATTGGAATATGCTGTTTATCTACCTCTATGTTTATCACAATACTGCTCTGTCATTTTCCTGCCTCCTTTCCTCCCACAACAACTGGCATGCAGCATTTGGATGGAGGAACTTTCTAGCCAAAACCTCTGCCCAAAGCGTAAAGTGCATACATGCATGGAGGCTTCTTGGAGAAGTTGGTTGAGTTCAGACTTAAGACTTAAAAAGCAAATATACATATGAACAATACGTATGTTCATTAGTATGCTCTACATGCATATATGTAACAATGGAAGGACAAGGTGGTCCATTCTTCCACTGAGTCACATATGTAAGTAAACTTAATTGCACTTTTCTCAGTTGACCACATCCTGCTTCCTTAGCTGTCAATCAGCAATTTATCCAACCGTTGAGGATAATGGGTAGAGGAATCTATCATTAGTTTGTCTTTTGAGCAAAAGAGACTGAGAATCATTGACCCACGATAACCTAAGGTCATGATGAAAAAATAGCATGTTGGAAAAACCTTAGATCAGCCTTACACAGAACAGATATCCATAGCTCTCTTAAAGAACCTAAGATAAATCTGAACTCTTCAGATAATGGTCTGGTGATGGACTTTGATCAACATTCACAGGATCATCTCACAGACACCCCCTCTGAGATCTATATCTATCTCTATGTAAGGCTGAACAGGAACAGTGGTGCATTCTTGTATTTTAAAGGGGTAAATTCAATAGGTTTTTGGTGATTGTACCATGCTCTGCTTCTATAAATGTCAATCAGCAACCTATCTAACCAGGGTGGTGGAGAAGGGCCAGGTCCCCAAAGAGATATCTAGGTCTGATAATGACCTACTGACAGGCTCAGATCAACTTTAGGCAAGGTGAAGCCGTGACTTTGAGAACTTTTTCATCCCTTTTTACCAGACTGTGCTTTGTTTTAGGTGTTATCTATCTGTTTCTTTTACTGTTTATCAGTCTGTCCTCTTCTCTCTGGTCAATACTAATTTTCGGCTTGTTTACCAGAGCAAACAGAGCAGTTCATTGACTTCAAGGGTGTGATTGGTTTCCTGGGAGATAAGCACAAATATATAAATACACAAAGAAATGCACAAACTTACACTCACACTCGCATTAACAATTCTTTTACACTCTCGCTGCATTAACAAAGAAACTGCCAAGAATGAGATAAAACCCTGAACTTTTAACTGTTAAACCACAAATGTGGAAAATAAAGTGTTTTAAAGAGTAAGGCATAAGGGAAGAAGGTAGTGTTTGTGTGTGTCTGCGTGTGTGTATCCAGGTGTGTGAATAATAGATGGGGAGCTGAGAGCCAGACGCTGTCTGAGAGCAGACATCACCCTGGATCCCGTTACCACACACAGCCATCAGAATAACTCTGGAGACTCAAGCACACACATGCACCTAGAGTTCAAGCATTCACACACAAGCACAGGGCTATATACGTGCACAGTTCTGTGCACACACAATCACATAACCAGTGACCTTTCTGTACCTCTGTGCTCAGATTCTCAAAACAACACTATCTCTGTCCTGTGTCTTTGCTCAGGTGTAATCACAGAGTCGAGTAATATGATCATACGATGGAAAATTGAACTCTTCTTTAAAAAGATTAATTTGATGAAGTGCACATTTTACCGGCAATTTTCCTGAAAGTAGTGGTATGGTATTAAACTTGTGTTATCCTCTATGATGAGGACATACTAGACAGAGTGATACACACACACACTTATTAAATCTATGGATCACTGACTGAAGCTGAAGATCACACACTCATGAATTCAGGAATGACCAATAGCCATATCTTTCGGAGATTTATTTGTGTGTGTGTATGTGCGCGCACGTGTGTGTACCAGGGTGTGTATGGGGAGGCATTCATTGCCTACCCTTCAGTTTTATGTTGTGGTGATTTATGAGGTTCCTACCAAAGTTTCTAATTAAATAGGGAAGCACCTCACAACCAATTCCTCAGAGATAAGCAGGTGTGAATTTCTGTGTTCCCTCCTTATTGTCTGTGCAAGCGTGTTTGTGTGCATATAATATGTGTGTGTGTGTGTGTGTGTGTGTGCATATAATATGCGTGATTGTGTCTGTGTGTGTATTCCCTTGTTTTCAACCCCAAGGGCGGCTCCTTTTTCTTTCTCATCTCTCCTCTTTGCCTTTATTCCTTTATTAAACAGACTGGCACACTCCCTCTATTATACCTGTTTTCCCACTGAAGTGAAAAATTGCATTGCCGGCATAGCAGGGGACAGCAGGAGGGATACAAAGAGAGGCAGAGAGTGAGAAAATGAAAAACAAGGAGAGTGAGGAAGATAGGGAGAGCGAGGAATAACACTGCACTAAACCCTCAGGGCATGTGTTGATTCACCAACTGCTATAATAATGGAAATCATTGGAGGAAAGATGGTGAGACTGAGAAAGAGCAAGACGACTTAAGGCCAGTGTCCACTGAAAATGGTCTGGATGCATTCCATGAAGCTTGTCTGTGTTGCAACAAATACAGAACTGGTTCATTTAACAGTTTCATTCTCCACCGGTCATAGGAGTTGTGCATGAGTGGACGTCCATGCTGCTATTTTTGCCACATCATTAACTTTATGCATTTGGCCTATTATAGTTTTGATGAACCTGCATACATGATTGAAGCATAAAAGATACTTTTCTGTAGGGCTGTTTCTAGTCATTTTGATGCTCTGGGCCAGACACCCAGTCACACCCCCAATTATCTTGTCATGGCCAAATAATTGATTGGTATTTTAGTCTTATTCAGCTTTATTCAACTTCAGGTCTGTGCATGTCAAACAACACACAGCCTAGTCTGCAAATGAATATGTCTATGTTATAAGTCTTACCCTGGTTATTATGAGGGTACACCTGCACACATACATGCACAGTGTCCTGGTTATCTTCTTGATCATAATCAGGATATGATGTTTGCATGGAATATAAGCAACCTAAATTGTTTATTTATATCTCTGACTCTTGCAGTGTTACAAGTCAAAAAAACTAAATGGGTCACAAAATTAATGATATGACAGCAATTGCCAAATGCCAGCCCCTAATACATCCCCATACAGAGCCTGCTCGAGAGACTCAAAATCAGGTGTGTATTGCCGTGCGACCATTGGATTCATGTAACAATATGATGTGCACAAAGGCATGAGTGGGATAGACTTTCTGAGAGAAAAATTTAAAAATGTTTTTCTCTCCTTTGGCACACCCCTCCAGTTGGTGGTGATGGTGATGACCGCCTAACTTGCTCTTACCTAAAAAAAAAAATGGCCCTGCTTTTCTGAGTAAAATACATGATGGATAAGTGGACATTTGTCATAAGAGAGCACACAAACACACGGCAGGGTGAGAAGGCAGAACAGAAATATGTACCCAGAAGATTGGGACTAGTTCCCTTAAGTCACTTCTATTTTCTTTTCTCCTCTCGCTTTTGTATTCTCACTTCAAACATCTACCAGAGGCAAACACATTAATCACAACACAAGTTAATTTCTACGTCTGCCTGCTTGTGGTGCAATACCTCACCCTGAATTATGTCTGACACACTGGAATTGTATCATTAGGCTACGGCCCTACTTAAAACTTCAATACAGAAACAGGGTTTTTGGAGCTTGACACAAGAAAAATAACTACGATGCATTAGTCTGAGTGACATTTATTATTTTGTGACATTGCAATTGCTTTCAGTTTTGTGATATAAGCTAAATATTGTATTTGTATCACTTTTTCTTTCAAGAAGTCAAGAAAGTGACTACTGACCTGGTCATGAACTCATTCAGTAAGACTTCGTCCTCTGTACTATTTTCAAAAACATTCCCCCTTTTTACCAATGAAGACATCACGAGTATAAGCCGTTCCTTCACCGACTCCGCGGGAGGTTTCTCTAAAATTAGCGCTTCTTTATCAAGGGAACGCATTAGAGCTTCACGCCCATGCATTATGCCGTAGCACAAAAGCAATGTATTGTGATAATGATAATGGAGGCTTCACAGTGGGAGTCAAATAACTTCACCCCATAAATAAATGAGCGTGTTGTTTCAGGGTGGTTGGTTATCTAATCACAAATATGAGGAAACAAACAAGAAGGAGGATGCAAGCATGTGTGACTAAAAGTGATACCTATACAGCTACATTTATAAGCATGTATATGTGTGAGTCTGTGTGTAATTACAAATACTCACAGCATGGAAACAAACACATTAGCTACTGTAGTGTAAAACATAATGAATATAAACACAGTTGATGGAGTGTCATGCAATTAAACATGGCAGAAAATTCAATTCTCGGTCAACATTACGGCTAATCTGTCAAAGCACAGACCCATAAATTGAATATTGTTCTCGATTTTTATCAAACAGTTGATTTAAAGTATGTGTGGAGAATTTGACACAGCTGATATGACTGGCTAAGGGCATCTCATAACTACAGTCATTCACTGTCTTACTTCTATTTCCTCTCCTGCACTCCTTGTCTGTCTCTATCTTTAACATCTCCTCTCCTCCTTCCTCCTCCTCTTTGTTTTTACATTCATTTCTTCCCTGCCTACCTATTCTGTCCTTTTATGACGTGACATATCAAAGTATGATGAGCAAACAGGCAAACCAAGTGCCCCTGTCGGAGCAGAGCAAGCCTGAAAGACGGAGAGAAAAAGAGACAAAGAGGAGAGATTGAGAGCAACTGAGACAGATCACCTGCAGAACGTAAGATAGAGATGGGTGTAAGCCGCACTAAAACTTGAAGACAGATAAAAGTTAATTCTTTCTCTGGGAGAGACAGAGAAAGAGAGGGAGAAGTCTAAGAGGATATTTGCTGAATGGGGACTGTCAGCTCGCGTTGTGCAGAAATCCTCTTATACCTCAAAATTTCAATTAGGTGGGGAAGCGTTTCGGTGCGGTGCGCTTCTCTCATTCTGCGCAGGAAGTACAAGGTGCATGAGGTGGGATTTGTCACAGCAGCGACAGGCCTGCTCCACCTACATTATGATTCAAAGAACACACACACACACACACACACACACACACACAAAGAGCGCTCCCCCTTATAACTGCCAAAGCCATTTCGACAACAGTGGTACACTTGATGCTACTTCAGTGTTCAGTGAGCAGTGTTGCAATTGAGTTTGTTCCACTGAAGAGAATCTGAAATTTAAACTCCACAGGTTTGTGTCGGGCTGC
The DNA here is from genome assembly GCF_910596095.1 of Thunnus maccoyii. Classification (NCBI taxonomy): domain Eukaryota; kingdom Metazoa; phylum Chordata; class Actinopteri; order Scombriformes; family Scombridae; genus Thunnus; species Thunnus maccoyii. Next base: position 14,338,286 of record NC_056555.1, read on the forward strand.
TGTCATTTGTATGACAGCTACAATTACACTATGTGTCAACCTCTTCAAGTGACACTGGTTTAAAGTAATTACAATGCCAAATGTAGCAGCCCATTTTCATGGTCTGTTTTCATTTCATTTCCACCTTAGTGTTCTGCTTTTAATTTGATCTTGTCTGTCATTATCTCCCTTACTATCATACATTAATAAATAAATTTGACTTCTTCTTAGTGTTATCATGTTCCCAGATCTCAGCTATAAGCATGGTGAGAATAATGTTACCATGACTAATGCGAATTACCAAAAGTATCCAAATAAGACACAGGAGCTTATCAACTTAAATATCCTTTACTGTCTTTGTCTATCTTTGGCATACCTTGGCTGTCTGACAATACAAAAAAAATCTACTCAGTTACACCAACATGATTCCCCTTTCTGACTTTTCCCTTTTCTAACTTCCCCCCTCTCTTTATTCCTCCCCACTTCCAAGCTAGTTTTTTTTCCTGAGCTTATCCTTATTCCATCCATCTCTTCCAAACATTTTACCATCTTGCTGTTTAACCCCGCATCGTTTCTTTATCCAGCTCCTGTTATCTCTGAGTCCGTTCTCTCCACAAACCATCACTCACTCACTCTTTGCCATTCTCTTACCCTTTTCTCTCTCTAGCCCTTCTGCTCCTTTCTTTCCCAAACTCAATCCCGCCGTTCTCTTCCTCTCACCTTTTCTCCCCTTTGCTCTATTCCCAGCTTCCCAGCTGGCTTTCATCTTCCCCAGGTTAGATTACTGTAAAGCACTGCCTGTCTGCCAGCATTCCTGAAAGCTTTTCATCTCTGCTCTGATTCATCTGGGGAGACAGAAAGAGTGAGGGAGAGTGGGGGAGAGAGAGCGAGAGAGAGTGAGAGAGAGGGGAGAGGAAGAGAGAGAGAGAGAGAGAGAGAGAGAGAAAGAGGGAGGCTTGTGCTGTGCGACTATGTATTTCAGATTCTTCAGTGGTTAACCTGCACTGCACACTGCACCGTGGGCTGATGGGAAATTTCCCCGCTGGTCTCTTGGCTGTCTGTGAAACGCCCACTCAGAGCCGAGAGCACACCTCACTGGGGACAGACAAATATGCGTACACATACGCGCACACAGATGGCTGAAGAAAGATGCAAAAGGAAACACACACACACACACACAAACCAGCGTAGTCTGAACCCACATTACACGTGTAAAGAAACATCACAACACTTTACATTACAAGTAACTAAAAACACAACACAGAAAATGTCCCTTTTCACACTTCTAGTACACACACTTTCCCAGCAAGAAGATTAAAAAATCATCAGTCTACCAAGTAAACTGACACCGTGTTTTCTACAGACTTGCAAGTTCAGACAGTTAAAACCAGAACTACTCTGGCAGCATGGTGATACACTGGGAGATGTGTTTATGGTGTAGCCTAATTGAGTCTGATAGGCACCGCTCATCTCCACACAGCACTCTGAAATTTACTCAGCCTTGTGAGAAAGAGCGCATGAGATGTAAATGCAACAGAAAAGTGTGTGTTTCTGCCCACATACATGTATTGACAGTTTATATACAGCAGTACAGGTTTAATTAAAGGAGGCCCTCCAACTGTTTATCGCTCTGCTTCAGTGTGTGTGGCTGTGTTTACTGTATGTGTGTGTGTGTTCCTGTGGCAATGGGGCACAGTGTCAGTGGGTGGATATCCAGCTGTAGGTACACTAGAGTACAACATTTATGTCCAACCTGAGACAACTGCAAAGTTTGGTTACTGAGAAAACAGCATTTATACTGCTGTGTACTGTATTTCTGTGTGTGTGTGTCTGTGTTATAGCAACGCATGTGATAAGTTAAAACAAAATGTGTTTTTCTTTAACTATGTTCTTTAATCCAAAATAACCGCTCCAAATGTCTACAAGCATTCAGTGATTCCTCTGACACTTCTTATTTACTTCTACTCTCAGTATCTTGAGGTAAAACATGACTAGGCTCTCTACTCAGGCATGACATGACTAGTGATTTTAAAACATCACTGAAACTGGGGCTGCAAATAGTAATCTGTTGATTCATTTTTAAGTTGTTACAATTTCAAACAATAGCAAAAACTGGCCATAACAAGTTGTGTGAGCCTAAGTGGACATCCTCAAATTGCTTGCTCTGTCTAACAAACTGTACAAAACCCAAAGATGTTCACTTTACAATGATATAAATCAAATTATCTATCCATCCATCCACTTCCTCTTGGTCAGTGTTGTAAATTGACTTTTGTATTATACAGCATGTGTGAGCATTTTTACTGAGCCTTCAACCAAACTTTATATCCTCCTTCAGACAAACAGTCACATTCTTATATCCAACTTTCAGCGTGCTAGGTCTCTCCTCTGTGATGGGCCTGTGTGATGATATGGTGCTCTGAAGTATTAAGGGCATTCCCCATGTGATATTTATGGACCTGCCAGTCTTTCGACCCTACTCACAACTCCCACACTCTTTAATCTTACTGCTGTCATCTACTGTCACTGCCTTATGACTATGGCCTTGGCTAACTGCCAGCCAACACATAGGCAATGCATGTGTGTGTGTGTGTGTGTGTGTGTGTGACACTGTTGAAATATAGCACCATTGTATTGTACAGTAGAGAGCAGTATGTCAGTCACATGTAAGCCAGAAATGACAGGCAAAAAAGAGGAGGAGTGCTGAGTGATAACAAAACCGACATCCCAGTGCTGTGGTCGTATACAGACAACAAGTAAATGCAAAAATCACAGCCTTCACTCAGCCTCCAAACCCAGTATGTAAGGGGCAGCCCACAAATTAGGCAAGAAAATAGGGAGCAAAAGAAAACAACACTTGAGAGAAGAAAAAGGACGGATGTGGAGGAGAACAAAACTGTCCTCAAAGCAGTGCTTTTACACTCTCAAACAGAATTGAATTAGCAATTTCTGAAAATAGTGACTCTTAAGTCTTTGGCAGAACCTACCATCCATCCCCACAAAGAAAAAAAATGAAATTACACATAAGGAGAACATTAACATGTATGTCATGATAATTCTTATAATCAAAGCTAATAGTATGTGGTGCTTATTTCCCTAAATTATCTACAGTTTTCTCAATAGGCCCTCAGAGGCTGTTGGGTTGCTGTCCACATCCTGTGTGTGCAGATTCAGAAATCACTTGAGGCAGATGAGCAGGCTCAATGAATGAGTGAATAAATGAATGAAGTGATCAAAATTCTGGCAAATGGCCTCTTACAGCATTTGGAAGAATGAAAAGGCAGAAGCCTTGATGCACATGCACAACACACGTGTACACACAAATACACACAAAGACAAGAGCAGAGCCTTATTCTCTTATGATAAGCATTTATCACTAAAGCCTTCCACAAAACAGCTAATTTGACAGGCTCTGTGGTAAGCTCATTGTTATTGAAGAGGTGTTGTGAAATTGCTGTGATCAGCCAAGTAAGTAATTTTAAAATGAAACATCGACTATAATGTGCGAAGTTGGAAAGTAGCATTTTGCAAATTCTTTATAATAACGCACGAATACAATGTGAAGTTGTGTAGTTCGTACACAGTGTGGAGGACAAATCGTTTCTATTGTTTGTGCATCATGAAATGAACTTCAGAGATGGATAAATATGGATAAAAGAAAGTATTAATTGTAATTTGTCTCAAGCACAGGGAACAAGCAACCAGAGCTCTATTCTGGTTTCTATAATGTTTTTAATCACCTAACATGCTACTTAAGGGTCACTCTCCCTAAACCTGGTGTAAGACTTCAAGCTACAGTTGAACGTGACAATTTCTGCTGAACAGCAGAATCTACACAGTGATTTTTTTAGTGTCAATGTTTGATTGGAATGCTTGAATAACGGCACAAATCTAAAACCAACATATGCATGAAGTATCACTTCTGTCGTCCAATGCCAAACATATTAACATAGTCCAAACAGACCATCGTCAGGGTCTCCTTCTCAGAGTAGCAGCCGACGGACTGAATGTTCCTCCCTCCCTCCAACCTCCAGAGTGGGTTAATTGCACAGTCTGGAGGCGAGTGCTGCCTCAGTGCTTTAACTTTGGACACAGACAGATGGGTGTGCTCACCCTTTTCCTTTCTCTCTCTCTCACATCGTGTCTCGCTCTCTCCATCTGTCTCTCTCTTTGGGATGGAAGTCGAGCATCGTTATCTGTCTGGAAGTCTTCAGGTGGACATGCCGAGGAAGCACATTGACCAACCTTATCCATTTTCTCTATACATCTTTCCCATTCGTGTGGGTGTGTAGAGTTACTGGAACTAATACTGTCTAAACTGTAAAACCAGTACATGTAAGACTAATTGTGTATGTGCTGGCAGTGTAGCGTTCAAAGCACGATCAATAAATGCAATTAATACCACAAAACATACTGCAGCATTTTTTGCTAGTTGTCACTGTATGGTAGTAGTAAAAGGGATTATTGTTATCACTACTCAGCTAGTCTGTGTAATGTCAGTCTTTTGGGAAATTAACATTTCCCTGTTTTCCCGCTTCTTTGCAAACCCTGCAACTTACAAATGGACCGTCTAAATGAGTGATACAGTGTGGAATTTGCTGTACTGGCATTTAAGCCAAGTTTGACTTTGGCAAAATCACCACATTTCTTTAGGAGGCTACTCTGATTCAATGGGGGCGGGGGGTGTCAAAGATCCAAAATTATTTATAGGTATGCTGAAAAACTCCTGGGATATAGTATTTGCAATACTTTTTTTTTATTAGTGTTTAGCCTCTTTCATAGATACTAGCATAAAAGTACCAATTTGGTATCTTAGAAAAGGTAAAATATTGTATTTTAAGAGTCATTTACCAAAATTATTTCACCCAGGCCAGTCAGAGTCACATTACCAAGGTTTATGTGTTTTGTGTTTTCAAAAATCAAACCAAGCAAGGAAAGTGAATAGGGAAGCATTCATATTGTTGGACTGTCTGTGCTTACTAGAAATGCCTTACTGATGGTTAAACGGCATGAGACCCAATTTGATGTTTACAAATCTAGGATGACACTCTGCTGGACAGCTGTGTGTCGCTAAAGCGTCGATTTTAAGCACTGAACACTCAAAATCAATAAAGCTACCAAGTCAGCTTTGATGCACCCCCCAAACTCATTTCCCTCACTCTCAGCCCCTAAACCGTCCCATTTGAGCGCTATCATTTCCATCTCCCAGGGGCTATGTATTTTAGCAAGCCCAGGCATAGCCCCTTGGCTTCCCATGATCTGTAAGCATGTGTGTGTGTGTGTGTGTACGTGCGTGTCTAGAGGTCTCAGGCCAGGAGATGAGGGCTCTAGGAGGGGACTCGTAGAAGGATTAGCTTTTCTATCCTCCTCCACCTCTTTACCATTTTAATGAGGCAGGGCCAGAAGGTCTTTCTTCTGCCCCAGCCAACTGTGTCATAGTCTGGGCCTGGGGACAGAGTACGGCTGCAGGGGTTCAAGGATGGCTCTAATACAGCACAGCCATTGTACAGGGAAATGGAGTGAGATATGGCGCTGATGAGAGGTGAATGAGGAGATGTGTGTGTGTATGAGTGAGAAACAGACAGAAAGGGAAATATGTGGGTGTCGTATATGCACAAACCTCTATGTGAGTCTTCTCCCAGAATAAAAGAGTAATTTAGGCCTTTCTATGGGCCTACCTCCAAAGCTCCCCTGGTATGCACCCCGATAACACAGAGAGGGCACATGTGGATTAACTCTCTATTGAAGGAACTGTAATTACCTGCTGATATGAATATTATTATTATTACTAGTGGGCAAAAACCTGACAGTTTTCCTTTCAAAATCCACAAAACCAGCCAACTGAACGGTAAGGGTTAACTAAGAAGGAAAAATGAATTGGGTGGTAATGCTTCACTTCATATTTGCATCATCACTTTCACAAAAGACAACAAATATCAGGCTAAGCCAGTGAAGGGACAACTGTCTGGGACTGTATTGTCCTGGAATTAAACAAATACACAAATGCTTCTAAGTTATTTTTGGTGGTTTCTTTTTAAATTACAGTTAATGTCTATATATTCAACTGATCGTGAAATAAAAGATATGTTAACAGAAAAGACTAGTTGATTCAGGGCACTGTAATCAACAAGACGTGTGCGTGCTACTGTATTCAATTAATAAATTGTCTCCAACATACACTTCCAAAGCCACCTGGAGTTATGCAAGGCAAATGTCTACTAGATTGCTTTAAATGAGGACAAAGCTACTGTCACTGGAGTGAGAGAATGGACAAAAAGCCATACCGCTGCCATAGGGCTTGACAGGAATGGACAGTGGGAAAGGCAAGTGGGCTGAGGCCTTTAGTGGTGTTTGTAAAGATCAAAGGTGTGTGAGTCTCTCAGTCTGTAGCATGCACATGGATGTGCGTGCGCTTGTCTGTGCTTTCATGGGAGCAAACACCCGATGACACCTCAAAGGAATCTAGACTGAAACAATTTTTTTCAGAATCTACAAAACCCCACGGCAAAACAAAACTAGAGCCACAGCAGGGGGTCTGGTGAGTCTTCTCTATTGGACAAAAGGTCTGTCAATCATCACAGGGGGTCAGGAGGGTGGTCAAAACTCAAATAAGGGCACAATGGCTCTCCATTCCACACTCACGCACACACACACTCTGAAAGAATGCATGGCTAATCAACCTTACGGGAAAAAAAACACAAAATAACCTTTAACTGATGTTCTGTGTGTCTCAGTGATAAAGGGTTTCATAAAGAGAAGGAACTCGACCAGCCAAAGAATGCTACTGATGTGAAAGCATGCAGCCACAGCTATTGAATTGGTTATAATGGAGGAGTCCATGAAGAAGAGTCATTGATACAGGCTGAAGTCCACTTCACAGAGGTTTTGGCATTGAGAGGGTGAGACTAAGAACCATTTCACAGCCAAAGACACTTGGCCTTGGGGCAGAAATGCCTATGGAGTAGGGCTAGGCTCAATACTATGACCTAAGGGTGTCAAGGGGCACAGAGCACAATCATTACTGTCACTAGAGCTTGACAATGACTCACGGTTTTTGTCTATCTGTCTCAATCTTTCTCACGCACACATTGAATGACTTTAGACACAAGTGTCATGCACCCATGCCAGTCAACCAAACTTAATGGTCATAAAAAATCACCCAACCCATTTTTCATCCACTCTTCCATTTCCTCTACTAATGTCCCTCTTTGTCTCTCCCCACTTCCACCACTTCCTCTAGTTCTCATTTCACTTATCTGCAGTCCTCTGCCAGACCACCTCTGTTCAGCTCACCTTTATTCTCTTCTTCTCTCCTCAACAAGGCTGTTTCCTCTGTGTTCAGACCCTATAGTCACAAGGGCAGGCTCAAAATCACAGCTAGCCACGGGCGCTAAATAAGAACAAATGCCTCTGCTTTACCTGGACAGCCTCCCTGAGGGGACACTCAGAGACTAGAAGATGGCCAGCACTCTCTCCAGTTCTCTCCGTATACCCCCCCTCCAGATCCCTTCACTCTCTGCACCATGAGTAATAGAAAAACACAAGACCCAAAGGCCTTTACTTTCCCCACCAAAGAAATACAGGGAATGCCTCATAGAGAGAGGAAGAGAAAGGGGGGGGTTGTAACTGAGACAATGAGAAAGTGCAATGTGGAGGAGTGGGAGAGTAATTTAATTGGACAATAAGGCAGTAACCTTGGCTGGCATGTAGCTGAGCACTGGCATCTGTATGCGCTAAGTGGGGAACTTTTTTTAAGAGGCAGTATGTTAGAAAATAAATAGAGAGGGAGAGGACACATCATAGGAATACATAATCTTAAAGATGTGAAGAAATTGCATGACATACTGAGAATATGAAATTGAAGGTGTGTTCAGACTAGACGCAAAGCAAAATGATTCAACTTCACCGGTATATTTGTACTTACCCTGAAGCTGTATGACTCCACTTCATGAATGTAGAGAGCCAAGTGGAAACAGGAGAATATGGAGGAAAAATAACAGCGAGAACTAGTGTTCTTGGTAAGTTATAAGATGATTCAGAGCCTGAGCTAAGCCAGAGCTAACATCTGTATGGTCTGTGTACTAGGTAGGCAAATAAACAGACAGTAAAGCGGCGTGAAAATTTGCTTGGTATTCCGTCTGAACGCATCAATCTATAGCACTGACCCCAAAAAGCAGATTTTAATGAAACTGTGCTCTAATAAGCAAACAGCGGGCCAGATTTACTGAGGCTTTTGCACCTGTTTTTCAAGCGCAGATGTGATGTATTCTGCCCCAAACACAAGTGCTGTATTTATCATACAGACACACCAGGCTGGGGTTGCAGTTTTTGTGTCACCTGTGCAAATGTCTGCAATATGTGCCTCTCTCCTCATTACAGTACATATGCATTAAATCCCTTAAAAGGTTTGCGCAAATAATAGGAAGAGACACATTAACAGCTGTTGATTATATATTCTGCTGGATACTATCACGCAATTTGAAATGGTCAGTTTTGGGAAAATTCTCCATGTCACAGATGGGATTTACAAGAGCCACGAAGAAGGCTGTAGTGAGGAAGATTAGAAACAAATGTTCAGCAATTGGGCTTTTATTAATGAACACAATATCTGATTACTTGTTTTCATCAAACTCGAATTTTAACTTGACTTTTATCTTAAGTAATTAACTGTTAAATCACTGCAGGCTGCAACTTCATCTGTCTTTCTTTTGTTAAGAAACGTAAAAGTGTGTTTAGCTCCATTTACCTTAGTACTAACATCCCCAACACAGTCTCCCTCTCCGCTCTGAAGTTCTGAACCTGCTGCTCTGTCTTTCTCTCTCTACACCGGTTGCAGTGCCTTGTGTTTTAAGTGTCTTTTCATTTACCATGAAAGTGTTAATTACCTCTTAATGTATTAATAATTACATATACAGTATGCTGAAGATAATAATATCGCAATTTTATGAGTAATAGTTTGAGTAATAGCCTAATTAGTAGTTGTAATTAATAGTTTTTCCCAGGTGGAGTTGAAGCGTGGCAGTAAATGTTTTGTAATCAAGATCACTATGTTATTATTTCTTCTGTGAGCTTGATGATCTCCCACTGCTCAACTGCACCTACTGAGCTCTCCTTCACAGGTGCAGTCCAGGAGCTGACTGTGTAATCAGCTGCTGTTTTACTAAATCAGCACCGAAAACACCCATATTGCAGCTGCAAACTCGACTCATTTTCTCAGTAAATCTGGTCCAGAATGCTTGAGTACTATTGGGAATAGAACATTAAGTTAGTTACAAAATTACTATAAAGGCAAGGACATGCATGTTACTCCATGAGAATTATCTATCCAACTTGATCCAAAAAGCTAAGAAAAATTGTCTGTGTGTGTAGAGAATAAAAGAGAAGATGTGCAGGGTGCTGCTTGGAGGGTCCTCCATCCTGCTAAGTTGTTTGATTTCCAACAGCAGGTGTTTATTAATCCCCCTACTAATAGGAAAAGCCATGGGGCCCCTCTCATCACACTATTTACACACTCCCACACATGCAAAATAATCAAAGGAAGATTCACCTGTCTCTCTTACAGTATGGATGGAGGGACGTACACATCATGCTCTACATCTACAACCCCCTTGTCGATACTCGAATCAACATCAGTCAAGTCACTAATGCCCAACATGTTTGTCTTAAGCAACCACTCTAAGACTCAGATGTGCATGTGCATACATATGATGCCAGTGTGTGACTAATTATTAATTTCTTCTTTGTGTATTAGTGTGTGTCTGCTGCTGTCTGACTGCTTTGCATTCTCAGCTCTCCCTCTAACGTCGTGCACACAGATGAAAGCGGGACTTGTGTGTAATTAATTGGATATGTTTGTAATTAGGGGGCGAGAGAGGGAGAGATGCATGCAAGCCTCCTTTTGTTTTGTCTGTTGCGCCTAACAACAGTACAGGAAAATAAAAACTGATTACACAGAACACTAATTACCATGGAATTATCCCCCTCACTTCACAGGGTTAATTCTTATTCTGTGTGTATGTGTGTTTTGTGCGTGCACTCGTACGCATGCATACACACATACATATGTGTCTGGCTTCCTTCAACACATGGACACACTCTTTGGTGCTACAATCAGTATGTTATTGACCATTAGCCTGATCACAGAGAAGCATAAATGTGGAGTGGAAGGTAATGAAATATTTGCTTAACAAGAGAGCGGCTTGCTTGTTTGTTGGTGAAACACAGTGTGACACAAATGCTAAAGGTTTGCTTTTAGACTGGATACTGACTGATAGACGCAATATTAACAAACTGAGAATACAGTTAATTTGTTGAAAAAGGGAAAAATCATAAGTGAGAGACACTGGAAGGAAGGATGGCAAGGTACTGCAGTTGGGAACAGGAGAGAAGTAGTAGTAGAGGGATACTGATGTGAAATTCTGGGCAGTCTTAACACTCTATGTGTGTTCTGTCAGCATTTTAAATATTTGAGGAATCATTTTTCATCTTTTACAGATAAAAACACCACCAAATGTTAAGATAAGGTGTGTCTTACATCAGGTGAGGGACAAACACTTATCAAACTTTGGCTTTTACCTCCAGCTAAAGAAATGTCTTCCGAATGCTGCAGTGAATGAGCAAGGGACCATGGAGTAATGATCTATTCATAAACACCAGGCAGTCATTCAAAACAGTTCAATAAAGTACTTTAATAACTGTAAGTAATGTACGCTGATGACAAAATCATTAATGTATCAGCTAAAACCCCTTGTGTAGCAGCAGAGACATTAACAAACAAAATGGAAGGTGTATCCCCATGGCTTCTTCTAACCCTGAATCTTTAAAAAGACTGTGTCAATTTGTTTTTTCCATGAGAAGGAAAGCAAAAGATAAGCTTACAATTAAAATAAATCAAGAGGAAATAAAGGAAGCCAGTGATTTTAAATTCTTAGGTGTCATTTTGGACTCCCCGCTCAAATTTGATAAACACATTAAAAAAAAAAAAAAAGCAAGACATTAAAGACAAATCTGTACTGTTTTCGAATGATAAGACATCACATATCCCTTGAGGGAGCTCAACTGTTCATGCATACCATGATATTTTCACATTTATCCTATTGTGTTACTGTATGGAGCCAGGCTTCACAGTCAACTGTAAAACCTGTTACATCACTATACAAACAAGCACTGAAAATAATGGAACAATGGAAACATTATGCACATATTGCCCTGAATTAGGGAACATACACACGTGCGCACATACACTTATGCAACACATTGATTGCAATGTGATGTAAATATTGTAATTTTTGTATCATCATGTCACATGTATGAGAATGTCACTACTAATTATGTGCTCAATTTAACTGATGTACTTTTGGTAATGATGATATGTGATGACCATTTTTAAGTAGAAAAGCCTCACCAGGGACAGGGGTTGCAAATCTTATATGAAACGCATCCGTATCATGTTATTATAACCTGTTACAATGTTTTTTTGTATTGTCCCTGACAAATAAACTAATGAACTTAAAAAAAAAAAAAAAAACGTATGTTGGTCTCAATAGTCGAGCTTTGCCACTGAGTAAGCACAGCAGTGCTTTCAGTCCGCCTGCTTTCCTGTTATCTTTTCCTTTCGCTAAGCAGGGAGAGTTGGTAATGAGTTGGTTGGTTGTTTGGATTGTTCTGTTTATGTGCTGTTTGTGTGTGTGTGTGTGTGTGTATGTGCGTGCATGCATGAGTGTATTCTGCCTGTTCTAAAGTACATATTCCCACAACCACCTGCGCGCACATCACTTCCAACTGTGCCTAAAATGCCATCTGATTAACAGCCACATTTTTTGCTTTGTGGCATTAATAAGCTTATCCTCCAGCAGCTTTTATACAAACAAACACAGACGCATAACTGACACCACGAGACTAACTATAAAGGCATTTGAGGCTTTTAGAGTGAGATTTTATTGGCAAGAGGTCTACGTGCACACATACATATGCACCATGATAGGTAACAAACTATGCTTTGCAAGAACCAACACACATTATATGATAACTAAAATCTGTGATTTTCCAAACATTCAAAATACAGCTGAGATGATGTACCACCTGGTGTCACATTCGTACACTTGTTTCACCTCACTTTGGTCAATATGTAGTGGATGTCATGACCAAACAGGTAAAATGAACACAAATGTATTCATTTACTGAGGTGATGAAGTTAGATGATATTCGCATTGGCAGTTGAAAGCACCAATTAGTTGAAAAATGAAAATAGATTTATGTTTCTTCAATGAAGGCTTTTATAAAACTTTCCCTCCATTTTTTCCCCCCATACTTATACAAATCTTTTTCACTGTATACGTCTTCCTAATTCCTATGTGGCATGCATACCAACTAAACAGTGAAGCCTCAACAACCATGTAAATAAATACAGGATAAAAATGCAAAGACTAAGCCGAGCAGATAGATGACAGCATCTGAAGCGTTTGCTTTCTGAAAGCAAACATATCTCTTGAATCAATTTTTCCACTGAGGTGAACCTGAGGGGGGACACCCACTTCCCTGAAGATTACGGAAATGGAAGAGTAGATCCCTCTGGACCCCTCTCTCTCTCTCTCTCTCTCTCTCTCTCTCTGTTTCTCTCTCTGTGTCTTCCTACATCCCTCTGTTGCATGGCTCGGCTCGCCCTCTGTTACCATGGCAACAAGGACTGGTGCGGCATGGCGAGGACTACGGAGAGAGAAAGATGAAAAAGAGAGGGAAAGAAGAGTCCACCTGCAGTCCCCTACCAGCAGCAGAAACCCTGAGGACACCTACTGGGAGAGACGAAGAGACACGAAGAGATGCGAGTTCATCCCTAACTTCCTTTCTCACGCAAACGTATTTGTCCTTCAGCATCAACAGTGACTTTCCCTTCTGTCTTTTCCTCTCTTATCTCCACTCTCCGTTCTTTTATCTCTTCCTTCTCTTTCCACATGTCTCTTTCTTCAATCTTTTCCCCTACCAATCTCTCCTTTTTCTCTCTTCTCCCTTCTGTCCGTATCCTTTTTTTGTCTGTCCTTGCCTCCTCGCCTCCTTCACCCCCTGGAATGAATTAGTAATGACAGTGGTTTAGTCCACAGTGGTGAAGGAGAATTGTAATTATAAAAATGTCACTCCTGGTTATGCCAAGAGAATGAGAGAGGAGCCATTAATGTCTGTGACATCTGCACTTTGTTGGAGAGATGGAGGAAAGAACTAATTTTGCTTCCGTTTATTTACTGGGTCATATTAGCCTTATATGCAACTAGATATTTTTTTAAAAAGACAGACAAAAGCTTCTATTCCATGTTGTCGTAGTGGATTTCATTTTACGGTTGTATGACTGTCTCATCATGTCTTGGAAAAGTATTTGGGCTTGAAATGTCACCGTATGGCATATCATGTGACAGACATACTGTAAAACTGTTAGACCTCTCTTGCCTCAGGTTAGTCTCACCTAACACCTGAGTTATATATTGGGATATTCATAATATTTTTACATATTTCTGAACTCTCACAGTTTTCCAGTATAATACAGATGCAGCATGCGGCATTTAGAATAGTAAGTGCACTGGAAACTGATGGTAAGAGGTGTTCATGAGTCATTTGATTGTCTAAGACAACTGAGATAGTTATTTTTACATATTTCACAATGATAGTGGGTTTAACCAGACATTTACTGTTCTTGTGTGAAGGATTGACAAAGACTGGTGTAACAAGAAGGCACAGTGCGTAAGAGCGCTGCCTTTCAACTGGAAACACAAGGATCAAGCCCCTGCGTTGGCAAGCATCCACTGTGTCAGGGAGACTTTGAGAATGAATACCCGCTGTATCAGCTCCAGGGCTGCTGTTATGTAGCCGACTGTCTGGTTTGACTTAGAAAAAAGCCAATACCTTATCAATAATATAACACATTATTATTAAAAAGCTAAGTTTCTTTCACCTACTTGCAATATACCAAACATTATTTTATGCTTTACACTAGGTATAGTGATACAACATGCAGCTTTATCATAATTTCACTATATTGTTTTGATATGAGAAGCTTGTGTGGCTTTCGAGGCAGAGGGAGTAATAAAGTCCATCTATCTATCTTCGTCTGTCAGAGTCACAAGTAAGAGCAGAGCTGTCACACTGATGTAACAATCTGACCTGAGCAGGGCCAGGGTGCCCAAACTCCCATCAGACTGATAAAGATGTTCATAAAAGGATTTATATTGGCTGTCACAGAGTGTATAGATTCCTATCAGGCACATATAGATGCAACATCCGTGCACAAGTGCACAAACACACACAGAAAAACAGATGGAGAGATACACAAGCAAGCACACACACACACACACACACACGCTCCTGCCCCATTTATCTTCACTATTTATGCTACCAAACCCGCTGTGATCTGAGTGATCTCACCAGCTGATTCTGGTCCAGATTTGGGGTATTGGATGACAAGAGGAAATCACATAGAACCCAGATAGGATCAGATTCAGGGACGTCCTCTAATGCCTTGTGCCGAAACACCACTGGATCACGTTTTGACACATAACACAGGCAACCTGCTTATCCCATCATTACTGCAGCTCACATTCCCTTTGAAAGACAACATAACCCAATTACCAGCATCCTGTTTTTGACAGAAACAATCCATGGGTGTGTGACAGTGTGTGCGTGTGAGTTTTTAGTGTCTGCGTATGTCACGTTTTCTGTGTGCTGAATATCATCATGTTTCAGATTGGTTTAATTCTATATCCCGCAGTACAATATATTCTGGTTTTTGACAGTCTGTCATCAATCATGTAGTTTTAGATGCAGCGAAACACACATCTGGATTCTGAAAATCAGCCTATTGCACAGATGATTCGATAAACCGTTTTTACTTGACGCTCTTTCTGCAGTTGCACTTACTGTCACACATTTAACATGGTGACACCAGGATTATCAAGTCTACTATCAGTGTGCTGATGTGGACCAAAGGCATCATACATACTGGCTGTTGACAGTGTTGAATTATAAATCACATGTTTGATCATCATACCACATTTTAGTCAAGAATTAAGAATAAAGATGATAAAAAATGTGAATAAAGACAATTTAGTTTGAGTGTTATACCTAAAAAGTGTCATGAAAAGAGCATGCTGGAAACTGAACATTCAACTTAAATAATTGGACTAAATCTGAGAAATTGCGAGGAAAGCTAATAAAGTCAGAGGGGGAATAGGAAGTACAAAGACAAAGGTGGGGCTGTGGGGCTGAAGGACTTTCAAAACCATTGAGGTCCTAAACGCCCATGCTGTCCTCTTCATTGTTGAGTTATATAATAAAATGCAATAATAATCTAGCTGATTAGAATAAATGCAGGGTGCTGGAGAAGCTTTTTATGACAGACGTTGCCTCTGTGTAAACATAATAAAGAGAGCTTGGATGGAGAGATGGAGGCAGGGATGGAGGGATGGAGAGAGGTGCAAGACCCATTCATTAACAGAATCCATTAGTGTATAAATGAACTGAAAATAAAACAAACAGGAGGGACTAATTATAATGTACTGACTTGATACAGTACATGTGGGTTTGCGTGTCATTGTGTGTCAAGTGTTTATGTGCAGATGTGCAGATTAATGCACATGTAAATTCCCTGCCATGTGTGTTTCAGAGGCACAAATGCGATATTGCTGAGTGTTATCAGTGTCCACTCAAGGTTGCCATGCGCTACTTTAATTAACACACACTGCCAGAGGGAGGCTCCACTGATACAACAGCAACAAACCCAAATTCTCTATCAATGTTCCAACAACATTGCTACAGGCCAATAGTGTTTATGTTGTCACCACAGAGATGGACCAGCAATAATTCAAACTGAAAGAAAATCCAGGCACTCTTGCATTTCGTGTGGAGACATGATAAGAGAATTTATAAATCAGTCTTTATAAACACAAATAGACATTTCATGAGGAGAGGATGACAGTGTGCACAATGTGTTAAGGATTGGTTTAAAAACCCTTCATTTTTTCCAAGGTTATATTGTTATTGTGACACACACAGATAGACACAATGTGTTTATGAAACTTTAAGCTATTTTAAATGTCAAATGCAAAATTACTTTAAGATTTCTGTGCTGTTACAGTCAAAATTGCTGCTTTTGAAAATATCTGTTTTCTTTGTGTGTATGCCCACTGATGTCTGAGACATGTCCTTGAGCAAAGCAGTGTGTAAGAAACCCAAGATAAGACCTGTCTGTACACACACACCTACAGAATTAATTTCACACACAGTTATGTATAGACACACAACAACACTCTCTCTCCCCCCCCCCCCTCTCTCTCTCTCTCTCTCTCTCTCACACACACACACACAACCATCTTGTTATGGTCCTTTGAATTGTCACTGCAGTACAAAGTACAATTACACAGAACCAGACAGGGCACCAACACAACTCTGATCACAAACACTGACCTGCTATGTTCCTATCACAAGCACACACCAGTGCACAACCAAACACATTCATTGTGATCTGACACAAGTAAACACCTCTGAATGAAAAATGAAACACACAGGCACCAACAATTGTAATCTCCAAAGGACACACGCACAAAAATAACCATATGCAAGCAGATACGCGTGTATGTTTACGTAGACATCCACATCCATGATACTAAAGTTATGTGTGGGTTTTTTTTTCTATTCCAGCTCTCACTCAATCAACCCTTTGAAATCTCTCCTATCCCACAGGAATACTGTCCACCCATCATAAAATATATAATACACACACAGGGGCACAAGGAGGCACAGTATAGAAAACACACTGTGGAATTTAAACATCTGTAAATGTGGATTACACACAGCCGTCAAACACAGAAACAAATCCTCAATTAATCTCCATTTATGTTAGCCTCTGACCCAATGCTGCCTCTCTTATTCTTCCGCTCTTCCCATCAAACCCTCTTCTCCCTGATGGCCGCTCTCTGTTGTGCTCCCCGACATGCAAGCGGAAGGGGAGAAAAACAGCAGAACATGAAGAGAGGGAGAAAAAGAAAAAAAAAAGATGAGGGAGCTCCTTCACTTCTAAAGAGCTAAGACAAACTGTAGAGAAGAAACAAGCAAGGAAAAGAAAGGTAAAGAGAAGGGAAGAAGAAGAGAACACAGGCTGCTCATGAAAAAGCACTGCTTTGCAGATGAAGCACAGTCTACAACTAATACACAAACACTATGTACGACACAACTAACATACAACAAAAACCTATTCTACTTAACACTAATGAACCAAGTAATTAACCTACTGGAAAACTCAACACACTGTCAAAAACATTTGTTCGTATAACAGGCATGTCATTAAAGTATGCCGAGTTGGATTAGAGAAGCCAGACAGGCAGCTAGAAAGATAAAAACAAATGTCAACCTTGATGAAAAGTTAAAGCAACAAAGGTAAGAAAAGAAATGTAATTAAAATGAGGCCAGAACAGTTTGAAAGGCAAATCAATAAGAAAAAAAAAAAAAATCAACAAAAGAGAAACCGAAGCAGATATGCAGACTGAACGTGGCAAAGCATGACTGCAATGCAACATATTATTTTATGACCCTGTTCATAAATAGAAAAAAGGAAGGAACAAAGGAAGAGGAGAGCGAGCAGATAGAGGAGAAAAGAATAGAGGAGAGCATGTTCCCTCTAGTGCTGAGTCCCCATGTGTCTGACAGTCCAATGGATGATTTATGGCGAGCATTGTCTAGCAGTGTAATTGGCCGCCATGTTGGTTCCTAGTGTGGGAATGAGAGCACGAGGGAAGCGCAGATATCTCAGGACTTGTGTGGACTATGCTCAAATAGCAGCAATCTACTGAGAGAAGTGGAAGGTAATGGGTGGAGAGGCAAAAACTGAAAGACAGAGGCCACGCTAACAAAGGCTGAGTCTGGCAGAAAATCCTTCTGCATGCTCTTTTCTCTGACAGCATCGGGCTAGGAGAAACAAATGATCACAACATTTACATACACTCTGAATTGCTCCATCCCATACACACACACACAGCACATGAATGTATAACAGGGTATGTCATAGTGTGTTTGTCATCGGCCTCTGCAGAAATGATAGCCACATCTGAATGCTAATTGTACTTTACACACAGTGCAGACAAAGTAAAGCTTATTCCTTCAAAATAAAGTGCTAGAGAAAAATTTAGTTTAGCCCAGCTATGAGCTCCAGACTTGAAGCATTTTGCTCCTTTTTTATTTGAACTAATGGTTAGCAAAAGAGCAAATGTCAGGTGATGATCTAGTTCTGAGCTAACGGGTGAGTAACACCTGATCAACATTCCATCAGTGTCCAGTGACATAGTTGTGAGCGTGTCTCAATTTAAATGTTTATTGATTTAAAGCACGTGTGCTCAAAAATGACATCACTGCTGCCTAGTCAAAATTAGGTCATACTACCTTTCAGTGATTTAAGATGCACCATGGGATAGGTTCCACCCCCTAGAGACAGCGATTTTAGCATACAGGCCAAAGTTAAAACAACACAAATGTTCTTGACTGATATATTTATTTAGGCTGTTATTGGCTTTTCAGACTAAGAGCTTTGTTTCAGTAATATCAGCCTAACCACACCTAACGTGCAAGATCATATCGCTGGAGCCCAGAAAGTCTTTTTGTCACATTTATGAGAAACCACTGTAAAACTACAAATCAATTTTTTGACCATCTGCTGCACACATTTAAAAAATGTCTCTTTGAATTGGCTAAATTGGAACCCATTTGGGTCCCAATATTCTTTAAAGCAATCAAGAGCACTGTAGACACTGGTTTCATTCATGGCAGTTAGCGATTGGCCAGACAGAGCCAATTGTGTGTGAGTAGCTTTAACTAGATGGAAGGGGCCGTTATGCCTGAAGACCTCATTCAGTGTAAGTTTAATATATCTAGAGAAAAACTGAGAGGCCTTAATGGCATCATCAGTGTAGCTGAAAGATTTAATTCTATTCTGATTACATATATTTACATATATTTCACTGTAATGACAGCGGTCCTTTTGTCTGAGTAGTTCTCTCCTTTGATCCAATTTTGTAATAAGACTCTTCATATAGAGATCAGTGATTGAGGACATTCAATCATCTACTTGTCCAAGTGGGCGCCCATGTTTGAAGTCAGTGCACGTGGCTACGTTGTTCTGATGTGTAAATAACATTGTGGAAAAGTTGAGTGCTGTTTGCTTTGGTGTTTAACTGATATGGTCTTTGAGAAAGACATCAAATGATCCTCTGTTTCTTTTATCTTCTCATCTTTGGAACTGGTTTAATGCATATACACATGCACATGCACACAGGCCACCATCCATCCACCCATCCACATACACACAGAGAAAAAAGAAAGAGAGGAAGAGAGAAGAGGAAGACAACTACACTGTCATCTGAAAAGTCGAGCAAAATGAACTTCTTTTTCCTGTGGTCCCTCTGATGCACCCCCCCCCCCCCCCCCCTCACTCCCTCCTTACTTACTTTGCTGGCACTCAGTAGAGAGAAGTTGTTCCTGCTATTTTCTCTGTGTGACTGGACCAATAACTTCACTCTTTAATGAGCATGTCGTGTTCCCCTGCTCTACTTATTCCCTAAACACACCCTCTCCAACACTGGCAGCTTTTCTGGGAAGGGGATGGTGCGTGTGCCTGTGTGTGTGTGTGTGTGTGTGTATATGTGTGTGAGGGCAAGGAAAAAGGCAAAGGAGGAGATATTGTCGATATGTGACTGGACCGGGCCAATAACTCTTTTCTATAATGAGTAAATGTCATGTTCCCCTGCTCTCTCAACTCTTCTCAAAACAGCCTCTCAAACACTTTGAGGGATGGAGGGAAAAAGAATAACACGGAATAGAAAAGACATAGGGAAGTAAATGAGGGGAGAACGTGATAAGATTGATGCAAGGGATGAAGGAAGGAAAGGAGAAAAATGTGGCTAGAAAAGGAAACTGGAGACAAAAAAAAAGAAAAAGAAAAGAGACAGACAGGCAGAACTAAACCAAACACCTTCAAATACGCTGTAAACTAAAGCTGTGAAAGGTTTGGCACAAACAATCAGACACAGACACATACTCAATGCATAAATGCCAGCATGCATGCACACACACTCAAACAGCCCGGGGCTACTCCTTCAATCCACAAAACCTTTCTCACCAAACTGTAATCCCCTCAACTTTCCCCTCTCTAGCCTACAGTGATTTCCAAACCCTCCACTGATGTTGCATCATCACTGTTGTCTGTTTGATGACATCACAGACTTTCCTTGAGGTATAGATCAGTGAACATTGTACACTAGACACTGCATATACCACCAAAGCTCCTTACATCCCAAAGCTGTTGAGAAAAGGCCGATTTGCATAATAGCTGTGCTATTAGCAGGTAAAACAAATCAGCCTGTCATCATTTAGTAACCCTTGCTATTTCTTAGGCAATAGAAATACAATATGTAGGCTCCCACCAGGAGAATAAAAGCATAATTTTACCACAAGGTTAAAATATCAACCAATTATAGTTAACACATTTTTCATGTGGAAAAAGATCTTTGGTGTACAAGTAGAAAAGCATATAGAAATAAAGATGGTTTGCCAATGAAGCGAGACAACAGCTGTGTGGTAAATACAACACACACATACACACACACACACACACACACACATACACACAATAGACAAAAGAGCTCAGATCCAAACTTCTGTCTCAGCAGCAATGAAACCTGCTAAAAACTTTCTGCCGGAAGCAGGTGTGGATGAATATTCATGAACGGAGCAAGTATTAGGTTGCCTTTCCAACCACTATTGTGTGAGGAAGTGAGCAAGTGTGTATGTGTTTCTGAGTGTGTGTCAAGCGTGCGTCTGTATATTCTGTGTCCCCGTGTAGGTGGAAAAACGGCCATTGCTCAATGAGTGAACACTAAAGAAAGACAAAGGGTGAAAACAAAAAGTAGACCAAGTGCAGTGCTGAATATTCATAAGGCTCGGGGTGACTCACAAAAAATCAGCAGGAAGGAACAGGAGGAGGGTATTGTTCCACTAATTCCTGTTCGATCAAGTATAAGACATAAGCTTAGAACAATATTACACAGTAGTTTGTTTTTTTTGTTTATTTAAACATAGAGCTGAAAAAGAGGTCTTTTGAAGCAAATTATAGATCTTAGAGGCAGCTGCTATGCATTTTAATTATCATCACTTTAATCAGGGTATCCAGGAAAGTTCAGTAGGCTAAAAAAGTGACGCATACATGGCCCACATTTTTACTAGGCCTTTTAGAGAATATGAAAAATTGAGTGTGTTGGTAAAAAGGACCAGATGTAGAGAGAGCAGAATGAAGGGTCATCTACTGGCCACAAAAGGGATAATCCTGATTTATTACACCTCATTTTTGTAGTTATGGCCATCATTTCTGTCAGTTGTGACAACATTTTACTCACTAACCCAACTGCTGAGATTTGGGAACACTGACATTTTCCAAGGCCCTGTTCACACCTGACATTAATATGTGTCCCGGGTGATCTGATCACAAGAATCCATTTTGCCTGTTGTTGTGACTTCTTGTTGTTTCGCACTTTAATATGATGTTGTTGGTGCACAAATGAGTACATACTTCTGCTTACACAGAGCACGTCAGTAGAGTAGGCAGTCCTTCAATGTGGCCCAGGACACATTTGCGTACACAATGTTAAAAGAATGTTGATAGATGTTTACAACAGTTTGGGTTGCAAATGTAATAGCAATGTTGCCATGTTACCACATCTCAGCTATTACAGTATCTTGGTGAGTACTGATAGGAATGATGGCCAAAACTACAAGAAAAAGACTCATGCTGGAATAAAGTGGGAAAACAAAATTGACACCCACTATATAAAGAGACAAAAACATAACAACATACATAGAAGCAAGACACACATACGCAAGCATATATCACAGACATTGTGCCATGCTCTCTTTCTTTCTCCCTTTCTCTCCCAGTCTCTCTCTCTCTCTTACTCAAACACACACACACACACATCTGCTTCAAAGCCTGATTTTACTGAATGGGAAGCTTTATCAAAACCTGGCCTCTGAAAATGTGCGGGACAGGTTGCCAAAGGGCATACACACATACACACTTGTTCACATACAAACAGACATGCATACTATCACACTAAAATGCTGTCAGGCCAGAGTAAAAAGAGGAAAAGCACATTTTCTCTGATAGTACTACATTACCATGGTAACACTGTTTAACAGCTGGTTTGCATGCCAGACCTACGCTGGTATTCACCCTACATAATTTAAGCCCCATTTAGATGAGCTTTGTCCACTCAGTGATCTAGTGGCAGCAATGGCAGTCATACATATTTGAAATGCTGGAGGGGGGATATGGACTGAGAGGTCCTCCACTGGAGATGTTGCAAGAAAAAATATGGTGTGCAAGTAACTTGGAATAATCCTGAATAAGGTCAAAGGATAGAGAAGAAGAGGAAGTGGAGAAAATTAGTATGAAACTCAAAAGAGACAAAGAGAGGTGAAGAGAGAAAGCTAACTGTGAGGAGAAACAGAGAAAATAAAATCACAATATTTCACCCACAGAGAGAAAAGCATAAATTATTTATGTACTCCTCTGTTTTTCCCCCAATCAGTTAGGATTGTACACTTAATCCAGTGAGTGGGGAGAGAGCAAGAAGAGAGATAGAGGTAGGGACAAAGCAGCATAACGATTGAGAGAAAATCTGAGAAATGAGAGGGAAACTGAGTGCTGAGAGTACTCAGCGTGGTTGGCATTTTAATGTGCAACAGAGATAGCTGTGAGACCAGCAGCTCACCATTGTTTCAATATTAATAATAGTAATAATAATGGCTTTGCTGTTAGGACCCACGTGGCAAGGGCAAAGCAATGTAGTGGAATCTACTAAAGCTATTTATTTCTGTCTTAACTTCCAATTCATTACCACCCTCTCTTCAGCTCACACTGTTGCCAGGGGAAGTAAATAAGCCATTACAGTAGCCGAGGAGATTTGTTTCACCTTTTATCTCATCGTGTTTTCGTGTCCCCTTGAATCCAGATGTCTGCAGGCTGCCTCTCAGTTCATTTAGTTCTAACTGTTTAACTACACTTAAAAGAAAATATCCAGGTGAGCAGAAATGACACAATGGCAGGTGACTTGGAGTTGAAGCTTGACGTATACAAGTTGTTCACTTACCTAATACCTCTAAAATTGAGTCAGGCACATTTAGGTTAAGATAATTTCAAACACTAAACTTCAGTAACTTTAGAAATTTAATTTATTCTTTGCGGGACAAAGTGAATCATGTTATACAGTGGGTGCCAATGACCTATGAATCAATAAACTAGTATAAAATATGACAGCTGACTATGCATGTAGAGCTACCTGAAGGTCTGTGTGTGTATGTGTATGTTGTATTGCATGTTTGTGTACGTATGACAGTGTGCGTGTGTGTATATGACCTCGACAAGTCATATCTTGTCAGTCAGGATAGTATGACAGTGGCAGAGAGAGAGAGGGAGAGAGAGATAAACAGTGAGTCAGCAAACACCCTCATTGAATTCCAATCAGGCTAGATGGGCTGCGTCATGAGAAATCTCCAGACGTGCATTCACCATGTGACAGCTACACCGCTACTGCAGACATCAGGGGAAAAACTGAGGGACCGTATCAGGACAAATATATAGCATGATTGCGCAACTTTTATTGTATGGACAAGTTGATTATAATTTTGCCTTAATTTAGCTGATTAGTTATAGCGCAGCTGCCAGTACGCAGGTTCTAATTCCCATTTTTCCCCAAATCAATATTTTAAATCCATATACAGTATACATACTGTATATGTTTAAATTTATATAGATATTTCTTATCTCTTATGTTTATACTGAAATCAAATAGAAACCACGGTACAAAGTTATAGCCACTTGGGATTTGGGCTTTGTAGCGTCTGTTCTCAACTCAGAGCAACCAATTAACTATAAAATAAAAAAGATGTTTCTGCTCCTATTTTCATCTTTACCTCTTATCACCCATCTTCCTTTTTCAGCCCCTCCTCCAGCTGTCCAGGCTGCCATTCCAGTGCATTTCCTCCAGGTAAGGAGTGATCACACCAGCCCATGACACCATGCTGGGACATGTGGCACTACTGCCGCTACACATCTCATCTGCCTAAATTAGCATGCATTACACTATCACATGAGCAGTTAAATTGTGTGGGAAGCTGACAGTGTATACTAGGTGGGAGACAGACAGAAAAACATGCAGAGAGAGACGGAGTAGCTCCGTGGGGGGGGAGACAGGTGTTGCCAGGTTGGATTGGAAGGGCTTTTGAGGAGGGCGCAGCAGGGGTGAGAGCAGTTGCGGAAGGTTAGTCAGGCAGAAAGAGCAGAAAAGAGGGATGGGTGGAGGATTTTAGAAAAATACATGAATGAGCATGAGGGAAAGGGAAATACAGGAAAGGAGTATACCCAGGCCAAGTTAGCTAGAAGCCAAAAAAAAAAAAAAAAAATCACAGGCTGTCCTGCTCACTCGCTTGCTTTCTCTCTCTTGACACCATCATAGCCCTCTGACATCACCTGACGGATTAAGTGCTTTTCATCTTGTGGCAGGGTTTTTCACCCAAAGACAGCAATTGAAAATCTAGCTAAAAAGTCATGTTAAGAGCTTAACAGCCTCTTTTGTGAGGGGGGAGGAAAAGCACTGGCTAAAAAAGGTCAATAGGCTTCCACTTAAGATCATGATGATAACAGCAAGAACGACAACACGTGGTGGCATCATAATTACTATGGTGATGTATATTACTTTCTGAATATATTTTCCTCAAAATCTCATTTGCATGCACTTGTGCACACTGACAGGATGGGAAGGTGCAGTGTGCAGTATGTCCAGTAAGAACAACAGCGACTATAACTGTAGCTACCAGAATAGACTTTTTCTTATAAATTACCTCAAATAAACACACATACACAAATGAAATCTGCCAGTGAGATTCAACAGCACATCACTATCAGTAAAATCATATGAATACTGACAGTATCTCAGTTTAGACAGGTCTGTTGTCAAGTGAATGTCAAAATGAATTTGGGGGAAAACTGTAAAACTGGGAAAAATTTGCAAAATCTTGTGTGTGATACAGTCTGTAAGACTCACATTCCTAGTTTCTGCCATGTAGGGCAATGCAACAAGCGCTAAATGTTTCAAGAATCACAGCAAAAAATTTGGAAGGTTTTTTTTTCTGTGATTGACAACCTCTCTTACACTTTCTGAATTGACATGCAGCAAAACTGACACACCTGGTAATGTAAGCAGGTTATAAATAACACTAGGAATTCTTTGCAACTACCATTTGACCCAGATCTGATCAATATCAGAGAAGTCAGGGATTCGTTTGAAACTTGTATCCAGATATAAATACTTTCTGTCTATCAGGGCAATAATATTTGAGTAGAAATTTCAGTTTAGAGGGGTAAATGCTATTGTCCAAAATAATGGACAATATCATAGTAGGGGATAAATTCTCAACAGAAAAACAATGACAGTTGTATTTGCAACATATTATTCAGTCAACTCAAACTGTGGCGTCTCATGGACTTCAGATTATCCACACCAACTCCAACAAGAAGACATCTGTTATTGTTCCCCCGTTATCACTGTGTATGAGAGCGAAGAAGCTAATGACGATCATGATGAGACAGATATCCACATAGACAGCAGTATGGGGACTTTACTTTTGGATAAATGGAGAAAACAACATGAAAGTTGAGAAGACGGGGGGAATGGAGAATGATTAAACCATTAATCTTGCCCATTGACAGTAAAGACAGGTTGCCATGGGCAACAGCACGAGAACCAACATCTCTGGGGCAGGGAGGCATGATAGGGACATCATCGCCAAGAGCAATATGTGAAATGAGTGAAAGGATCCCTTGAAGTGTGAATGTTTTTATATGCATGCCTCCATCTAGGTCGGTGTGAGACCACATGAGTGACTGCTTACATAATTGAGTCTGTGTTTAATGTGTTTGTGTTTTTTTTTCCCTTGTTTGTGTTTAGAATGGGCAGATAATGAAAATTTCATCATTGCTTGACATGTGAGATTGTGTGACAAGACAACGAGCTGGGAAACATCATCAAACGTCAAGCGATGAGTGACACCACCATGGAGAACTAATAAAACTGCCATCAGTGCCGAAGAGGAGCAGAAAGTTACTCATTATAAAACATGCTGCCTTTAGAGCAGTGGTAGACTTTTTAACTTTACTGGCTTGTTCAAGACAACGCGTCTGTGTGTGTCTGTGGATAAGAGAGAAAAAGAGGGAGTGGAGATGTGCAGTAGACTTGATACAGATTTTTTCTCTTCAGCGCTCTTGGTGTACCAAATACCAATCTGCCCACACAAGTGCTGACAAAGTTACACCAGCACACCACCAGTAATTTGCTGTCTAACACGGACAAACATGATATACATAGATTTTATGAAAGCAATAACTCTTTGAACATAAACATTTGCATGTGCACACACAAACACAGCAGTATTGCCGCTCAGAGTTCCACATTTATTACAGGGCCCTCTGTGGACCTAATGTGTGACCTAATATCTGCTGACAATGCACTGCAATATCTGCCTCAAGCCATACCACTGTATTATCAAGATGTTAGTGAGACTAAGGGAAGTATAGGGTGAAATAACGCTATCACTGGGGACCAGTCCCACTGGATCAATACAATCTAACATCATCCCTGATCAAACACATGCACACACTTGATAATACTTTGTCTACAAATTGAAAGCTGAGAATGTGACTGTTTAACAATGTGTCATTATAGTACAAAGCTGAAATCCCAGCCTACAACAGGGCCAGAGAATGCACAAAGCTTATATTTGGCTAATGGAAAAGAAATAAGTCAAGAAGTGAGGCCTCAGCTGTCTATGTAAATAGCTCAAGTGCCTCTGCTTCATATGCAGCAGTTTAAAAAGGAATAATAAACACTAAAAGAGAGAAACCTAAATGACAACACACAGAGCAGAGGGAGGACAGAAGTTCCAAACACATCATACCAAATACCAGGCTGGAGGTGTGGTGCCTGCTGATTAAGAAAGCCTCTGACCAGGGGCAACACCAAAACACATACAGGCACGCAGGTCACACACACACACACACATGCACACACACACACACACACACCTGTGCAATATCACATGGCCTCACATTAGTTTTTGTCTACAATGCTCAGTAAGAACAGGAACATTTTGACCTGGCTGACCAAGGTCACCAATTTGAACCTCTAGACAGGCTGGAAACATCTAGACACAGACAGTCAAAGGTGAAACACTCTTTCCTCTCTAAACAACTAATGTTATGCTTCAGTCATGCTGCAAAATTGTATAAAATAATTCTAAAAGTTTCTGTTGTTGATGCTACCTGAATATAAAAACCTGTTATATGCTTACCATGTGCTAATGATGTAATTTAATCATAAAAATAATTACAATGCCATAAAACAATTTAAAATATGGCAAGGCATCATTAAATATACACTACAGATGCTCTGGTATGATGATGTCTGCTATAAACAATGATTTTAAAATTACCATAACTTGTTTTATTTGTGGTATGAATCATTCTGTAAAAGTAGATGCCATTTTGCGAGTGACTCATACACTTTAATTAGTTAACTTTTCTTCAACAAAATAAAACACTAATTACTGTTCCCATATAAAACCGAACTGCTTAAAATGTACACAGCTAGAGGCATCAACTGCCCGTCCAGGGAGCAGTACAGTGTGGAGTGTCTTAAAAATGTTTTTACATACCTGATATTGAGAGGAAGTCATTTCAAAGGGGAAGCATCATAGGAACATGGAAGAAAGGGAGAAAAGAAAAAGAGGAAAAAAAAACATTAAGTATTGTCTGTATGGGCATAAAACAAGACAAAACATTTTGAGCAAAAATTATTAAGGCTAGCACAACAAAACAACTCAAAAAAATGAAATGCTCAATTTACACCACATAATAACCACATATGTCAAACTAATTCAACAACATTCCGCAGGGGGTTGTTTGTGTGAAGCGAAAAACACCCACAGGCTGAAATGATCAAATTTGTCAGGCAGTTTCCGCTCATACCCGGAATCTAATTTTCTTCTCCTCGCACTAACTCTCAGCCCCTGTTTGCAGTGACAGCACCCACACCCTGTGCCATGTTGTGCCAGTAAGGCAGCCTGGCACGGGGCTCACTGGCGCTCTGCAGTACTGTGAAAGTGCAGCCGCACTGTAGCAGCCTCAGGTTAGAAAGATGTGATTCATTAATCAACACTCCCCGCAGGGAATAATGCTGCCTGCTGGCACAGCCTTTCTTTCCATTCTCCTCCGCTCCCCTCGGACTATCCACTGGACAAATAGCACAATGCTATGCTGTATACATAAGGGTATGCATGGACAAACACACTGGTATGCATCCCACTCGTAATTAAACCTGCACACACACACACACCAACATAAATATTCAAACTGGTTTTGCCTGGGCTTTGTCTCCTGAGGCTTATCTGTGATAGAATGGGCTTAGTTTGGGGACTGAGGAGGTTAGGAGGATAATTAGTTGAAAGCAGAGTGGGAATTTTTTTTTATCTTTAAGCTCCAGATTTCTCTTGCTGTCCTGGCCTCTTTGGTCAACCGTTTCTATTCACTTCCCATTTTCGTTGATGTAGCAACATTGGTTTTATTAATCACTGTCAGCCATAATAGGGCCTGAAGTGGCCAGTAATTGCTGTTTTCAGTGTTATGTGTGACATTATACAGGTCCCCCATGTTGTTCTGTAAGGGTGAAAGGACCTTTAGGGGATATATGCCTTTGTATGTAATGTTTATCCCTTGATAAGACTAAAAGACCTACAGATATCTGTTCCCTTTACTAAATCCTCATTCAGATAAAGGTAAGTACAAACTATTTATTTAAACCTTTCATTTTGGCTAACTAAGCCACTGTGTGGATTCAGCATTTCCTATCAATCCACTGAGGATGAGTGTCTGGCTCTAAAAAAAACTTGCACATGCCATTAAATGCCCTAAGGTTCGCAGGCTCTTGTTAAGTGCTGGTTTAGCATCATGAGTAACCATGCAGTCTGCCCCATGGAGCCCTCAGACAAACATTTTAAGAGGACAGCTTTGCTGGGATTAGAGATAAAAGGCCATAACTGTGCAGCCAAAACACAGTTTGATGCAGTGTGTCTCTCATATCGACCTATAGCAAACATTTTAATGGATAAGCTTTAGTGAGGGAAAGAGGCTGAAAAATAGCAATAGTTCCCTCTGCAGGTTAGAGATGAGTCACTGAGGATACACGATTTCAGAGACTGAGTTTTTTAGACAGAGAAAAACAGAACATAAGAGAAGCTCACACACTGTTTGAAAAGGTTTGAAGATTGTAGCACGTGGGAGCTGACTGCAAGCGTGTTTGGCATGGTGTTTAGAGGACATAAAGCTGAACAGAGGTGAAATGTAAACACTGGTCAGCACAAGTCCAAACAGCCTTTTGTCTTTGGCTGACAGGAAGTAGTAACTCTTCCCTGTTTAGAGCCAGGTCCGTGTGCTGAATGTAATTTGTGGGGATGTCGTTTCACATTTAGGTCCCCTCAGACTGAAGACAGATGGGTCTTGTTTCTTAAGCACCACTGAATTTGATGTTATCCATTTTTTCCAAAACAAAATGTGGAGACGGAAGACATCTAATACAAGTATTGCTACTGTAATTCCACATTATTTCTGCAGTATAAAAATGTGAAATTTAAAGGTGCCCTGTGGAGTTTTCCTGTAAACAGACAATGTTTCTGTTTACATCACAAAAACAGATTTTGTGTATCCTTCAGGTTTAACAAATCTATCAAATACATTTCTGTATTTCTTAGAAGCTTCAAACATGCATTGTTTATATCCACATTACTTGCTGACTTCTGACTTCTCCTTCAGTGCCTTTGTGGGCATTGCTTTGTTTTTTTAATGCATTTCTGCCACCTGTAGATCAGTGGAATAGTGTGAAACCATTAGCAGGAATGTGAATTGTGTAACCCACATGCACACGTATGTCCATGTGCACCATCATGCACGTGTATGTAAACAAAAAAAAACAAAAAAAATGGGGACCCAGACATAAAATATTGCTCCATAGTGCTAGTGGTGGTCAAAAACTTCACAAGACACCTTTAAATTTAGTTTGTAATCTTTTGTGAATATATTTGTAGATTTTTTAAAATTTTATTTTTTTTAGTCTAAGTGACTGAACAGCCAACAGTTTAAATCCATATCCACATTTTCTACCATGATCTAAAAGGCACAAACAATAACCATTTTTGCCTCACTGCACCAGCTATTCAAGTGGAGCAGCGGTGTTCACAAAAACAGGGGTATTATCGACTGTCCAGCTGGCCGTGACCAAATAAAAAGGGGCAGACTAATTCTGCTGAAACAACACATCAATTGCCTGTCCTATCAGCCACCAAAGGGTGTTCCTAGATGTCAACTGATTAGTGAGACCCGCCACTTACTTCAGATTAGACCTGCTTTAAAGAAAAAAGAAAATCCATATCGAAGCCCCAAAGGATTCAGGGCCGTTGCCAGTCTTTATGGCACAGCACAGTGCGAAGAAGACAGGACACACTGAGGAACATCACCCTACCCCTGTCCTCCATCTATCATTACAGTACCATAGTAGGTCAAGACCCTTTTCATAGTGGGAGCAGGTCTGTTCCACTGGGAGGCACTTATTTCATTATCATATTTCAAATTCACATTTCCACAACATCCAGTATGTGGCCACCCCGAGAATACTCTCCAATTTATGAATTAGCATTTATTCTCTGCAAACGAGATAGGAGGTGGACAGGGGAGAGATGAAGGGAGAAGGGGAGTGAAGGAACATAATAGTGCATGAAGAAAATTATGGAAATTTTGATTAAGGTTCAACAGATGGGCGTCATTTAGATGAGACACAGCTGACATTTCTGTGCCAGGGGAAATAGGTACTGAGACTGGTTCTCCTAAAATAAGGCTGCGCTAAGTAAACACTCAGGGAACAGGAGGACTGTAGTATGTGCATGCAACTATGTGCATGTGTGGATGAGAATAAGTGCATGTCTGTGTGTGCATGTGTGCCTGTACTTCAAATACTTGAGGGAGCAACAGAGGGGGCTTAAGCGCTTCTTGTTTTCATCTGCACACTGCCTTCACACACTTGACTGTGGCTCAAACTAATTACCTGTAGGATTCACAACATTATTTCACAGCAACTAATGACTGCTCTTAATATGCCAGTAATTACCTGTCAATAGGATATAATTGACAGTAACAGCAGCAGGCCTGAGCAGAAGAGAGGGGGTGGAGAGAAATTAGTGGCCACAACGTCAAGAGTTTTCATCTGGTAGACATAGTAAATATTGCTGGTATTTAGCATTTAATAGTGGTTTTATTAAAAGTGTGGTTTAATTTTCATTTCTTTGTCTCTCTTTTTTCCTTAATCTGTTGTTTACTTTGTCAAATCTTGAACATTAGGGATCTAGTTTACAATGATTGAAGTGTCCCAATGCTAAGGAATGCTGTTTAATAGGATTATCCTGCATCATCCTCTCTCACTTGTTTTAACTACACAGGAAACCCTCACTAAACCATTTTAACTTCCTTTTACATATAACTGTATTTTATGAAACAATGTCTTATTATAACCTTATGTTAAATTCATTTTCTTTTCCATCCCTTTTTTACTTTCTAAATAATTTTCTCTCTCTTTCTCTTCTCGCTTCATCTTCCCCTCAGCTTCTCATCTTCGCCTCTCACTCCTTGTCTTTCTAGCCATTGACAGCTCCCACTGCTTCTCTTTGGAATGCTGCAAGCACTCTCCTTTCCTCGCTCCTTGCTTTGCTTTCTCTTCGCTCTCGCAATCTGTTAGCAGTACACTCTCGCCGTCTCACCCCATTATTTATTGATTGTGGAATGGGGGGCCATAAGAGGGGCGGTGCATGGGGTCTGAGAGGAGGCTGAGCTGTATTTCCATAAAGGATATTTAAGGCCATAGTGTCTCAGTTCTTCATCCACCATCCCTGGAAGACATACTGTAGGGTCATAGGGCATGATGAAAGGACAATCCAGTCCTCATGAAATATGGACAGCATATAAGAGTAGCAATAAGGGGCCGGGAGGGGTTATAAAGGGCTTTACGGAGCATTTTAAGAGTAGGATTTGGTTTGGTGTGTTGTAAATTTAACAGTAAGAAAGACATATGGATCTTCTGGTCATTCATATCCAAGTACTGGAATGTGCTACCTCCCTCATCCCCTCACTCTCATGCAGCCAAGGCCAGTTTAAGGGCCACTAAAGCCCCCCTTGCTCCTTTGAATAAAGGACAAATGGTGCACCTGGTAGCCTGGCCAGGGAGCGCTAAAATCGAAGCGACATTGTGTGTCATTAAATTCCTCCACACCACCCGAGACTCTGCTGATTCAAAGGCACTGCCAGTGTATCTGTGTGTGTGTGTGTGTGTGTGTGTGTGTGTGTGTGTGTGTGTGTGTGTGTGTGTGTGTGTGTGTGCGCTAAGAGCCCTGTAAAAGGTCAGAGATGGTACTGCAGTCTCTTGTCAGCATTTATGGTGAGTGGTGTGGCAGGAGAGAGAAAAGGTTGGTAGTATCTTTTCATTTGGGTTTCCCAGGAAATAACTGGGGAAATGAGGCTGTGTTTCACGGCTGTCTTCACAGCACTCCATGCAGGGAGAGGAGAGAGAGAAAGACAGGCAGTAGACAAGAGGACATGCGAAGGAATGGAGAGAGATGAACAAGAGACTGATGTTGACCAATGGAACAGACCCAGGGTGTGAGTGATCTTTGGTGTGGGGTGTGTGAGAGTGTGTGTCTTGCCAAGGCTAAACACTACTTCATTGACCGAAATTAGCCACTGCAATGTGACACAGATGCCAGGAAGCAGACAGACGCATTGTATTGGGGATCACAGAGGTTCTGGATCATGAACAGAGGGCGAGTAAGGTTGACTAATGCACAGGAACGGTAAATGAGCAAAGGCTTCAGTCAGCCAGAAGCACACAACAATCTAGCAGTGAGTAGAGACTAAATATAGTACACACGGGTTAAATGAGGTGATGAGCTGGAGCTGAGATGGGTTAACATAAAATTGCCAGTAGGGATAACAATACAGGCATATTAGCTGGACAGCTGGGCAGTTGGGGAATCACTGGACTTGGGGAGAAACACAAGCAGAGATTACTGTGGCGAATGAGACAGGTGGAGATAGATGCAGCCGTGGCAGCAACACGCTCGCTCACTTCCCCCACTGGTTTCTGCAAGGTTTTCCACTCTAGTCACTGTATAAATGATCTATTGGCCATCATTTAGCATGGCTGCATGTTAATCATTCATCACAGTAACCATTCAGTATGTAGGAGGGTGTTAGCTGGCTAGCCAACCTATGTGAGACAGAGAGCAGAGGGTTCCCTGTGGGACTCACTGGAATGGAGAACAGCGATGGATCATCCAATGAACATTAATCATACTAGCCTAGTTCCCAATGCAAAGTGCAAATATGAGGGGAGTTAAGGCGGGGTGTGTTCATATGTACTGTATGTGTGTCTGTGAGTATATATAGGAGGAAAAGGAGGGCAGACAGAAGCTTGTCTTATGCTAATTACAGTTTAAGTTTGAAATTATAAAATTCATCCCATACACCAGTGACCCCAAGACAAACATGATGCCAAGGTTCACAGATAGGACATACAACATGTTACGAACACAGGTTGCTTTCTACAGAGCACACGCCATACTTATGTTTAAACAGATATTTTGATATGTGTTTCCTGACTATTGGAGTGTTTGACGAATATCTCCAGTCTGCACAAAAGAACAAACTTCAAACTTTTATCAGCCACCTAGTGTACATAGAATTGCCTGATACACAAAAAACATTGTTGTTGGTGGTGTACTGCTTATAAGTTTGTAATTGTGCTACCTTAGGGAAAGTTTTTTTTTTTAGCATAACAGTAACGCAAAATTGTTGAAAAGCCAGAGGCTGCCACTACGGTAAATATCAGGCTGTCGGAATTTGCAAAAGCAAAGCAGCATCCCAATTGTGCAACTGTGTGTGTTGTAGAGCGTTGATGCTGACAGAGAGCAGACAGAGAACACGACAGCGTTAACTGCAAGCAGGGGACCTGTCACCTGAAGACAAGGGATGGAGGGGAGGAGAGATGGAGAATACATACAGGAAATACACAGAAGTAAGGATAAGGCAGAGGGGAGATGAATAAAAGGAATGGAAAAGTATAAATGGGAGATGGCAACACACATGAGCTACAGGCAAGTGAAAGTGAAGAGAAAAAAACATACAAATATGGAGGAACACTAGGAGGAGGAAAGAATAAAGACAACAGCAGGCCATCTGGTGTATGCATGTGTGTGTTTTAGAGTGTGTATGTGCATGTTGAGTGACTGGGCTCTTAGTTTGTCGGCGTTTATGGTCTCCCACTCACACAGCTTCTGCTGGGATACAGAGAACACTATTACCATACAGCAGGCGGTGGACATTGCTGCTTCTGCAACCCTGCACAGAGGAGGAGGGTGTTTGTGTGTGAGAGGACAAACACACACACACACACACATACTTATTAGATCTATGTATCACTGACTGAAGCACATACACACATACAGCGTTCAAACAAATACACACTGCTGACGTTCCCTTGGGAAGCCACCTCAAACAAATGGTTGACCTGCGTGTGCGTGTGCATGTGTGTGTGTTTCAGACGTTTATCTTCACAATGTCTAGGTAATAAACAGTAACAGCTGCAGTCAGTCCTAATTAAATACCTGTGCATCTGCTCCGGGATCTGTCTTGCTTCTTGTATGTCTGCTATGCTGGGTGAGTGGGTGGCTGTGTGTTTCTCTGTGTGTGCATGCAAACTTTTACTTCCTCATAAATAGTCTTGCCAAACATCCCTTTCCCAGTATATCCCTTGAATTGCTATATCAATGTGTAATTAGTTTAAACTCTACCTGATTGCATACTTTTAATGGGGCATTATAAAATATATGGCCCACAATGGGTATGACCTTGACTTTCGACTAAAGTGGAGCTCTTTCTGTCATTATTACCATCTATGACAGTGTGTGAAAGGGAAAAAAATAAGGGATACAAAGCCATAGAAAAGAAGAAGAAGAAGAAGAAGAAGGCTGAAGGACAGTACATTAATGACTTTTGGAACTACATAAGAAAGAGAGAGCCTGATGAAAGAAAAGCGGATGCTTCTGTTGATGATGATGGCGATGAAGAAGATGAAAGACTGAGCAGACAGAGACAGAGCTCTTTGTGTGTCATCAATAGCGGCCAATGTCCAGTTTCTAACCATATCAGTCCGTCTGTCTCCGTCCAACTCATCACCTTCCCTCAGGCTACCTCTGGCTCTAAATTGAGGTCAGATGTCACCAGTGTCTGTGTGTGTGTGTGTGTGTTTGAGCTTACACGCGCATGAGAATAGGCGTCAAAAATGTAAGCTTGGATCACTACATCCTACACACACACACGAACGAAGCCACATGAGAAGAATCAGACACACACAAACATCCTCAGCTCATCATGCCCTGGGGGGGGGGACAGTGCTACTTGACCCTGTTAAATATTTACTGGCACTGCTGTCGTCAAGTGTCTCACACACTTAACTGCTGTCCATAATAACATACACTCCGTCTGTCCTCCATAATCTCACACAGTAATACGGTTAGACAAACATCTATAGCCGTTCTTTGTCCATTCATTTTTATGTCTCTTCCTCCAATGTTTGCTGTCCTTTAAAACTCAATGAGACTTGACCCCTGTCACGCAGCTTGTTTAATAAAAGCATGTCCACAGGGAGACCTAATGAAGACATTTATAATCTAACAGCTGATATTCATAGAGTTATGATTGCACATGATATACATAGGACCACTGAAACCATTCAATTACTCAGTTGACACACTCCATTGTTTGGACAATGGTAGAGCCGAGTCATGCGTGCATAAAGGCAAATATGTCCTGCGTGTGTGTGTGTGTGTGTGTGTGTGTGTGTGTGTGTGTGAGGGGGTGACACTCTGGGTAATCATTCTCTCCTCTGCATTGTGTTTAACCCCTGACCTTTAGGGGCGATACAGTGTCAGAGTGCTGAATATGTCTAGACCACTCGCAGACCGCTGGGGTCAGAAGAAAAGAGTCAGCCTCAGGACATCATCGACTGAGATTTATGAATGAAAGACGAGAGACAGGGAGGATGTTTTGCTTACTGGGGGTAGGGACTCGTTTCAAGAAGCGTGTTTTCAATTCTGGTAAACACCTGTGTCCCTGTGAGAGTTTTTGTCCATGTGTGAATGTTCTTTCAATTACATAACACTAATTGGAAGAAACGTAATTTCTACTACTTAATAATGTTATTAATTCAGAGTCAGAAAAGATCAAATTAAGCTGTGCTTATCAACTTGAAGCCAAATCAATTCCACAGCATTTAAAGAAGCATCTCTTCTCTCTCAGTAGGAAATGAGAAAATGTAATCAGTACATGATGAGCAATTGATCAAATGCGGATTTGGGCAAAAAGCGAATCAGTATTGGCTTAAACTACTGGCTGCAAAAGAGGTGGACTAAGTCCAAAAATATCTATCAAACTCTGGCAAACACAAAGAGTGAAACAGAAAATAATCAAACTTTCGTAGTTGGATAACAAGGTGAGCTGAAATACCTGCTGTGTATTTGCTTCATTTGTCTGATGGGTAATGTGCTGTTAGGCAGCAGTCTACGTAATGCAATGAAAACTGACATAAGGACTTCTTAAATGTGATACCCGATCCTTGATAATCTCCCTCCTGTGTTTAGGTCATCTGTATTGTGTCAACACAATCTTAAGTGTGTGTGGTGTTTAGGGGGACAGTTGGGAGTTTGGGCAATCAATAGTGTCACGTGCTTAGACATATGCTAGGCTAGTTACTGGTTGGGATCATCAATCAAAGCACACTTGACTCCATGAGTCTCTGCAAGCCACAAAATTGGGGTGCTGTCTCACAAATCTATTGCCATACCCCGGTGGGTACATGCATGTATTTGTGAGTGTACGTGTATTGTGTATGACATAAAACAGAGGTGATCCTTTGGTATTTCACGTTTTTCCTGTTACAGAAGATAAAGGGTACTTATGGATCAAAGGACTGTGAGAAGGTCTAAGACTCTTTCAAACAAACAATAGCTGCTGTCAAGGGAGAAGCACTTTGCCTTATGAAGCCCCTCTCCCTAAAGCATTGGGGTCTTGAGAGCTTGTAGGGGGAGGAGGTGAGAGTACAGGGGTATGAAATATGGCGGGTACTAGTTCGGCAGTTTGCCTTGGGGATGCTCTCTGCAGCTCTTGTTCCATCCTCCGCTCCACTGTGGGATGTTGTGTATCCTAGACCGGTCAATACCCTCACCCCCCTCCCCAGAGGTGAGCCCTTTTAAAACATGCATGAGTTTATGAGCTGGGGATGTGCTACTGGAGGCCTTCGGGGCTTTCGAGGTGGTGGAATATCTAAAAGCTAAGTGACCATCTTTGCTGGATTTGGTCTAAGGGCTTTTCACCTACCCTCTAATACGCTTTTACCCTTTTCTGGCTCTCATCTCCTCCTTCCTTTACCTCTTTTCCCTTGCTCACTCTCAGACAGACATACGTTATGCCTCTATACATATAAATCAGTCCTAAAGCTTAAACCCTTGGGGCAGGTATATCCCCAGATCCAGCCTGTTTAGTGTAATGAGAGAAACTCTCATGCCCATTGTACAAAGCTTAAAGTTTAGTCACTCCATCAGGAACTGTAAAACCCCACCATGTACCGTAAAAGAAAAATGTATTTCTAGCGAGAAGCTCCAGTCTCATCCCTCTTGATCTCACGTTTTTTAAGAGGCTTTTTTTAGATTTTAATTTAAAATATTCGATAATCTGTGAAGGCTATTTAAAAGAGAAGATGAGAGATATAAGGGGGTGGCTAGGTGGAAAGGGAAGCAGGGAGATTTGGGTCGATGAATGTTTGATGAGCCCAAATGGCCTGTTGTGTGACCCAGCTGCTGAGGGCCAGGTGGGCTTTTAGTAGAGGGGGAAAGTGTGGCTTAACAGAAGTGGATCAACAAGGAGCTACAGGACCCAATTGAGGAAGATAAATGTTTGGGAAAAATTTGCAAACAGGATACAAAATATTTTTCATAAAGTTGAGGTAAATTTATTCTATTCCTTATTCGAAGTCACTTTAGCAGTGCTTTATTTATCTATCTCATATAATACATTCATTTCCCTTCCACTCACAAAAGAAGTTGAGGATCAATGCCTTGTCATGTCTAATGTGCACTGTCTGCAATCCTTCATATTCAAAACTGGGTCTCAGTATCAGAGCATAGCTGACACAAATCACTGTTCGACAATAAATATGGAACAAAGAATGGGAAGAGAGAGGGATGGTTGTATGGATGGAGAGAGGGAGGACAGCCACAGCTGATGGAGGAGAAGACCCCCT
The DNA here is from genome assembly GCF_910596095.1 of Thunnus maccoyii. Lineage (NCBI taxonomy): Eukaryota > Metazoa > Chordata > Actinopteri > Scombriformes > Scombridae > Thunnus > Thunnus maccoyii. The sequence continues at coordinate 14,376,790 of NC_056555.1, forward strand.
GCTTACCAGCACATTAATCATTCACATATAAAAAAAAGCAGGAACGAATGCAGACAGGATGACGCTGAAGCAACCGCAAGAACACTTGAAATGCAGTTCCCCATCAGAAACATGATCAGCGCTGCGGAGAGAGTGTTTTCTTGTGTCAGACATGGATAGGATTTAAACTTTTCTTTTCAACTACATGTCACTTAATCCCGTCATAGCTACTTCCGTTCCACCACTACATGTCTCTTTCACACATTTTCCCTAACATCTTTCTATCTGTTCTTGTCTTCTGCTATGCATTCCTCTATCCACCCTTCCCCTCCTTCCTTCTCCATCACAGACAATGATGCTCGGTGAATATTACACTCATCCCTCCTTCTTTTAAGTACCACCATTATGGATACCAGATGCACTTATGGCTTTTTAGGCCCATTGATTAGCACAATCAATATATTGTCTTAGGAAAGTTTGGAGACACTACATTAGGGCTCCCAGAAGCTCTTAAAGCTTTAAGCGGTAATTTGTATGGAGATGGGTGCTAGTTCATTATATTAATGGGCAACAGCAGGTGGGCTTGGGTGGGATCTGAACGCCTTATGGCGGCTTCCGGTACTTTGAGATTTATTTCCTCGGGTTTACTGTGGTCAGCATGCTAAATGTTGTTTTCTTTTTTGTCTATTAATCTCATAAATGCCGTTGCAATCATATTTGTCACAACTGTCATCGACTATATTATATTATCCACACTGAGAAACCACCACATACAGCGTGAAGACTTTTGGTTTCTATAATTATATTAACAAGAGCAACAAAACAGCGAGGAATACATTTCGCTTACAGCTTTGCGAGGTTCACTCAAGGTTCAAGGTTTGTTTGTTAATACTCAAGGGTAATTTTGTTTTGCAGACAGGAGATGTAACACTAAGAGAAAACAACACAACAAACATCTCAAGTATACAAACGAGTCATAAAAAAATAAAAACAGAAAATGTTTAAATACATACTTTAGCCTAGAATACAGCTTATATTCAGTTCTCATGCTCATGACTTTGAGTTTGCATCTCAATATCTCAATGTCTGTCTGCCAAAATGTTCAAATAATGTGTAGAATTTATTAATGTACCTTCTTTTAAAAGAACAGTTGCCATACAATTCTCAGTAATCATTGGCATCATCATCACTTTGGTTTTCAACATGTTACCATGGACTTTCTTCACACTGAAATTATACACAATCCTTTTTAAACTCACAAATGTGAAATCTAAGCCTTCATCCTCATCCTGTCTATGCTGTCGAGCACTTGCACTATGCTACACCACAGATAAGCTCCGATTGCTTTGCTATCTTCCTACTGGCCGCTAAGCTAATCTGGCATGTCAGATTCACAATCAGGCTGAAGCAGGTGACATGTGACTGAATGGCTGAACAATGGGATGGAGCTTGGGTCTCAGATAAGAGAATTAATATTGATTGCACATGCATGTCAGGCAGATTGTGTCAATTAGGAGTTACATAGCTCTGCTCAGTCACACTGGAGGACCAAGCAGAGAAGGAGGGAAGACCAAAAGTCCATTTATTCAATCAGTCAATTATTCAAGTCATTGTTCATTCCAATAGAACTGTGTTTGTTTGTAGTGTTTATTATGAAGTGGTTTCTAATACAATGAACAGAAGGAACATGTTTTGTTTTATTTCACAATGTCTTTTTGGCATTTAACTGTTAATCAGTCATTGTTGTTGTTAATCAATGAATTGTTTTTATGATGAATGTTCCTGATGGTTTGTACTATAAAAAGTTGCTCATTTATTTGCCTTCAAACTCATTAAATCCTCATTTCTTCTTGTTAATTTCTTTTCTGTGGTCTGCAAATGTTCTGCGGATGCTGTAAACCAAAAGTCAAATAGGAAAGTATTCAGTCATTTGCTGACTCATTTGCCTGAGTGAGAATGTTGTTACATAAAATGGTTCATCCACTTTCCCAGCAGCCAGGTTTGCACAGTCCAAATAAAGCGGCCGATATTCCCAGTCAGTCACCTATTCAAAGATAAGGCATAAATAAGAGCACTCACACACTCAGTCTGGTTAGTGTAAGTAACACCCAAATATAGATCTGTGTGTATGAGCGTGCATGTTTATGTGTGTGTGAGTGAGTGAGAGTGAGAGACAGACAGAGAGCACTAAGAGCTATAACTGTGGGAGTGTTTTACAAGCTCAAAGCCCTCTGCTTGCTCCTCTAATTCAGCACACACAATGCACTCTCAGCAGATCAATGATCCCCCTGTGCTTCACACACACACACACACGCACGCACGCACGCACGCACGCACGCACTCTCGTTCTCCTCAAAGCCACACATATGTACATACAGTATACCCTCCACAGTGCACAAACTCATGCACACACACCAACACACATACATTCAGCTTTCCTCATTTCATCCTCCTCTCACTCCTGCTCTGTTTCACATACATACGTGCTCTCACACACCCCCCTCTCTCTTTTCCTTTCCATCCTTCCTTCTCTCTGAAGCCCTGAGCAATTACTCATCAAGACTCTAGAGAAGAGCAAGAGAGAGAGAGAGAGAGGAAGGAATGAGGAGAGAGAAGGACAGATGAAGGGATGAAAAGAGGAGATAGATGTCGAGCGAGGGTGAATGAAAATTGCCTGTCACTGGCTGCAAGAGTCTGTAGCTTTTAAACAAGAGCACCTCAAAACATCTGCTCTTTAATGACCAGGGTCAAGGTGTCGAGCAAGAGTGTGTGTGTGTGTGTGTCTCATCTGTGTGTGTGGTGGTGTATGCGGTGTGAGGTTGAGGGGAGTGTGTGTCTATGAGAGAGGTGGGTCACAGCAGTATGACACGACATCAGTTATTCATTGGGGAGGGTAATGTGTGTGTTGCAGCTGGGATGCACAACAACAAACGCACACAAGGCACTTCTGGAAAACAGACCAAGTCCTATTGACCAGCTGTAGCTCTCATACTGCAACGCACACACACATTTGTACTAGTAAGGACCCTCACTGATATAATGCATCTGACATCTGGCCCCTAACCCTAACCATCACAATTAAATGTCTAACCCCAACCCAACTGGACCTAGGCCCAATTCTAACCTTAACCTTAAAAAAAAAAGTCTTAACCTTCAAACAGACTTTCAGGGTCTGTCCCAAAGTGAGAACAGTGAGCCCAAATTGGTCCTCACAAAGATAGAAATACAAGTACACACACATTGACACAATAGTAAGAGTGACAAAATAGCCACAACATACTGGGGAGAAGTTATGTGTATGTGTGTGTATGTGTGTGTGTGTGAGGGTACTTTCTGGACAAATTTCAGACTAAAGACCAGTTAACTGAGGACAGCTTGTCCATTTGGAGAAAAAAGCTGTGTCCCCAACTGGGAAAAGCTGATTTTTGGATCAGTATAGGGTAAGAGTTAGGCAAGTAGTGGTTATGGTTATGGTTAGGGTAAGTCACCAGGAAAATGAATGTAAGTCTATGTAATGTCCCCAAAAGTGACCTAGGACAACATGAGTGTGTATGTGTATGTGTGTGTGCGCGTCTCCTTTCAGTGTCCCCAGCCTTTACTAAGCTCTCAGGTTGATCCATTTAAAACACAATGGAGGATTACATTCTCATCTGGCCACTGGCTTCAGCCTGCACAGAAAAAAACACTGAGGCTTTAATACTACCTTGGCACATAGTATGTCTGTGTCTAAGGGAGTGTGTTTTCATATTTTATGCAGGCAACACAAGTTACAGCATGCAACTGTGTCTGTGTGTATGTGTGTGTGTGTGTGTGTGTGTGTGTGTATACAGGAGGCTCAGGCCTGTCATCGTAAGGGCAGGTTGGGGGGATAAGACCCCTCTCCAGTGTGGAGTGGTTGTGAATTGGTTTTGGCTCCAGGCTAAATCTCCTCACAGACACCTCTTCGTTTTCTCCACAAGACCAGAAAAGAGACTGCTTTCACTCAAGCCTCACACAACGCATCCAATTCACTGCGATTTGAGCCAGTCCTTGGCCAAAATGCAGGTGTGAATGTGTGCGCGCAGAAAAGCACACACAATGTGGCTCTCTCTATGCATTTCTCCCCACTATCTCATTGCCACAACCACTGAATTATTTTCAAAACAATAATGGACCCCCTTACACAATGCCCCCCCCCCCCCCGTCTTTCCTAGCCTGCAACTCATTCTTCCACAACCAAATAACAGCTTAACCATAAACCCCTGCTCACACACACACACACACACACACACACACAAACAGTAACCATTCCTCCATACCCGAGCCCCCCACAAAGAAGACGACAGTTGCAGTCTGTCTATCCGGCAGTATTCAGGCCCCTGATTAAACCAGTGCTTATTGGTAATTAAACACTGTGCTTTGTGGCAGTATCCAGAATGCTGTAAAGCACTCCATCTCCCCACCACATACACAACCCTACCCCCTCCCCACTCCTTTGGCACAGTGCCGTCCCCTCCTCTCCTCTTTTTCTGCCTTTCAGGGGGCCGCAGGTGGCACAATTGGCAGTAATGTGTTCTAATTGTTGGCAGTGCTGCCCGGGTAAAGATACGTAGTGGGGAGTGGAAGCTTGGCTGGCATACAGCAGGAGACAGGAGGGGAGGAAGGAAGGGAGGGAGAAAATGTATGGCAGGGGGAGGTAAAATTAGAGAAAGGTGGGGGGAGCTGAGAATATATATAAAAAGGAAGGAAGGAAGAGGGGGATTTAAGAAAAAACAGGAAAAATGAACATGACAGTGATAGAATTTGAGGGGGAAAGGTAAGGATGTGGCATGAAGAGTGGAAGAAAAGAGCAGGACTGGGAATTTTCAACAGCAAGCAGAGTGGGAGAAATATAAACCTATAGAGGATGCTGTTCCTGTCGTGTCCAAATGTTTCTTTTGCTGTTGTTGTTTTTCAGGCAGCTTGGAGAGAGGCTCCCCAGGGTTGAGGCTTAGCTATAACTGCAGCAGAGACAGACACAGCATGAGCTGCTGGCTTCATGTAGTAACAGAGAGGTTAGACACAGGCCTAAGTTGCTGAGCTTCGGAGCATATAACCACCTGGGGCTTTCCCATATAAAAATTGTGAGAAGAGTGGAATATGATGTGGAGTATGGTCAGCCTCAACCTAAGGCCAGTGAGTTTATACTGTAGTATATAAACATAAAACATTCTCTCCGTTAGTGATACTGTAAAAAAGAATATAATTTCAACATGCAGTATGCACTTCATAACAAGATGTTTTGGTTTTCAAAACACAGTGTTTGGAAGTTAATCTTCTGTTTAGTTAGTATGAGTATGATAGCCACGTTGGCTAAATACATGAAAAAAGGGTACCAATGACTCAAGGGTCACACTTCAATTACCAAGTGACCCCTGGAAAAGTACAGTGCTGAAAACTGAAATAATACCACGAAAATATTTCATAATCTGCAATATAAATGTGTACTATGTAGGATTTCATATTAAAACATAAGATCCATGCCAAAAATCATAATAGCAGATCTGTATTTTCAGTCTTCATTTCAATGTGTCACCTACAAAAATAATGTCCAAATGTGTCGATGCCATGACAATGCCACAAAATAAAATAGGTCATGGTTCATTGAAATTCTTTCCAAGTGGCATCTATTGTCTGTGTGTGTGTGTGTGTGTGTGTGTATGTGTGTGTGTGAGTGTGTGAGAGTGACTCAGCAGCTCTCCCATGGTGCGACAGCACCTGTTCTTCATCGCTCATCGACAGGTGTTGTCATCCCCCCTGAATGTTGTTAACGTGGGCTAAATCAGATGGAAAGGCAGAATGACAGCCACTGAACACACGGAGATATGCCATGAGACACTGAGAGCCAGAAATAGTCTTTTTAGACAATCATGGTGAGATCTGGAGATGTCTCTACAGCAGGAGGCATACATTGAATTCAACTTTTTAACATCAATACTTGGCACTGACATTGGTCTATATAAATATTATTTTGTTCTAGTATCATTATTATTATTTTTAAAGATAAAGATATTCAATAAAGGCCATCAGTCAGATTCAAACACACGTTGAGTACATGGTATGATTCTTAGCCCTCTCCAGCACCTGGATGCCCAAAAATATGTCCATTTGAACAAATAAGGGTGTGGTACTGGAGCTTCCACTGAGCAAAGATAAACATCATGGTCAAATTGTGTGTGTGTATGTGTGCAGTATGTGTGGCTGTTTGTGTTGGTGTTATCACTACAGGCACATAAGCAAGTGAGAGGGGCTGCCTCACATGAAGCCACATTGGCAGTCACACACCCAATCATGGTTATCTCTCTGGCTACACACACACACACACACATACACACAGGCAGTAACAGACACCCCATGTTGCCTGTCATCATGTACACAGGCATCCATACAAGTTGCATCCACACATAGACACAATCACATCCTATCAAGCTCTCTCTCTCTCTCTCTCTCTGCAGTGGCTGCACATGCTGTTGGGTCATCTCCATGCAGGTGGAAACTTTTGAGAGGAGACAAATCCACTGGAATGAAAACTGCAGTGAGCTTTTGAGAAAACACTCGTATGCTGTGAGGCGCTGCTGCTGCATTACCATGGCAACGGTGAGGAGAGCATTAAGTGTTGGAGTCAGAGTCTCAAGGTTACTCAATCCATTCATGTTTTAATAATACCACTCCCTTATGAAAGGAATATTACATCCCTTGTAAGTATGATGAAAATACATATCAGATCTTTTCAGCCAGTGTACTCATCCAATGAACATGAAGAACCTGCCATCAAGGTTAAGACAAGGAAATGAACTGCACACTGTGTATCTTGGTTTCATTAACCAAGACTTGAGTTGATGAGGCCTGATTTCAGACTATTACATGGGCATACTATTCCTGGCTTGGCCTATTTAAATGTGACAAGATTGGTCAAAACCACTGGTGTGTTTCCTCCTTGGCAAAGACAGAGATCAGAACAGAGTGAGAGAAAACGGTGGTTGTTAAACCACCGGAAACAAATAGGGATTGCAGCGTCAATATGAGAAGAGGGAGGTGAAGAGACACAATTCATCAAAGCAGTACATCAGCTTTCCATGGTCCAAGTGCTCTCCATCTTTTGCCCAGGTGTTTGTGTCAGAGGTGAAGCAGCAGGTGAGCGACTGGCACTGTACTGATGTCGGTGGGGGTGCGGTCAAGGAAGCCTGCTGGGATTTGAGTTTTCCACCTGATCCATCCCTGGACACATATGTGGCCTACTGAAGCCGATGACAGTGGAGCTGACAAATAGCATTCTGCATGGAGTTAATGAGAGAAAAGCAGGTGTATGCTGCCCCTCTGGAGATACTCTGTGTGCATGTGCCTCAGAGACAATTAATTGTGTATATATGTAACATATGCAAGCTCAAACAATGCCATAATTAACAAATGACGCAACAGTTCATAGGTCATAGCTGCATTTATGCAGATAAAAGCACGTACTATACACAGGAGGGGTTTCTTTCCTTAAGTGAACAGCAGCACAAACTTGTGATTCTCAAGCTTTACATCTCACAGTTTCCTCTCTTTCCATCTGTTAGCACCAAGTGCAGAAGCATGCTAACAGTGTCACGCTAGCCAGGTGTTTTACACAGAAAAACACAGATATGGATCTCTTTGCACAAGAAAGACACATGATTTTCACATGCTCCCCCACTGACACTCCACTTGCTGACACTTCACACATATGTGCTACATATATGCAAGTGTAGCACGTACATCATGTACATCTTTAAGCAGGCAGTATAATATAATACTCTAAAAAAGCAACAAAAGAAAAATGGGAAGCTGGCTTGACGAGCTGCACTATATTCCATTCACTTTAAATAATTAATCGACAATGAGCTACAGTATATGCTAGAGAAAAACGAAAACAGCACAAGAATAATATGTTAAACAGGTTATAATATAAAGATGCATTTGTTGCTTTATAGAGGCTATAGGAAGGCAGAGACTAAGATTAAAAGGGGTGAAATTGGTATTTCTTTGCTTTCACAGTTGTTAAGAGCCCAGTTTTCATACTTACTTTTCACTTTCTCCTCACAGTGACATGTTGTCACTCTTCTTCTGTGCACTCCCTCTTTTCCTGACTACATAGGTTATTGTTTCCATCAGCGTCTCGCTCTCCCTCTGTCTTTTCCATGCAAATGAGGCCAGTGTATGTGTTGTGCGTTTGTGTGTGCGCTATGCAGTCTCCAGTCTGCTCTACAGTGTGCTACAGCAGCCACTACCACTGCAATGCTACAGCGTTCACTGACCCTTGACAGAACCGCTGCAGTGCTAGCAGAAATCTTTCTCCAATGAATTCATGACATTAAAGAGATTATGTTAACCCAAGTGGAATCAAATAAGAATAAACAGTCACTGCTGTAATACATTTAGACCTTCTGGCCAAATAATTGGCAAATTCAATTAAGTGTTCAGAGCTGGTAGGACCTTGAGCATTTCATGTACTTTTACACGGCTAAACTAGACTTGCAGTTGGATCTTTACACTAGGACTAGAAAAAAACAGCCTGTCCTCACAAGAAAAACAACAGCATAGGTTTAAAATTCAGGCTGGCAAAAACGACCTATAATTACGCTAATACCATCTAGCAGCCGTAGTAATTACTACCCGGGGAAGAGATGCAATTCAGATGACGTCAATATAAGGTGACTTGATAAGATGATTTTGCCATATTAGGAGGAGGGGGGTTGGGTAGATGGCTAGATAGCTAGTTGGCAGAAAATGGACTTTGCTGCAGGAGACCTCTGTTCACTTCCCATTTCCATCCACAAGGCAGGACATTTTTTTTAGAAGCCTTAATGTTGTGGTGTTTACTGTTGCCATGATGACAAAGGTTGTGTAACTTTAAGTAACTTCAAGTGACCATTAAAATCAAACCATGATGTTTCCCTAACCCTAAACAAGTGGTTTTTGTACCTAAACATAACCAGACCTTAACCAAAGCATTGTCACACCATAAAACATAATTATTTTTCAACAGTGATTTGTAACGTTTTTGAAAAGTGGCATATTACGGTCGTTCTTGGGTGCACTACTACAGATGCTAGATGTTGTAAACATAACTATTGGTCCTTTTTTGCCAGCTGAATTTTAGACGTATACTGTCATTTAACTATAAGGATGTGTCTTCTTTTGATTGTCTCCATGAAGTCACTAAAAAAGGTCCAGTGTGCTAACAATGTGACCCATCTATGGCAACCAGTATCACTATTGCTAACCGTGGTGCTTCTGATGACAATCTGAGGGGCTTCACTGTTCACTGTCCGTTGTGCTGGTTTGACTCTGAGGGTAAATCTGTGGCACTTCTGCCTGACCAGGAATGTGGCAGTGGAACAAATGTAAAAATATACCTGTCTTGTCATCAATAATACATATTTTTCATATACATTACATAGATATATATACATGTTTACTATTTTTCCTATTGAATAGAAAAAAATAGAAACAGGTCGCTACATTTGGAAGTGTCAGACTTGGGTTCAACTGCACTGTTACAATGGTTAGGGCCACAAAATTGTAATATGGATCATGTGGACTATGCCAAATGTAATTCTGTCATTGTCCCTTTCTCTTTATTTTTATAGCTTGAATAGCCCAAGGCCAGTAATACTGGTCACTTGGTTGCTTCCTTAATCAATCAGTTCAGCTCAAATATCAATTATTACTAGGCTCAGTTGATGGTAAGATACAGCACATCCTCTAGGGGTACTAATGGGGCTTTTAGACATGCCTTGCCTTCCTCATATTAGCTGTGGAAAAAGCCTTGCCTCCTCACTAACGAACTGATGTGGTACACCATAAGTTCAGACACACACTCATTTGCTCTCTCATAAAGCCACACAAACATTAAAAAATCCAAATCTGAACCACTAAAACAAACAAAAATGTTTTTAGCAGTGAAATTTTGAAGATATTTTTGGCCTAATTAAGCAAACGTTGGCGATGGTCGCATCAGAGCATGAACCACTAAGACAGGCAATTTCACTGCTCTCTCCTCTCTTCTATAAACTATTAATTGATCTCCAGGGAACCCTGCAGTTTAAACTGTTCAGAAATATAGAAAAGACTGTACCGCAACCTTTAACAGCGAGTGGGAAATGCCCCCATGGGTAAAAGAGCTGTTTGTGAGGACAGGGTCTGGAAATCTAAACTTTGTCTCAGCACTCTTTAATGAAGTCGTCATGTTTGTGGATCTAATTCAAAAGTTGTCAAAGGATGTTGAAATTTGTGTAGTGTCTTTAAACTTGAGAGTGGTTAAAGAGAGACACTGTAATTGAGAGAAAAACATATTTTAAGGAAGATGAAAACATCTGTCTCTGGTCATATGATGTCCAGAAAGGCCTTCATCATTTAAAACATTTCTGTCCTGACTGAATAAGATCAATATAAAAATAAACCAACTGCTGTTACAACTTCGAGTAATTTGGCAGAGGATTCTAACCATTTCACATTCAGATGTCTCTCCTTATGAATCATAAATAAGGACTGGGAGATAATCATCAGTGCAGTACTGGTCCCAGTGTGTCTATGAATGTGTGTGTTACATTATTAATGGTGTTACAGTATACCACGTTTTAAATGCAACCATGTTCCTTAAGCTACAGTGAAGCTGTATTTTAACAGAAAAGAGAGAACACAAGCCTCATTAATGGTGGAATTATTCAGCACAGTTAATTTGTTTATGTGCATGTGCGAGTTGATATTGGGAGTTTATACTACTAGCTGTCTTTAAGTGGTGCTCAAGAACCGAAAGTGTGTGTGTGTGTGTGTGTGTGTGAGTGTGTATGTGTGCAACCCCCTCACTGGAAGCATCAGCAGCAGAGGTGGGAGGTAAACCAATTCAGTTTGCTAGGAGATGCTCCTGATGTGTGACGGTGGTGGGCCTCCGGAAGTCCGCAAATCAGCCGCACACTAACACTCGCCTGTCACGGGTACCAGAGAAGTCACACACCACAAATCACAAACAGACACACTCATAACAGACAAAATGTAAAAACTCTCTTTTATTCTCTTTTTCCGTGTGCGTTGTCTTGCCAGAAGAAACACATATGACGTTGCAAATATGAACAAACACTAATTCTGCCTCTCACTCACTTTTTGAGGCTCCATTTCCAGCACAGCACACAGGAGGTGAAAGGTGGCATGATGTAACAAATGGTAAACAAGCACAGTGGAACAAATCACTGTTTGTCTCAACACAACGGAAAGTAGACAGAGTTGAAGACCACAGGAGAGGGTGTGACTTTCCATCAAGAAAGTGAGTGTGTGTGTGTGTGTGTGTGTGTGTGTGTGTGTGTCTGTGTGTGTGTGTGTGTGTGTGTGAGGCAGAGAGAGAGTGAGAGACATCTGTGTTCATAACAAATTTCCTTCTCTTTTAATGGAATCGTGCTGATCAGTGGGCTTGACCAGTTGCAAATTGTCTTGACCTTTTAGGGGGGAACTGAGAGAACGTTTGAGTCAAAGACGGAGGAAACCATCATATCCGCTGTCTTGCTCCGTCCAATTCTACATGACCCTGATCTTTCTTGTATCCCTTTTGCCATGAACAAAACTCAAAAACAGAGTGAAAGCAGGTAAAAATGTTGATTGAGCACAACATACCGGAGGGGAGGTGTCGAGAGAAGGTGTTTCCTTTTGTGCTGGAGGGGAAGAAGAAAATAAGTACTTACAAGAGAGAAGGGGCTGAGACCAAGGGAGGGAAAGAGCAGATACAAACTCCTATACCCATGATGAGTCACACCCCCACTCTGTAGAGGGTTGGAAGGAAAGCTCAGTGTATTATTAACAAAGGCAGTATACAAGTCCCCGACGCAAACACACAACAGGCGTCCCTCTGTACCTAAGTCAAGAACGCAAGACACAAGGAGCATTAAAGTTCATACACGCTCCTCAGTTATCATCATGGAATAGTGGATGTTGTCTTTACTAAAAAGGTGCTGCTCCTAAACAGTACATGATCAGGCAAGTCTATGATTCATCATCGACTACCATGGGAGACATGCACACACGCCACAGCAATAAACAACGGAAGAAGAGTCCCCATAGATCACAAAGGGGAATCTCGCCTGTTTGTGTATATGTGTGTGTGTGCATGTGCGACCTGGTGCACATGTGTTACTATCCCTTATCATCATGGACATCCATCACAACAAGCGGCTGAATAATTCAACACTACAAAATAAAGGAACATCCTTGTGCATGCTGAAGAATAAATGGCCTCATAAATGATGAATGAGAGGATGACAAACTAAAAGGGCTACTATGGTGTAAGCAGTTCTCATTTGTTCCCTTTTGTCATTGTCTATGTGTCTGCATATATGCATGTGGATCTATAATACATGTGTGTATTATAGATCCAATAAGGTGCACACAAACATATACATAAGTGGATATCACACAAAGCTTCTCTTTTTTCCCCCCCTAGGGATGAGTTACAGCACAAAGCAGCTGGGAGTTGGGCCAAACAATTTTCTTTAACAGAACAATTGCAGTGGTCTGGATACTTATGTGTAGAGAGACATTGCTTATTTAGAAAATACTCACAGACTCACGGGGAGGAGAGAGTTATGACAGAATCAGAGAAGAAAGACAACAGTGAAATGGAAAAAGAGGGAGGGAAAGCAACCAGGAGAAGATTGGAACTGAAAAGACAAAGGCAATAAGGCAAAAGCAAACACTGGGGTGAAAAGTGCCCTGAGATAACTTCTGTTGTGATACGGCGCTATATAAATAAAACTGACTTGACTTGACTTATTGAGTGCCAAGGTAGTTACACACTAGTGTTGTCACGATACCAAAATCATGAGTTTGATACAACACCACCTGCCTAAATATCTCAATACCAATACTGAAATGATACCACAGCAAAAACCTAAAACATCAGGAAAGGAAATGGAATAATATAAACATCATATCACATAATATTATAATATAATTTTAACAGCATGGTATTGCGATACCTTTCTTGTATCAGTATACCGTGCAACACTAACACACACACACACACACACACACACACACAAAGGATGGAGACATAGCATATTGCCTCCAGTAGAGCCAGCTGGAGACATCTGGTGCCAAAACTCCACAGGTCAAACCAAGTGACATGCTCCCTGAGGCATGAATGGGAGAGTGTGTACGTAAGTGTGTCTGTGTGCCAAATAATTAAAACGGTCGTTATAGTTACTATACTGTATTCATATTAGAACAAATAGAAACACACATATGGTCATGGATACGTATACATTCACACTTATCAAAGAAACTAAATTGGATGGGAATTCAAAGTGTTATGTGAACAGAGAGTAAGTGAGAAAAAATGTGTGTGTGTGTGTTTGTGTGTGTGTGTGTTTGTGTATGTGTTTAATGGTTTGTATTGTACAATAGAACACAGATGTCCACCAGAGGGGTAAGAAGAGAGAAAAAAAGAGACAAATTAAAAAAGTCTAAACTTCCTGACCAAAGGCCTGGCAGCTTCAAAAGGAAAGAGACAATAAGACAAACTGACACAAACAAAACACTAACATTGCACAATTGTGTGGCCCACTCTAAACACTGTATTTCAACATAATCATTACAAGCTGTCAGTTTCAAGATAAACACAGTTATGTGTGGTAAATCAAAACATGATAAACTTATGACTCACAGTTTGTCGTCATCTTTAAGCAGCTACCAATATAAAATTTAATCAGAAAAAATCTTTGTTGGTACTGCTTACTGTGATATACAGTATACTATAAACTAGTGTTATATGTTATGCAAGCATGTAAACCAGAGCAAACAACTTAACAGACTCACTGAAACTGAAAAAAACTGCTGTACTGTTGCTATGCTTCCACCAGGACAGCAAGAGAAAAGATCAACCAGTACACAATGTTACGAAACATGATAAGAAAGATATATTACCAACAGAAACATAAGAATTGTTTATCCATTAGCAATATGCTGTTACAAAATCCAGATGCTCTGTCTGCTACAAGACAATGGCCAGTTTGTTGAAATTAATTTAATTCACACACATAAACACAACTCTATTTTCACTTAAGCTGTTCTGTGTGTCTGTACTGTATCTACCACACTGTTCAAGGGAGGGCAGATCGTGCAAAGGTAGAAAATAAAGGAACAAATCGTTCCTTTACAATTAGAGGTCAGATGCCTGGAAAGTATTTTATTTAAAATTACAATATCTCCTCAAGTTGAAGAATTTTCGTGACAGCAAAATAGTATGCTTTTCAATCTGAATGGCCCTCTGAATACACACTCAAAGCTGGAGTCGGGATCTAAACTTAGGCCAGTTAAGGACAAAGCACTCAAACTTTTGCACAATTCATTCAGGCTGTTCTTCTAACAAAAATTGCCCAATTCCCACAGAAATCTGGCTAGCTGAAACACCCCCTGTGTAGAAATCCTGTATGAAACCACAGCTGTTTTCACAATGCTAAACAACTCCACCTGATCCCATCCCAGCCTTCGATATACTATTTCATTTTCAGATTCACACTGCTTATTATGCCTTCAAAAAAAAATCAAAACAAATCTCTAAAATATATATTACTCTTCAGGGTGGCTGTGTTGCTAAGGAGTACTGAAGTAAAACAGTGCTCATCAAGCCGTGGAGAGTTAACTGTAGAATTAGCGTTGGCTCACAGCTTCCAGTGCAAACAGACAAACAGAAACAGAGATATGATTGTTATGCTGGTTGTCCAGCATTGCTCATTAGGCTGAAGAGAGATACACACTGGCAGGGTCCAATCAAGCTGTGTGTGCATGCGGTTGTGTGTGTACTAGCAGTTGTACTTGTGTGTTCCACAGAAGTCTGTGTGCTCATTAGACTGCCTGTAGAGGGAAAAACGAGCCAATGGCCAGACTAAAACAAGAAAAGTGGACATAGTTAAACTATACTCAACAATGTGATCAAGAATACAAATTAGAGGGAGGTAAGCAGGCTGCTGGACACACTATATAGCGACATCCAATCTGAAACAGAGTTAAATGTCTCATAAAAACTAAATTAAAAAGAAAACTGAAAACGTTTTAAGTGTAAACACACTCTCAGGCATGCGAGGCACAAAATCTGACAGGCAAGCCAGCTTCAACCCCTCTATCAACCAGACCTCTTCCCAGACATTTACAGCACGGCCTTCATGTCAGTCATTTAGACAGTTGAAACAAATCAAACACTCCCACAGACGGCCATTTCAGTTCATCATTCAACACCAGTGACCCTGTCCTTTGGCTCACTGCTTACACAAACATACAGCCAAACAAACACAGGGAAGAAAAGGGCAACATTCATCTGTTGTTCTGACCATCATGACCAAACCATTCAGCAGCCATGCCTGATTTCTCATTAGAGCTTGGAGAGACAGATAGTGTGAGACAAGAGTCAGAGACAATCTTTTATATGTCACCTCCTGCCAGTCATTTTCATCTCCTCATAGACATTAGAATATGGGTTTGTGGATATATTTGAATTTCCATGCAAGCATACATGCAATTTTACAATATTTCATGTTACACCTCTTAATAAACCTTACTATATCCAGTAATGAATAAAATACAGAGCCTGCCAAAGTGTACAGAACAAGACTATCAAACACAAACTTGGAGTATTGGAACATGTGAATCAAGGAGAAAAGTTGTATAACATCTGAGTCACCAAATTGCTGTAGGTCACCCTGGGGTGAAGCCAGCAATGTTGTTATGCACAGAGTTTGGAGTTTAAATCTTGCATAGACTTCCAGTTGAGGATATTACAACTTCAGGATTAAATAATGCATGCATGAGAAACAGTTGAGTAAATATAGTTTTAATTAGAATGTGCACGTTTATTTATTTTTTTTCTATGTTCAGTCGCCTGATAGGGAAAACAAAATTATTCAGGAAGAACTGCAATACCATATTGCAATGAATTCTCAATAATAGTGTCTGAATCAAGTATTTCCAATTATATTTACCTTTCCCAATGAAAAGGACAATGGTTTTATAATGCAATTCCTATTACCATAGGTGGTGTAAGACACCGTCAAATGCTTAAAATTAACCACTTAATATATGTGACGGCACTCATTTTAATGAACTCATTTTTTCAAGTTATGTGTGAATATTACTTATTTAAAAGACTGTAAATAGAGTGATGCCTCAGGACTGTTTTTAACTCACTTCTGCTACAAATGAGTTATCACCCGATCATACACTTAGATGCAGAAACAAGCAATTCATCCAAAAATGTCAACAACAAAGTTTAGTAAATACACTCACAGTGAGACCATCTAGATGAATTAGTGTTCAGTCAACTAAAGATTGGATACTACACACAGTTTATTAGTTTTAGTAGTGGGCTTAAACTGTATGACAATTAGATTAAAATAATCTTTAATTATGTACCCAACAGGATATGTACAGTGGGGGACATGGTAATGATATGGTGAACAGAAGGCACCATTGTCATTTCTGTCACTATAAGAGAGAGAGAGAGAGAGAGAGAGAGAGAGAGAGAGAGAGAGAGAGAGAGAGAGAAAGGAGAAAGAAAGGCAGAGAGAGGAGAAAGAATGTGTGTGTGCGCGCACCCACACCCGTGTGGGTTAGAGCTAGTAAGCGCATTTGCTGAACCCATCATTAAGTTCTCTCCCCTTGTGGTTGGTGTCAGGGTCTAGACAGGGAGACAAAGCCCAGGCCTTTCCTCCACATGGTACCCAGGGGAGAGGGCAGAGGCCTAAGGGAGAGAGCTGGGGTGGGACAGCATGTCCTGGGTGACAGACAAGCAGCAGTGAGGAGGGGAGAGAGGGAGGGAATCCAAGAGGGAAGTAAGAAGGGATGGGTTGATGTATGAACGTATGGAGATGAAACTACAGTATCTTTCTTCTTATTAAGAACCAGAAAAGGAGGAAGGGGGGGGGACGCTTGGCAAGCTGGTGTAAGGGGGTAATTAGTGAGAGAGACACACGTGTCCCACATTGAGAGGGTCCCTTGGTGAGGAACAGCTCAATCAGTGGCCAGCTGCAGGTAGAGGGGTTGTGTGTGTGTGTGTGCGCGTGTGTGTATGTGTGTATATATATATATATATATATATATATATATGTGTGTGTGTGTGTGTGTGTGTGTGTTAGTGTGTTAGTGTGTTAGTGTGTGTGTGTGAGTGAGAGGGATAGAGAGAAAGAAAGAATGGAGTGCAGGTGCCAGTGTACAGCTGGCTGCACTTTCACCCTTTGCACTCTGACTCATTAATTCTTATGCTACATCAAATGGGTTTGCTAACACATACACATCGCTATTGAACACTGGCTGCACTAATGGTGTCACTTGATGTCTGAAAATCACAGCCAGCATGGACACATTAATAAAACTCTATAGTGTGTATGTTTGAAGGGGGTACATTTGGGGAAGCATATTTCCTTCAAAATTGGCTTATAGTGTATAGGAGTGCTCACTTTGCCAAAAATGTTTGGGGGGGGAAACGTAATTGCTGCCTGGATAATGTTCACTGGCAATATTTTTTTATAGAGTTGTGACATCCTAATACTGCACAAATGTCACATATCAATAGCTGGGCTTACAAAGTACAAGATTTTGACATCAGAGCCATGTGACAGGCTAGTGAAACACTCAGTTAAGGTTTGGGAAACATTGTTGTTTTGGTTAAATACTGATTAAGTCAATGTGTCCATTCTTATGCTTCAAATCAGTGTTGACTTTTTACATATAAACATGGCCATCATCTTTCCTTTACTTTAACCCAATTGCTTTGAGTTGCCTAAACATAACCATAAAAATATGTATGCTTTAGTTGCTACGTAGAGGAAAAAATCAAATACATTGGCATTTTTGGAGAAATGTTCAGTATTAACATTTTGCATTAGCAGTTCATTTCCTTGTTATGCTGATTAAAACATAATCCAGGCAGCATCACATTTCCTACTAAACAAATTTGCAAATGCAAATGAGTTGCATATGAACCTCATGTTTAGGAGACAGGATGGATACACAAGTTGGTAATAAGGAGTCTCTTGTGGATCCGGTTGGCTCGTGCTGTGCTGTGACAGTGGAAACAGACAGACGCCTGAAAAGAAGGATGGATAGGAAAGGACGGAAGAAGAGAGTTGGGGGAAGGGGAGACGCTTGGTTGAACAACAGCTGTTAGGATTACTGTTTAATAAAAGCCGTCATACGCATGCACTCCCTCATGCCCCCCTACAGAGCAGACCAAAAGGCATTGCTGTGCGGAGCCCAATAACCTAACATCACAGTCAGCCCACCACCCCTGGGGACCCGACGCCAGCCACCTCATACCACGATGCCAGGGCCCCAGATCTCCCACCAGGCCTACTATGCCTCAAGGCAAACCGTATGTGTGTCTGTGTGGGTGTTTTACTTATTATCCGCCTATGCATATGTTTATATGGTGCATAAGTGAGTTATGGTCCTCTAAAAGAGTGTGTACATGTACAGAATGGGACTCTTTTTTTTTTTTTACAGCTATTTGAGCCAACGTGGTGAGCGTATAAGCTAGCAAGACATATGTATCTGCATGTGTGTGTGTGTGCGCGCAAGTGTGTGTCTGTCTGAAAAGAGAGGGAGGGAATTCATCAGATAAGCTACCTCATTTTGGCCGCTTCAGGAGGAGTGAAAGGAGCAGTGGGGAGGCTTTCATCTCGGAGATGGAAAAAAAGAGACAGAATCAAGATGGAGTGAGTGTGAAAGAGGATGAGAAGGCGGGAGAGGGGGTGAAGAAAGGAGGGTGAAAGGAGGAAGAGAGTGAGATAAAGAATGAAAGAGATAATCCAAGAGGATGTTTACCCTGGTCATGCTGACAGAGGACAAGAGAGGCCACTAATATGTACTGCCCCCTATAGGGCCGCAGGATATTGAGTGGTGAAAGAAAAAGTTTATTGAAGAAAACACTGTTGAGGTAACAGTGCACCAGCCCCATCACACTCTCACAGACAAACCGCTTAATTAAACATGAGCTACGCGAGTGCTGTCTGTCTTCCTCTGTATGTCTAGATTTATGAGTGCGTGTGTGTGTGTGTGTGTGTGTGTCTACTGTGCATTCATCTCGTCTTCATAGAAAGCACAAGGAGGTCATTTGCAAGTCAAATTCAGCATTTAATGACATGGAAAATCATCTGAATTTATTGAAAGCCAGCATGGAGAGGAAAGGAGCTTGTTCAAGTTTCAGATCAAAAATGCATAAAATTGCCACCCCTCTTTGCCTGCAAATACAGCTTTGAGTGCTTCTGATTTTAAATGATGGGATGTGTCAAGGTGAATGTGTGGAGACTGATAGCTTGGGG
This sequence comes from Thunnus maccoyii, assembly GCF_910596095.1. Classification (NCBI taxonomy): domain Eukaryota; kingdom Metazoa; phylum Chordata; class Actinopteri; order Scombriformes; family Scombridae; genus Thunnus; species Thunnus maccoyii. The sequence goes on from NC_056555.1 coordinate 14,396,106, forward strand.
CTCCCCGGGTGCAATGCCAGACTCTATATTTGATACAGATTACAGAGTTGAGATAATTCAACTCCATCAATTATTGGAAGGAAACTATTGCATAGACTGAACTGAAACCGTTTAAGTGAGTTTGTATGTGCATATACGTGTATCTGTGTGTGTGTGTGTGTGTGTGTTTGTGTGTTTGTGTGTGTGTCACTGACATACATATTTATTCAGACCTCTGGCCACAAATAGATTATTAAGGAGAAAGGGTCTGCTACACATAGAGAACAAACATTCAAAATAATATGTCAAATTGTCAGACAATGTGTGGGGAAAATACAATATAATCAAATCCTTGCAAATGGATACAAAAAAAAATGGAAATTCAGAATAAATGTCACAAGATAAGATAAAGCAGAGCCAAGCTCAAACCTCAAAGAGGTTAAGGACATCGAACATCCAATTAATAAGTAATATGGTGCAGCTACAACCACACTTGTTAAAATACTCCTCCATGGCAACACTCATGTCAAACCGTGCTGTTGCCATGCAAGTGCCATCCAAGAAAACAGCGTTTAAATGAAAAGAAAGCAAGAGAGAAAGAGATGTAAAGGTGCGAGAAGAGAAAAATGAGGAGGAGGGAAATATGTTTGTTATGGTCTGCATCTATCACGCTAATTGGAAATAAACAGGAGCTCATTGTTTGGAGAGCATTAAATCAACCTCTAATCAAGTCCCGGCGTAGAATGGCAAAGCTTTGCTGCTGAGGACATTTCCCACAGATATAACTTTAATGGCTTTAAATGAGGATGCTCTGGCGTGTGTGTGCGCATGAATTGCCACGTGGCTGATAACCTTTTATATTAGAACAAAGGGGCTAATTGCAAATGATCTCACTGTTGAGTAATCGGACAACACTTCTCTCTCCGACAGACACACGCATACATACATCTAGATCCACGCTCAGCGCCGCTTGTTGATGGCTTTTTATTTAATCTAAAGACGCTCTTGCAGGGAGCACAATTAACAAAAGACAAATATTTTCATCCTACTGTCTAAGATGTAGTAAAGAAAATGAGAGAAATAAAAACCTTGACAAGGCAAGAATCAAATAAAATGTAAGGAACAAATAAGAGTGGCAATGTGATGGGGATTGAACAGTTATTTTAAGCCTAATACATTTGTATTTATTAGGTTACCTCATGGTATATTTATTATCATGTATTTAATCATCATTTGCATAATGCTTGGTATTTACAGCACTTAAACTATAAACCACAGGCAGTCAACTGTTGAAAGGACATAATAGATGCTAAAATATAAAGGCAGCTAGATAGAAATTGATGCACGCAGACAGACGCCACAGATGAGAGAGAAGCAAAGAGAGATGCCGAGTTGTTGATCTCATTAAGATTAATACAGTCAGACAGGAAAGTAACCACAGAGAAAGAGAGGAACAGAAACACAGAGGTGTAGCTTTAATGGGATCAATAGATTGGGCATCAGTGCAGGGTCAGTGGCCGTGTCCATGGTGACCCATCTCTCACTGGCTGGATGACTCACATCAGGAGTCCTCTGTCCATGCCTATCTCACTCACTCACACATCCCTTATTTCCGCCTTTCATTATCCCCTCCCTCGGTTCGTCCTGGCTTTTCTGACAGTTTCATAGATTCAGTCCCTGTAATTTACCTTGCTTTCCTGTTTAGTCTTATTCTGCCTTCCTGCCGTCCTTTCTCCGTCCCACAGACCCATCTCCTCTCCCTACACAAGATTTTTCTTCCCACCATCTTCCACCTCCGTTCCTGGTGACAAACATCCCTGACTGAGTATTTTGTACCCCGCTGCTTAAAACAGCACATATGCTAACCTACCGTTTTGGCAGCCTTTTTAATAAAGCACTGCACTGACACAAGACACTAAATTATTGGTTGTTCACATGTCATATAGCAGCGTGCCATGATCATAATACTGAGGGAGGTAAATTTAGCACAGCAGCTGCCAACTTTGCACAGATAGCACAATTACTGAATGTGCTATATTTTTGCTTTATGTTGATTTTCTTTTTAAAAGAAAGTAAAATCTGCAGGCACACTTGAGTCTCTAGCTTCGTGTTTATCAACACACAGAACTAAGCTGATGCCTCACTTTCTCCCTTGTACATACAGTATTTTGTAATGTGTAATTCCAGTTGACATAAGAGAGTAGCCTCATGTCTTGTTGACTAAATTATTCACTGTGGCTCAGTAGGGCACATAGCACACTGTTACCTAACCCTGCCAGAGACACTGTCACAGCACAGAGAGAATAACAACAACATGTGTGAGGGTGGATTGGAAAGGGAGGGACATCAAGCTGCACACCAAGGGAGATGGAGAGAGTGTGGAGATGAATGGATTGTAGAGAAAAATAGATGAATGAAAAATGAGGAGAGCATGGAAATGAAATGGACTGAAGAGGAAAAATAGATGAGTGAGAGATGAGGGAACCTGAAAAGCGTGAGAAACAAAGGAGATCGACTGTTTGATGGGCATTATGGAAAACTGGCAAATAAATGCAAGTGAGGCAGATATATAAAAGGGAGGACAATAAGAGTGTTAAAAAGAACCCTAAATAGAGAAATGGGAACTGGGAATTGAGATAATGCGAGAGCAGGTCTAAAGTCTCATAGAACATTGCGTCAAAACTATTATAAAAAGGGAAGGGAGTGAGATATAGAAGTCCCTTTGCCTTAATCTCCAATAATAGTCTTTCACGTGTGTATTGTACTCTCTATGCTAAAGCTGCCAGTTCCCCTGTCCATAGGGTCCGAAATTAACACCCGCCAAGTGCCAAATGCGGGTAGATTTTTCATTTGGTGAATAAATTTCAGGAGGCTATGCACCACACTGGCGGGAAAATGTTTATACCAAAATAGTCATTTAATAAAATATTACCAAGCATCATGGCTTGGAGAAAATTACAGTGAAGACACACTATGTGTGTTTTTTACATGCGTCTAAACAGAGCCACCAAATTGTAGGAGTGCTCAAAACGGACTGAGGTGAAGGAGCGCCAACCACAGACCATCTTGAGCGCTTCTTGTTTCACGGCACTGTTTACCGTACGGGACATCAGCTATTCAACATCACAGCTCTCCGCTAAACTGTCACTTGCCGCCGGTCTAACTAACTACCATTAATTACATAGATATTATATGGTGACATTTACAAGGAGTAAGCCAATCTTTAAAACAAAAACCCAAGCCTACCAATGAAAAGGAGGACAAAGCACATACAAAAAGAAAGTTTTGTGAGAAACTGTGGTTTGGAGATAAAGGAGTTTCAAGAGGCTGGCTACAGTATGATACTGAGGCTATGATTTATATTCAATACCTTATTATCTCAATGAGGTGTGCTTAAACAAATACATGTGACACAAAAAGGCTGGTAAAAATATGCTTGGCTGGTGGATTTTTTCATCTACCAGTCCCCTTGGCAGGTGAGTCAAAAAGTTAATTTCAGACACTGCCTTCCTAAAACAAAGCCCCAAAAATATCACTGCCAACATACAGCAAATGCATTTACAGAGATGTGTGCGTGCGTATGTGTGTGTTCTAGCCTCCATAGCGCTAGGGAGTGAGGAGTTCAGCATGAATAATTGAACATGGGGCAGAAGCCTGTCGTCCAAAAAGCAAAATGCCAACTGCCAGGCTCATTTTATTTTAGAAGAAGGGGGGGGGCCAGAGGTGGGGTATGGGGATGAATAAGGAAGGGAAATAAGAAAATAAAAGAAGATACCCAAGACCCAAGCTCAGACTTGTAAAGCCAAAGAAGCCCATTACAAAAAAGCAGCAACAGCTGCACTTCTCTGCTCTGTCTTTCTGCCTTGCTCATTGGACAAAGGACGACGTTATAGACAACCACAGGGTCACAAGTCAGGGGTCAATGTTGTGGAGGTTAAGGCGAAGGTTGAGGTCAGAACCATTTTGAAAAGCTCAACAAAAGACAGAGACTATATGACCTTGGCTGGATAAACACATGCTCTTCATAATTGATTTTAACACAGAGGGGAAGCCAAAGCCTATGAATAAAGATAATGTTATTATAGAATAGTAGAGTCGCTGGTCCAGCGCCCTTTTAAGACTCCAGTCATGAGTAAACTGCTGAGTAAATTGATGATTGAATGATTCCACACAACAAATAACTTGATTTACCTGCATTTTAGGAATAAGTGCTAAAGAATAAAGGCAAACAAAAGATTCAGAAACAAAATTACACAAGAAAAGAGGATCAAGGCCATTAGATTGGAGTAAAGGGCAACAGAGACAAGAGATGGAAAGCCTTTTTTTGGGGGGGGGGTGGGGTGACAACCCTTCTTCACCCCCACTGGGAGATCACAGTTGTCTTATTATCTCCACGATCACATTGCTGTGTTTCTGTAGAGGCAGCAACCAACCAAGCACAGTACAATATGGCCAGATTTCTCTCTCTCTCTCTACCTTGGTGGTGGTCAGTGTCAAACTCATTAGTTCGTTTAGATAGATAAGAGGCTTGCAGCTGAAAAGCCACAGCAGCAGTGGGTTTTGTGGGTTATAAAAGCGATGTAATCGGGTTTTGGCAATATAATTCTAAGGAGTTTAGGGAGGAAGACGCACTGATTTGTGGATTTGAATTGGATTGAGGCCTGTTTAGAACCATATCTAATGTGGCAAATGGCTGTAATCTGAGGAGGGGCTGTGTATGAGAGAATAAGGCGGGCAGTGGAGACGGTCTTTTAGCGACAATTGATATAGTACTGGGAAAATACTGTATGTGAAGCTCACTGTTTTGCACCATTTCTGCATGTTTCATCCTCTTTCTCTGTCTGTGTACATTCATTTCCCTCACAATCTGCCACTTTCTTTACATTTGCCTTTTTGTGTTTCTCTCCCTCTGCCCTGCCACTGTGCACTCATCTTATTTTCATATGCTCATCCACCCGATTTTGTCTCCCAGCCCCCTTTTTTCTTCACAGTAATCCTCTCCTCCCTTCCCTCCATCTTCTACTCTTGCTGTCAGATCTCTCTATCCACTCCAGGCAAATTACACTTTTCAGATTACACCCCAATTAAAGGCCCCGTTGGTACTCTGTTTGCATGCTGCAGCTCGTCTCTGGAAACAGGAAAATGAACTGTGTCTGTGCATGTGTGTCTGTATGTGTGTGTGTGTGTATGTGTGCACAGCAAAAAGAGCTATTTAAAATACTAGCGGCTGAAAAAAAAAGCATATGTGTGTGTTTGCGTATGTCTAATCGCAGACGGCAGCCCCCTGCTAAATCCCTATTAATGATCCTATTTACACTTGTTGCCAGACTGATCAAAGTTTAGCAGTTGTGTGATCCGCGGCCTTTTCATCTCAGCTGGTTTTTGGGGGTGGGGGGGTGGGGGGGGGTGGTTGCCTGTGTGTGTGTCTGTGTGTGTATGGAGGGTTGTTAGTTGGCACAGTATGGGGTAGTTGGCACAAACAAGGACAAGACACCATGATATAAAGGCAGGGTGCTGGGAGGTGTTGAGGGTGTTTATGTAGTGTATGTGTAGTGTATGTATGGGGTGCTGGCTGCTGGCTGAGATCTGAGGATGAATGAAAAATGGCAATGGTCAAAGCAAGAGGTGCTGCAGAACAAATTAATATATCACATAGCTGTGAATGGAGCCACTGGTTCTGGAAGTGTTTTTCTCAAAGTTTTCTTTTAATGATCTCCTCAATGTTCCTCAACATAGAAACATGGTCTCCTGGATAACGATACTATAGGTTTCTGTCGGGGCCATTAGTTTTAATTAGTTCATCTTCATTTCTGAGAAATCATTTGGTGGATGGCTCTAACTACTAGAATGCCCATGAGCTTCAACCACAGTTGCTATGGAGAAGAAGCCAGTTAAAGGCGCAAATCAGAACTGTGGCGAATTGAAAACATTTCATCGTTGCAAGTGTGGATGAAACCTTGCACCATAATTGCTGGATTAACCCAAAACTGACCTTAAATCCAAAGATAAACTGATTAAAAATAGCATTATCAGATTTCTACAATGTGTAATACTTTCAATACTGCAACATTAGTGGTAAGTGCAATTGAGTTTTAAGCTTGGTGTATTGATGTTTTTTACCAAAATGCCTCTTAGAGGCATAGTGGACTTCTTTTTTTTTCTTTTCTAATCAACCAGATATTTTCTAGTGCTGTTACCCATCCTTTTTTACTGCTGAATCAACCATGAGAGTTTCATTCCAATCCAAGTAATGGAGGCAAATTCCAACTAACATTGTCTCTGCAGGAAATGAACACAACTTCTACTTACAGAACCCAGGATGACTAAAATAACTCCTCCTACTTTGCAACTCTTTATCAAAATATCACATTTTCTCCATTCACTGTCTAGACCCCCCTCCATCCGTTAATTAATTCATCCTTTCCATCCTGATTTTCTCCTTATGTCCCTCTATTTCTATCTCGCTCTCCTTTACAAAGCCTCACTTGCTCAGTCTTGTTTTTAACATATCCCTCATGTCTGTCTTTCACCAAAGATGCCTCCCCTCCTTCTCTATTTCTCGCTCCCCAACTCGTCTCTCCCTGCATTGTCCCCTCAGGTCTTTGCCTTGTTAATTGTTCCAAACAGAGGGAAACTTTGAAGTCGCTGTCCCGTAAAATAATATTGCACTCATTTGTTAGCCGCCAGAGTTTTTGCCTGAAGCAGCACAGAGAGAGAAGAGGTTTCTGAGGAAAGAGATAGATGGCATGGAGAAATACAGACAAAACAGAGAAGGGGGGGGGGGGGGGGGGGCAAAGGGGATTTTAGCTGAAGAAAAGGAGTAAAGATGAAAGGATGGAGGATAGTAGAAGGGGGAAGGATGGTGGTGGTGGTGGTGGTGGTGTTTTATAGACACTCTGCTCCACTCAGCCCTTTGGATCATTCATCACCTGGACAGAGGCCCTAACAACGTAAACACACATACACTAATGCATGCACATACACACACATATACACTCACACGCTTCCATTGTCTTTATGGGTGCTCATTTTCTGTAAAGGCACTTTCCTTACAAGGTTTGAGTCACCATATTCACAGGCATAAGCTTGTGTAAACACACCCACTAACATATCCATGTCATATGCAATATAGCAATTTCACAAGATTTATGGCTTACCATTCTCACGGCAACTAGTTTATACTTGTGTCCTGAAAATAAAAAACCTTAGCTAACATTCACATGGAATGGATATTTGCTTGCCAAAACAAAACATAAAACAGATGATGATGGAAAAATATGTATTAGAACTTTTCATAAAAGTAATTTTTAAATTTAGAAATACAGTACGACCTTAATCTCATTGAAGCCGTCACCACGGTTCTCTTTACCATCAACAGATGCCCATTAAATCCTCTAAGTCACACAATTAATCTGATTCATGATATGAAAATGCAGAGGCCATCAGGAAAATCTTACACAGTCAGTGTCTCTTACCCCGTGAGAGGAGAAGAGATTTTCTAAGGCCTGCAAGGAGATTAACTATTCACTGCATCAGTGCCTATTCACAGTCCTATTGGCATGCAAATTTGCCTCTGATTGGCATCAATCATCTTCTTTCCCTGTCCAACGGAGAGCCCACACTGCTGGAGTTGACATTGAGCGTGCCCACTTTGATGATATAATGGTGGCGTGTGTGTGTTTATGGCATCTGTGTACAGATAGTCCTGTAGAGTGTGTTAGATTAGATTGAACAGTAATACTTTTAATGGATGGGTTGGGAAGGTCAGAGACTCACCTTTGAGGGGACTGAGAACGAGGGAAACGATCGATTGCAGGCTGACAGGTAGAGGGATAGAGAGAGACTTTGTGTGTGTGTGTGTGCATGTGTGTATGTATGTGTCTGGCTATGTGTGTATTTGTAAGTGTGCGGACAGGACAGGTTGAGAGATACAGTAGAAGTCAGAGTTGTATAAATAGCTGAGCTCACAATTAGCACCCGGCCTTCCCCTTGACCCTTACCAGCCTTCGTACCTGTTCACTGACAACAACAAACAAAACCTCTAACGCTGTTTCTAAGCATTAAAGAGAGTATACTGTGTGAATGATTCATGATAGCTTGTATGTTTTGATGTCTTGTACTGTATAGTTATGCATGAATATGTTGTGGGCGGCAGCTGACTTGCAGCTGTTGTTTACCTCCGCTGCAGCAGAACGCTCACACTTGCAACTTGAATATGCATAATATGACACCACAGAGTGTACAAAACAGAAGGCCAAATTGTCCGTGCTAACTTCCCCATTCAGCCCCACCAAATCCCATAATAGTAGATAATAGTTGCCTAGCAACACAGCCTAGCAACAGCAGTAGTCTAGATATGCTATCACTGTACAGGAAACTCGAGGGGAGAAATGCCTCCACTTTCAGCAAAGCAGGCATTTATTAACAGAGGGCCCAGGGAAATCATCAAACTCCGTTGAAATGGATCCGCCATATCAATTGCAATGTAGACACAGATCCTTTTCCTACTGTATGCTAACACACTGAAACGCCTTTGATGAGCTGGTGTTCGGTCCTGGCTCAGGTTTCTGTTGACACACACACACACACACACACACTCACACACACAAAAGGCTAAAAGGGCAAATATCCAACTGAGATGAAAAACAGGTGATTGTGGTCTGTGAGTGTATGGGGCAGGGTTGGACAATTTCATAGCCTGAGAGATCAATATTTTTCTAAACTACACTCAGTTGAGCTATAAACACAGGAGAAAAGAGTTTTAATGGACGACTTCATCTGCGTTTTTTTCCGGGTTGTTCAAATGGAAACGCCCACTCAGCCTTTAGCAAAAAGCGATGATGTTAGTTAGAGCGTTGATGCCTTCCCACACGCACACACGCAATTTGCTGACAGTGTTTTCCTAACATACTCGCTCGCTGTATGTTAGGGCACGAAAAATTATCCAGATATACTACAAGCAATGTTGCAGCGTTGAGTGTGTGAGATGTTTATAAATGCACCAGACGGAGCTGCTGCTTGCCGACAGACATGCTGCTGAGTGCTGGGAGCTCTGGGGGAGAGAGACAGGAGCGGTGCTGGAGCTTCGGGACGAATAACACCCATGAGTCACATCGGATTCTGCTCTGATCCAGAGCCGTTTACTGGCGAGAGGAGAGCTCAGAGTTTATTTTTCAAACTTTGAGAAGCGGCAACAGTGAGTGCTCCGTCCATCTCTGTGGCTACTGGCTAGGCGCATTATATCAGTTAATATGCAGCAACCTCATCATGCAGAAACCTACGTCAGGTTACGTGGGAAAAGGTTTTTAGAAGGGCTTGGGAAAATGGCATTTTGACACCAAAACTTACATACTTCAACCAAAATTTGAATGTTCAGATTTGAATACTGGGGAAGCTACAGAATGATATAAAAACCTCAAATAAAAAAAAAAAATAAAGAACTCGCCCTTTAAAAAGTATAAATTCTGTCTACTAAAACATTGGCTTGCATGCCAACAACAAGATAGAGATGACTGTTTACAGTGACATCCACTTCTTGTACCTTTAAAAGTTTAATAAAAAGCAGATGTTGGCACTAGCCCCAGGGTCAAGTGTCTTGGATCATAGTGACAATTTGCAATTTGTAATGCCATTTGTTTAAAATGTAGCTTTTGTTACCATGTTATAGAATCATAGTTTTGTAGATGTATTTACTGCAATGCACTGCATTAACAATGGCTGCATAGATGGCCTTGAGCACAAGTACATCTCCCCTATTAACTCCAGAATATAGTTTGGCACGCTCAAGCCTGAAGACAAAATGCCTTTTTTTCCTCAACTGATGAGTAATTTCTCTCCTCATCCAAAATCAATTATGTATAATCCCCTGATACAGAGAATTAGTGGCCATTTAACATGAGGAAGCTAAGTGTTTGAGTGTGCTGAGTGTGGGCACATATGAACACATCCATGTGTGTTTATGAGGGACCAGTGTGAGTGATAATTTGCCTAAACACAGACAGTTATGGTGATGTAAAAATGCTTTATTTCTGACTAAGGACAAAGTGCTGCACTAGAGAATGAGCTTGGAGTCTCCACAGAGCAGCACAGAGACCATAACACTAAGTAACTGTTCCCACAGTTATTTGCAATGGTGATGTGCAAAAAAGCATCACCAGTTCAGTTCAGTCTGGATTTCATCTGTTAACAAATCCTCTCATGGTTTACAACATTTTCACTGAATCATTATCTACAACTATTTAATAAAGAGAGGTGACAAATATATTATTAGGAGCATCTAAATATGCAGCCTCACACCTTGGCTGTGAATTTTCATAAGACGTCCTTTTAGTTACAGACTTCCAGTTTTAGAAAACAATCATTTTAACATATTGAGAGAAGAAAAATAATTGCCTACAAAACTGTAACAACTGGACAAACTCAGTGTGTATGTATTTTGCTCCTGAAGGGCGAGATGTGAAAGGGACCATTAGAGTCTACGATCAGTGAGGGGGAAAGAAATAAAGGAAGAGGTGTACAGAATATAATTTAACATATTCATAAGAAAAGCTTAAAACATTTTTAATTAGTCAGAGCTCTGTGGGGCTCAAGCACTTTTGCTGGCATTCTTCTGAGACAAATGAATGCTAAATAATGTTTTCCTAAGAGATGAGACGGCACCCTCGATTCCTCCTCATTTGCTCGTTTTGCTCATTTTGCATATCATCCAACATGCACCACCCCCAACCACCATCCCTCCACCCACAAACATACACTGTTCTCAAATTGGCACCACAAGCTCATTATTCAACTACTGGTAGACATGAAGGCCCTGTGCGCAGATGTAGATGCTAGCTGGCCTGATGATCTCAAATAAGGTTTCAAAAATCTTCACAGAGGAGCGGTGTTTACACAAGGAAGGACAAAGGAGGAAAAGCATAGTGCCATATCAGCTCTCTAGGAGAGTATTTGCCAATCAAAGAGAGTGACAAACAGATCAGCCATGTGAGGAAATCTGAGAGGGGGAAAAAACAAGGGTGCTCTCTGGCATCCATCGCTGCCTCCATGCTTTCCTATTTCTCCCTCCATCTGGATAGAAGTGAGCAGGACTGATGTTTCTATTTCGGAACGTGTCTCCCTTAGCGTGTCTTCGGCGGCCAAGTCTGTAGCCCACGCTGTGTGAAACCGGGCGCCTGCCAACACGTTCTAACACACACTGTTACATCTGTAGTGTGCTAAGCCGCCAGGGAATCAGAGCCTAAACTGTAGGGCATTGTATCACAACACAAGGTACTTGTGAGAATAAATAGAGCTAAACCAGCATCCACCTTTAAAAGCACATGTAAAATGAACTGATGATGCAATATGATGCAAGATACATGCATGCTGGGATTTTTGTGATGTTTTTTAACAAGCTTTTGGTTGTTGCATCTACAGATTTAATTTTTAAATTAATTTGGTTTGGTAATATATGAACTCCACAAATCACAACAGTTCCTATGCACACAATGCTTGGGTTTTTACTTTTCTGATACTCAAAGTAAATCTCATGTAGCTGCAAAGCTCTGACAGGACTTGGAGCTGACACTTAATCTGCTACTGCGGACAAGGGCCAAGCATTGATGGTGGCGGCAGAAGGAGAGGAGGACAGTGGTTTGGTTGGTTTGCCAGTTGTAGGAGCGGGCAGCTGAGACTAAACGCAGTAATGGCCTAACGAGGAGAGATTTGGAGAGCCAAACCAGATGGAACGGCGACAGCCACGTGCCTGCCTGGCTCTCTCATGTCTTTGTTAGCCAAACACACATACAGACAGAGATTTACTAAAAGATAAAGACAAACACGAAGGAGACATGATGAACCAAGACAATGTTCTCTTTTCTCCCTATTTTTGTTATGTTACATATTTAATATATACTTTCTCTAGTCTTCACTCCTTTTTTCCCTCTCTATATGCCCTTCTCACCTCCTCTCTGCATCCTCTTCCTCTACCAAAACTCTTTTTCTGATTGATATTCAGCACATTCGGTGACTAAGCTTTCCCCCCCCTTCCTCTCTGTGCTAAGGGCTTAACTTTAATGAAAGGGGAGAAGTTGATTACATATGGGGAGCAAAAACTAGGCCTCCATCTCCAGGGAGAAGTGTAGTAGACGAGATGCCGCGTTGAGTTTTAGTCAACAATGAAAGCAGACTGAGAAAAAAGGAATTGGGGTTGGGGGTGTGCACATCAGAATGTCCTTGGAAGTCAAATTTCCCAGGATGCTAAAGTGTCAGGAATCAAGGACATGGAGAAATGGATAAAAAATATTCATGGTGCTGACTTTTTAAAGGATTCCGGCAGGTGCGTCTGACACAAGGACACACTAAAACATGCATACCTTTCTGTTTATACACAGTTTGGGGAGCTGCAGTGCTGCTGTGATAGCTAACCTGAATCCATCTTTGACTATTACAGCAGTGAGCAGTGACTGGACTGAGGTTGTGCTGCCTAATGTCACGCTGGCGGACGACATTTCGACAGATAGGAGAGGAACACATGGTATTCCCAATGCTTTTTATGCTTTTGCTCACAAAAGAGCATTGTACTTTACTGTGCAAAAAGGATCATTTTTCTCTCACAACTTCTCCCAGTGGATTATTTCTGATTTGTTTTGAACTACATTGGAGGGAGGAAACAGAAAGCAGACACTAATAGAATCCCTACCTAAACTCATCTGACAACTTCTCTCACATCATGCTGGGTGCCTTTGCTCTTATTGCATTTTCTATTATAGTGTTGAATGTTTATAGGGGCTTCATACCCTCCGAATAGATACACACAAACGCACACCCAGAGACACACCGAAGGTCTGTTTTGTTATCCATGTTAAACAAACCACGGGTCCAGTCGCACAGCAGGGATGAATATCAAGCAGGAAGGAGTTGGCACTTGCTGAGAGACAGAGTGAAGGAGAGAGGAGCAGCATGTGCAGGAGTAGTGACTGACTCTCAAAGAGTGTCACAAACGGTGTGTTTTGATTGTGTGTGTGTGTGTGTGTGTGTGTGTGTGTGTGTGTGCTGGTGATTCTGGGCTCAGGAAGTATTGCTCTCCTAAAAAAAAAACAATTAATAAAGTTGTTGCATTGGCTCTCTTGCTTGCTTTTAGTTGGCAGGAGAGGATGGGCAAAGGGAGGGGTGGGGGCACTGAGAGGTGGAGTTGACTACAACTGAGGAATTAATAGTCATATAATACTCATAAGGCAGAATAGCAGATAAGTAGTAGTGCTAGCAATTTAGAATATTTTGTTTTGGTTGCACGTGCTTAGACGTTTGGGGCATACATGTAATGTGTGTAGTATTATGGCAGAAACTGCATCTGTGTGTAACTGCATGTGTGTGCTAAGAATCATTTTTTCTATACATCATGCATGGGTGAACTTGGGTGCCACACCTTTCATCCCACCCTGTGTGAAGATGAGATTTAGGGAGAGAGAAGGGAGGATGCTGCTCCTTTAGTTGACACAGGTCACTGATAATGTGTCTTAGTCTATGAGAGCCTGTGTGAACTCTAAGCCATGTGCATATTACAGAGGTGTGATGGCAGCACAGCTTATGTAAGTTATATATCTGAACCCACACACCAATCCACAATCAACATTCTTTACGTAAAACTTAAAAACACGGTGTTAGTGTCTCTAACTGCAGATTGGCAATTACCATTCTCTGTGTGCAACATGGGGGTGGAGGGGGGAGGGATCCCGTAATCCTTTGGGAGCGCTGGTGTAGCTGAGATAAAAATCCACTTATTAAGGTCTGTGTTGAGGATGGGAAAAGAAAGGGCAAGGAGAGGAGGTGATAGGAAAAGAGAAGACTGCAAGGATAGGTGTGCAAGATTACAGATGTTAATTTCTCTTCCTCATCTTGCCTCTGCAGCATTTCCTCTCAGTCACTCTCTCTCTCTCTCTCTTTCCGTCTCATTTATTTACTCTCTCAGTTTCCCTCACTTTCCATCTCTGCTGTCATTGTGTCTGTGAAGCAGCTTCGGTACCCGAGGTGCTCTTCAAAGTCTTGAAGTCAGACAGACCCAGGGACCCTTTTAAAGATGTTTACACTGGCATCTGCTTAATGGGCGAGTCAGAGTGATCTAAATCGCAACTTACTGACATCACTACAGCTACATTACAGGGGGTGTGTGTGTGTGTATGTGTGTTTCCGTGTGTCTGTGAGATTAGTAGGAGGAAAAGCTGAGCAATATTACAATGTGCAAATAAACCAAAAACAAACAAACAAAAAAAAAAAAACAGGTGCTGGGAGATACAGCTGATGTTTGCAGGAGACTTAATACATGAGATGGCTAGTAGAGGCTTCTAAATACACGACGCAGAATATGCCAGTATACACAAATAAACACATGGAAAAGAAATGTCTCATTCATATACGCCTCACATTCACATACACTTCTCTCACCTCAATCCACCTGTAATCTCTACAGGTTTGAATACACCCACATACATGCGAGCAACCCCCTCGACAGCACACTTTCTTCCGCCTGCAGTCTCACAAGTCTCCGTTGAAGTTGAGCCTAGCTACAGAGTGCAGACTAGCCTTGCCTCCCTGACTGGCTGCTAGCATTTACTGCAGGGAGGAGAGAGAATGACCCAGTTGTGAGGCAAACTGTTCTCTGCAGAGAGAGAGAGAGAAAGAGAGAGAGATAGAGAAAGAGAGAAAAGGAGAGGTGGAGGGAAAAAAAAAAAAGAAAAAAAAAAAAGGTACATGCGGGCACTAGTCGCCCCAAGAGACCTACTGTGTGCAATGATTGGCTACCGATGTGCAGGGAAGGAGGTAGAGAGAGGAGGGGAGGCAGAGGGCTCACCTGCAGTGGTGTGTCCTCTATAGCTGCACAGACTCAGCCATAAATCACAGTTGGAGAGGGGAGGGAAGTCGAATTGGAAAGGAGGGAGACATAGAAAGAGGGAAAAATAAAAGAAAGAGGGAAAAGAAAACTTCTAGGAATTAGAAATTAGAGTTACTGAAATATGGGTACATGCATTACCACTGATACAAAATTGGCTACTAAGTGATGTCTGTTTGTTTAGATTGAGATTAAAAAGAAAGATAAGGAGAACATTACATTGTTTCTGGTAAACCAGCCCTGGAATTAACTTACTCTTGATGACCACCATGAACCTTTTGTTATGGCTGGTTATGACTGCACTACGTGGGTACTGGGCTAAACGCTCTTCTTGGGTGCAACATTATAAATTAGTGGTATGGGAGGAGCTGAGGGGAAATTACACTCAAGTCCTGGCAGGGTTACTGGTAGCCATCCATCCACGGAACTACACAAGAACACACTGTGTGATTAGCTGCTAGACATTGTATTGATTTTCGACTGCCGGAGCACAAATTAACAATTGCCATGCAGTGATTTGGTACTGCTACACAGCCAAATGCCAATGCAGGAAAAAAAAATTATAATAATTAATACATTGTAATTTTGTTGGGGTGCAGCTACAATAAACTTTTTCTATACCATTTAATTAACGATAAATCGCCTTTAGGAATTGTTAATTAAGTGTTGGAGAGTGCATGCCTTCACAGTCTGCTACACAAGAGTAATTAATGCCAATCCAATCGCTTCTTCCAATGCACAGGGAAAAAAAAGCAATAGCGTCTTCCTTCAGCAGCTTGATTCTGTTCACTGTTCATCCACCTTTGACATGAGTAGAAGTCTGTGTAAAAGTGTAAGTGTGTGTGTGTGTAGGTGTGTAGGAGACAGCCATGTTTGGAGTGTTAATCTGTGGTTACCTACTCAATGATCCATCAGTAGACGAGAGAAACACAGAGAGAAAGCTTGAGCATAATTACGTTCTCATTTGCTGGCTTGACACAGACTTGATATGGCTGAAGAATGTTAATAGTGATGCTAATTAACTGGCTAAGTAGATCTAGGCTTTAAAAGTGAGCTTGATATGCGAGGTAGAGAAAAAAACTCCACCAAGTGAAAGATACAAGGAAGCAATTGTCTTGGAAGCATAGCTGTGATGTAAAATACCTACGTCAACCCAAAACTATCCAACTATGTAAACTATATATTTATGTTAATTGATTTTGTGTTAGGAGCTGCAATTTCTAGAGGCAGTAAACTACACTTTTTCATAGTGATCAAACAAATATGGCAATATGAGTTATTTATGTAAGTTGGCTTACAACAACTTGCATAGCTGCATTCATCTGTTTGGTTTGGTAGCTGTCAATGACCACAACACCAGATTTGACATACACTATTTAAGTTGCTGCCAGCCATATTTAATTTGGCCTGATGTAATAAGTTACTCTTTAACTACTATGTGTTGATGTTGCAAGTGAATCTCTAGTAATTATGAACTGCACCTCTTTCATGTCAATGTACAGGTAGGTTGATTTGTAAATGCAGGGTTAACAGTCAGTTGATGACCTGCTTTTGTATCCACATTGCTGTGTTAGTGAAGAAACGTAACCTAAAGAGAGCTTGACTAAGTTGTGGTACAAGCCCTGTGTCTGCCTGCCAAAGCTATCCTCGGTAAGCAGCTTGTAAACACACACAGTCTGCCAGTTTTTCCTCACTGGACAGCCATACAACATGTTAATTAGAATAGAGAGGGGGGGAAGGAAGGAAGGAAGGAAGGAAGGATGGATGGATGGATGGATGGATGGAAGGGGAAGAGAAATGGTAAGACAAAAAAGCAGGGAGCATAAATGGAGAGAGCAAGACATTGTGAAACTA